>NC_141539.1:124030000-124335000 GCF_021556685.1 Rattus norvegicus | reverse complement strand
ACTGGTTACCCATGCTCGGGTACTGTGGGTCGTCTTGTCACACCTTCCTGGACAAATCTCCAGTGCCTGCCTCTATCCCAGGATTCTTCTGCCTCCTGGATGTCCCACCCACCGTCTATTCTATCTTTTTTTTTCTTCTGTCTATTCTATCTTTTTTTTCTTCCATCTATTCTATCTTTTTCCTGTAGGCTACACTTTATTTCTTAATTGACAGGTGATGCATCCAGACAGTACACAAGATATTCTCTCTACACAACCATAATCTTGAGTCTCTCTTAATGACTCTTTGCACATCAAGATCTGCTCTGGGGAGCAGTATTTTTCCTGTGCCATATGCAAAGAAGCTTTTCTCTCAGTGATGCCTGAAAGTTCTCTTCCAAGCATTACTGACCCCGATAACAGCGATGGAGAGGCAGGCTTCCTTCGGACAGGCAGAGCACTACTTCCCTGTGCGCATCGTCTCCTGGATTGGCATCCAGCACCCTCCAGGATTCCTCTCCCCTTGAACCTTCAGGGTGATGTTATTTGGACACGGGGTCCCTACAGATGAAATTAGTTAAGGTGATATTATATCATACCAAGATTACCCAACATAGGTGTCTGTTTTCTGTTCCTATAACCAAACATCTAAGGACTAGGTACTTTATAAAGAAAAGAGGTTCATTTATCTCATGATCTTGGAGGTCCCATTTGTTGGGCCTGTGGTGAGAGCAATGTGGCTGTCCAAGAGCATGGCAGACTGCACCATGGTGGGCACATGTAGTAAATGCAATGTTGAAGGGTCTTGAATAATATAGGGGAAGGGTATCAATATTCAATACAGCCTTCTACTGAGAATACCTCTTACGTAATAAGAAAAGGTACTAATGTGACATCGAAAGAGCTTATATGACTTCCAAGCAGGGAAGACACTGATGGAAATGTTTTCTGACTCTTCTCCAGGGTCGCAGCTACTTGACTCTGTCTTGCAATCACATCATCCTGTGACAGAACAAGACTAGTGCTGTGCAGCCAGCGACTTAGCTGTCTTGGTTCCATGAGCTGTGGTCAGAGGGTAGGAATAGGAATATGTTGAGAAAGAATGAATTGGGTCCATGACCTGTGTTACTTCCACATACAAGTCTGTTCCAGGAGGCAGAACGATGCACACATTCAACCACATGAACACCAATTGTCCCTGTGCTAAAGCAGAGAAAAGATTTTAATTTTCTGAGTGATATTTACATAGCGACCTTCAATATCTCCAGATAAATGATAATTTCAAAAGAAGAAAAATGATCCTCTTCACCATCCATATACCTACTCAAGGTACACACACACACACACACACACACACACACACACACACACACAAACACACAGCCCTCCAACCAGCCTCAAAGGTGTCATCTGCCTGGCACCATGTGGGCAGCAATGGATGTGGGAGCCAAGCCAGCATAGAAAGTGTCTCCAAACACTTACCCATCCTCCCACTGCCTTCCAAAAACATAGTGTTGAGTTTACAGCTTAAAAATGTAATTAACACTTTTACTTAGGGGAGAGTAGATCTTGAAGAGTTTTAGCAGGACATACTAGAAACGGTCTCAAATCTTACCCAAATGGTATGCCACACTCTTTTGGACTCCCAGGAGCTTAGAAACCAATGCAATGGGTTTCTCTGTAGTCATCCCCAGTCTGCCCCACTCCAAGACTTAAAAGTTAACTCCTACTCAATACGGCACTAAACAGCCTCCCAGTGAAGGCTTAGAAAAGCTATTTGAAGAATTAGGTTCTGTCTGTTTGGTCTCTGTTGCTGTGGTTAAAGATACCACGATCTGGGGTGTGGGGAGTTATTTCAGCTTACAGTCCATTATGAAAGAAAGTCAGGGTAGGAGCTCAAAGCAAGGACCTGGAGACAGGAGCTGAAGAAGTGACCATGGAGGAATGTTGCTTACTGGCTTGTTCTTCCAGGCTTGCTCAGCATGCTTTCTTATGCAACCCACCACCCCCAATTTGCCCAGGGGTAGCACCACACATAGTGGGCGGGGCCTTCCTACATCAACAATCAATCATTAATGAAAAAAATGGCTACTAACTTACCTCCAGGCAGTCTGACGGAGACGGTTTCTCAGTTGAGGTCTCTTTTCCCAGGTATCCCAGTCAACCTTGTATCGAGTTGACTAAACAAAACAAAAACAAAACCACCAAGGCAGGTTCCACAACTTTCTGCAACGATAACTTTACTGTCATCTACATGTGTCCTTCCAAGGCGTGGTATGCATTTAGGGGTGACATGATACCTATCTTGTTCTCAGGTCTCCTTCCTGTACGTCTCTCTCCCATACGTCTGTCACAACACCTTGAGTCTTAAGTGAAAACACAAAAGTCTTTTTCTTGAAAGGAAGAAACAAACTTATCCTGATTAGATAGTGGTTGGCATGGTCCTTAGGGAAAGAAACAGACCAGGCAAATTTCGGTAAAGGAACCAAGGCTGCCACTGGGTGGTGCTTGGGTAGAGATCTGGGCCCTGGTGTTCAAGGAAAAGCTGGTCCCATGTGAGAGAACCAGCACTAAGGTGCAGCAAGGCCAAAGAAAGGCAGACAAACCCAGGATTGTGTAACTTATTGGGCGCATTGGTAAGGAATTGCGTCTTGACTAGCAAGACAGGTCAATGCTCATGGATTGGATTAGAAGGGGGAAGATAGAATGGCCAGTATAGGACTTCAACCAAGCCAAGTGGAGCTGATTTGTCTCCAGCTAATACCAAGGACACTGGACACATTCCCAGTGCTGATGGGTCTAGAATCTTGGTCATAAAACTCTAGGACCACGCTATTTATAGACTCTGGGGAGCTATGTGGAGAAAGTTTGCCAGAGTCCCTGGGTATGGTAATGATTCTTATGACAAGATAGCTGCAGTCAGGTCAAGTTGAAGCTTCACACCTGTGCCAGGGGAAAGGCAGGTAGGCAAGCCAGTAGGGCAGAGGGAGATCAGAACTTGTTCCTTCTGCTTTCAGCTGAAACATGCAGACACCCCTGGGAAAAACACGAGCTAAAATATTGGCCCCTGTCCCAGAACAGCTGCTATATATGACGACGTGAGAAACCCATGTTTTATGTTAAAACAAATACAGATTTTTCTTTGGGGTTAATTGCAAGATTCACACGGTTATTTTAAGTAGAAAAAGCAGAAGGCTCTAGCTTCAAATTTCGTGCACATAGTGGAGTCTTTGAGTGGCGAGCTGAATGCCTCAGATTTTTTCCAGCTGTCCTCACCTGCTCCTGCTAATGAAGACTGCTAGAGACCTGAGAGAAATGCGTTTTAATGAGCTTCGAGGGTGTTAGCACTAGGAAGACTTGTCACAATCAGAGAACAGTACTAAGAAGATGAGGTCTTTGCACTCAAAGACTTGAAGGGTGTCTCCTCCCCTCATTTGGAATTCTGTCAGGGACTATCAGGACCAAAACTATCCCACTCTAAGGTTAGGTGAGGAGTTGAGGACATGGTCCATTTCTATGACAGACCACTAGCCTCAGCTACTTCCTTTGCAGACTGACACACATGCTTAAGCCTCGTTCCCTTACTCCATGTAAAATGCCAATGACATGGTCAGTATTATTGATAAGACTGGTTCCAAGATCCCTTCCCCGGCTAGTTTAATAAGCACAGATTTAACCTGGGAACTAACCAATAGTTTTATGAAATTGTATGCATCAGGTACATAGTACATATTAATCACTCACTGTTGTGAGGCTCTCTATAGATATCTCACAGAGGTCCAGAAAGATGGACTGGAGTCTTTAAAGCCCTGTACAGGAAAGTTCCTGTTGAGGTTGCATTGAGAGATCGTCTCTTTAACAGCTACAGGGACACTTAGGTTATCTCGACTTCTTCCTGAAGGAGCTTCGATGGTGTCTTTTAAGGGATTTAGAAGTGAACGTACTTTTAGAAGCCATTTAGCAAAGTGGTTCTCAACTTCAACACTTGTCAGAATGACTGCAGCCCTACATAGTACTTTGAATATTATAATAAACATTGTAGGAGAGCAAGGGGCAGCCTAGGGGTAAATATTAGTATTTTCTTCCTCCACAATTCCCAGTGAAATATAAAAACACGGCACAACTAGTTGTCCTGCATGTGTAGACGGACAACAATCTTGTTGAGAAAACTATTTGTTGCAAGTCGTAATTAATGAGGTGCCATCTGTGAGAGGCGATGTTCATTGCATAAGCTGTGACTATCCAAAGTTCTTACGCTTTTTAGCCAGATGGGAGAGAGAAAAAGGGTGTAACAAAGCAGAAATGTGGTGCTAAGTATCTGATCAATAACATATGCTATGTGGTTAAATCTTTATTTTATTATCTGACATATAGATTCATTTTTCCCACTCTTCTCAGAAAACTTGATTTAAAATGTATATCCAATTTTGAATTCTTCCACTTGGTTTAATTGTTTTACATTTTTTTTTGTCTCTCTCTCTCTCTCTCTCTCTCTCTCTCTCTCTCTCTCTCTCTCACACACACACACACACACACACACACACAGAGAGAGAGAGAGAGAGAGAGAGAGAGAGAGAGAGAGAGAGAGAAGTAAGTTTGTCCATCCCTTGTTTTGAGTTAACTTTTGTCAAGATATGAACCAGCTGGCATTTGGGGCATGCGTCAGCTAAAAACTAGTAGTATATAATTTCAAGTAAACTTAAAATAACAGTTTGAGTTGTAAGATTGATGGGCTTTTAAAACCAACTCATATAATCAGAGATAAAGGAAATAAAAACTCATAAAAAGTAAAAAAGTATTTTACATACTGATTTATTTTAAAGTGCAATATACAATACAAAGTTTCTGATAAAAAGTTTATTAAAATATAAATTTTAACGTTCTAATTAAAGTACTCATGATAAAACCACACATTATGAGCCATAAAAAATTTTAAAGCAGATTTCTGACCTAAGTTTTCAACGATAGCTAATGCTTAAGAACTTTTGTTTTTGGATTAAAGACTTTTAAAATACACATTTATAAAAAAAAAATTGAGGTTCATTAAAATGTTTAACAACTATATACAAACATCAACCATGCAGTGTGAGAGGAGATTTCATGTCCTTGGAAACGCTGAAGCCAGCCGGGCATGGTGGCGTGTCTGTACCACAGCACTGAGGAGGCTGAGGCGGTGAAGTTAACTAGAGACTAACCTGTAATAATACTACGGTACGCATAGTTTTTCTCTAATGTGTGGCTTCTAGGTTTTACCCAGATACTAAAACCATGTCCATGCAGATGGCACGGAAGTGGCTAGGGGACAAAGGGGACTAATGAGGAGGAGGGCATGGCAGAAGTGCACCCACTTTTACCTTAGTGTTGTTTTACCTTATAAAACAACAAAGTCCTTAGGTCTTGCAGGACGCCTTCTGAGTCTGCGTCACACTACTGATACAAATGCACTCAGCACGTTTTCTCCCCTGTGGCTGGCCCTTCCTGAGGACGCAGTTGGTCCGAGGCCTGATCAGAGCATAGCGAAGTGCTGCTTTAGCTGCTTAATTAAATGCTGAGTGTCCACATGCTCTGGAAATGCGGCTTCAGACTTCTGAGCAGCGACGTAGCTTCTCTGAAGATCTCCAATCTGGAAGAAATAACAGATCACCAAAGAGAATGAGATTTCTGTGTTGGGAAACTGTGAAGGGTTCTTAAACAAAACCTGCAGCTTAGAATCACCTCACCTAGATTAGAAATCCATCATGAAAAATGAGGAAAATAAAATTATATAACAGATACTCTGTTATAGTTGTTCAGTTATGAGTCGGAAACCCGTGTTTTCTCTCCATCACTGCTGATAGTACGGAACGTATAAGAGAGAATTTTCACATCTCAAAATGCTCGATGTAACTTGGATAAATGCAACATCCAGCAAACATATTACCTTAGGGTATAACATACGCTCTGAGAAGTTCCAGGTGATACTAAACAACAATGTTGGGAAAAGAGTTGGCTTTGGAGTCTATAAAAGGAGTTGGCTTTTGGAGTCTAGTAACTGTTTAAGTCCAGTCTCAAAGAAAAGTATCTACCTTATTCATATATATATTTCTGAAAAAGACAGAAAATTATTAGTGTATGTGCCAAAAAAAAATCTAGATGGTTCGATCCTGATGGAGTTTTCATAACATTTATGTATTTTAGATTGAAATGGTTTCCTTTTAAAAATCGTAACATTTCAATGTTATTATTTTACAGTACTTTGCTGAAGTACCTTGTAAGAATCCTTTGAGCTACAGTCATTAAAGTGCACTGACCTTCCTGTCAGAAGTGCCGTTCAGTTCAAGTGCGTGCCAGCAGTGGGGGATGGAAGGCACACGGGAGCTGGGCTTCGGTGGGATCTCATAGCGCCATGTAGCTCTAGTGTGTATCTTTGTTTTATTTTTTCAGATTGACTTTTTTATTACTTTTCATTATGTGTAGGTGTAAGTGAGTGTGGTTCTGTGTACGTGAGTGCAGGTGCTGTCAAAGCCAGTGATGCAGAAGCTCCTGGAGCTGGAGTTACTGGCAATTGGGCGCTGCCAGACTTGAATGCTGGGAACCAAATTCCTGGACCTTTGGAGTAGCTGCTAAAGACCCCGGCTGTTTGGGGTGAGTTGAGACTGGTTCTTGCTGGCCTAGCTTTGAACTAGTGTCTCCAGTGTCTAGCATTTTACAGACTTGTATCTCCATTCCCAGGTTCTACAGATGTTGCGTAACCTCTGTGAGTCTCAGGTTCCACAAGAATGCAAGCAGCATGAGGTACAAGTTAACGTCTGTTTCCTTCATTGCTACATCTTCTATGGGGCCACAGGGCCTAGTACAGAGAGGCTCAAGTGAAAAACATGACTGGGGTTTTGGAGAGAATTCCAGAAGACAGGTATAGCACCTCCAGTAGGAACTGGCACTTAGCAACTGTCCTTAAAATTGTAAGACGAGAGCTTCTCCTATTTTCTTCTTCTTCTTCTTGTTTTTTTTTTATCTTTATTAACGAGTATTTCTTATTTACATCTCGATTGTTATTCCCCTTCCTGGTTTCCGGGCCAACATCCCCCTCCCCTTCTCTATCGGTGTTCCCCTCCCCATCCTCCCCCCATTACTGCCCTCCCCTCAACAATCACGTTCACTGGGGGTTCAGTCTTGGCAGGACCAAGGGCTTCCCCTTCCACTGGTGCTCTTACTAGGATATTCATTGCTACCTATGAGGTTGGAGCCTAGGGTCAGTCCATGTATAGTCTTTGGGTAGTGGCTTAGTCCCTGGAAGCTCTGGTTGCTTGGCATTGTTGTTCATATGGGGTCTCAAGTCCCTTCAAGCTCTTCCAGTCCTTTCTCAGATTCCTTCAACGGGGGTCCCATTCTCAGTTCAGTGGTTTGCTGCTGGCATTCACCTATGTATTTGCTGTATTCTGGCTATGTCTCTCAGGAGAGATCTATACCCGGTTCCTGTCGGCCTGCACTTCTTTGCTTCATCCATCTTGTCTAATTGGGTGGCTGTATATGTATGGGCCACACGTGGGGCAGGCTCTGAATGGGTGTTCCTTCTGTCTCTGTTCTAAACTTTGCCTCCCTATTCCCTGCCAAGGGTATTCTTGTTCCCCTTTTAAAGAAGGAGTGAAGCATTCGCATTTTAGTCATCCGTCTTGAGTTTCATGTGTTCTATGCATCTAGGGCAATTCAAGCATTTGGGCTAATAGCCACTTATCAATGAGTGCATACCATGTGTGTTTTTCTGTGATTGGGTTACCTCACTCAGGATGATATTTTCCAGTTCCATCCACTTGCCTACGAATTTCATAAAGGCATTGTTTTTGATAGCTGAGTAATATTCCATTGTGTAGATGTACCACATTTTCTGTATCCATTCCTCTGTTGAAGGGCATCTGGGTTCTTTCCAGCTTCTGGCTATTATAAATAAGGCTGCTATGAACATAGTGGAGCATGTGTCTTTGTTATATGTTGGGGCATCTTTTGGGTATATGCCCAAGAGAGGTATAGCTGGGTCCTCAGGTAGTTCAATGTCCAATTTTCTGAGGAACCTCCATACTGATTTCCAGAATGGTTGTACCAGTCTGCAATCCCACCAACAATGGAGGAGTGTTCCTCTTTCTCCACATCCTCACCAGCATTTGCTGTCAGCTGAATTTTTGATCTTAGCCATTCTCACTGGTGTGAGGTGAAATCTCAAGGTTGTTTTGATTTGCATTTTTCTTATGACTAAAGATGTTGAACATTTCTTCTCCTATTTTCAAAACAGACATGTGTGGATAGTTTTATATTCATGCTATAAAAATACTGTGTTTATGCCTTTAGTCATTAAGACCCTATATTTCCACCACAAACATTTTGAACTGTTTATTAATCCTCAAGACACACTTGCTTTCCATGGTAAGGCAGAGACATGCCCTGGCTTGTTCACGTCTTATTTAAGCAGCTCACCCAGCAAGCATGGTGGCCTATGCCTTTAGGAGGCAGAGGCAGGAGGATCTCTGAGAGTGTGAGACTGGCCTGGTTTACAGAGTGAGTTCTAGAACAGCTAAGGCTGGTCTCAAGAAAAATAAAAACAAAACCAGCTCAGTCTTCCAGTTGGCCCCTGGACAGTAACTAACTGGCAACAAAATATTAGCAGATACCTTCCCCCATAATGCTCACAACCAAACAGCGTCCATGATTGCTAATGCATGACAACCTTGGGAAAGGTGTGGTGGAAATCTGATCCACAGAAGACACACAGGGTCCCCTGGCTGTAAAAGTCAACCATAAATCCTTCCTGAACCAGGAATTATCTAACAAGTGTTTCTTTAGTGATTAAGTGTGATATTTTAAAACGTAGAGATTTCTTCTGCAATTTATACTGGTGTTTTAGTCAATACCCAGTGATAAAGTTTATTACATAATCTCCTGAAGTGAAGATATTTGTGATAACAATTTTTAAAAAGTCATTTCTTTCAGATTAAAAAAAAAATCAACCTTCTGTTCAGAAAGATAAGGTTTAAAATGTTGTATTCAATCTGTATTTTTTTAAACCAAGAAAGATCAAGAATGTGTCAGATGACTAATAAAGAAAAAATACCTTATCAGAGACGGTTGCAAAATTAAAATGTGGCTCATACATATGGGGTGCCAAGGACGATGCGGTTTGTAAGAGTGCGCGTGCCTGCGGGGAAGAAGAGAGAGTGCGCGTATCAGCACTGCATCTGAGTCCTTTAAGTTACAGCAAAACCCTGGGACGGGACCTTGAAATGATCCCGTGGGAATACAGATGACATTCTCAAAAGTATAATGACGTAATGAACACAGCTTCCTACAGACACACCAGCGAAATTATAGTAGCAACACACACATCAAGAGAGGAAATAAGAGAACTGAAATTTTAGAGTAGATGTTATTTGAGAACCTCTCTTCATAAAGTGTGCACTTCAGTATGATACACAGTTTGAAATATAACCTTCTCAATACTTAAAACAAGTCTTCTTGGTGGTGATCAACTTGGAAGCTCTGAGTATGTATTTCCTAATAATGACTTAAAACCAACACATGTCCAAGTGCAGAGTTCTGTAGAGGGTGAGAGCCAGCAAGTACTTGCTATCCTGCTGCTCGGTTTGCTAACTGAAATAACAACAAGAAGTGACAAGCCTTTTTAAAGTACTGTCCTAGGTAGGGTTGCTATTGCTGGGATAAAACGCCATGACCAAAAGCAAACTGGGGAGGAAAGGGTTTAGTTGGCTTACACTTCAAATCCTAGTCCATCACTGAAGGAAATAGGTAGGAACTCAAGCTGGGTAGAAACCTGGTGGTAGGAGCTGATGCAGACGCCATGCACAGACTCTGCTTACTGGCTTGCTCCCCATGGCTTGCTCAGCCCGGGGATGGCACCACACACAATGGACTGAGCCTCCTCCCTTCAATCATTAATGAAGAAGACGCCCCACAGCTGATCATCTAGAGGTATTAACTGAGGTTCCCTCCTTTCATATGACTCTAGCTTATGTCAAGCTGACATAAAACGAGCCAGCTCAAAGCATAACATTAAGATTACATTTCACAGGATCGTGTTTTGCAGACTATGGAGTAAGAGGAGATGCGCATATGTGCACCACCATTCATATGAAGCCACTGGACACCTCTCCCCAAACTGTAAACTTGTATCCATGACCTTGAGGACAATTTCATTCGTTTTTTTAGAAATGGAAAAAAGAGGACATATAATACAGTAGAAACTAGATTTTTCTATTAATATTAAACTGATTCATATCAATATTAATATGAATATTAAACTTTTAAACACACTTGAAATCAGTGGACTGGCAAGATGGCTCCACAGGGAAGGACACTTGCTACCTGGTAACTTGAGCTTGATACCCAGAACCCAGAGGGTAAACAGAAGGAAGGAGAGAACCAGCTCCCGCATGTCTTCTGACCTCTACATGTGTGCCGTGGAATGTGTACATTCTTGAGCCCAAGCACACTCATACACACACACACACACACACACACACACACACACACACACACACACACACACAGCCTCACAGTGTTGAAGTTACAGATGCATGCTGCAATGGTGGGCTGGAGATGTGAACCTGGATTCTCATGCTTGCATGAGACTTTACTGACTGAGCCGTCTCCCCAGCCCCTCCAGGAACACTGACTTAGACTTCCTATGTGCCAGTGCTGTTTCTGGGGCACAGAATAAAGAAGTTACATAACACAAGAGGTTTCTCTTTCAAACAGCCTGCATTCTCCTCACACCACTCATTATCTGGTAAAATGAGAACACACCCTGCAGTGTGCTGGGCCTGAGAGCTTTTGTGCCTCGAGGGCTTTTGTTTAGACTGATGTTGGATAGTCTTTGTAAGGAGATGGCACTTAAGAAACTCGTCATGGGAAGATCCAGGGGCAAAGACCTGAAGGGAGACAAATCACTGTGTGTCTGTCTGTAGGGCAGCAGGATAGCTCATGCACCTGAAGCCAGTGAGGAAAGATCACAGGGATGTGGTCTCATAGAGACCAGAATATAGGAGCCATGCAGGCCATAGCAGGAAGCCTGGGTTTTAGTCCCAATGCAAGTAGATGGAATTGGAGGACTTCAGCAAAGCAGTAATAAGGTAATGCTGTCTTATAACAAAACCCAGAGGAGGGTGTGCTGCTGTAAAAGTAAATCTGTCATCTCAGGGGCTCACTGATGAAGATGCTCACCCTTACTTAGAACTCTGGCTGGCTGCTTCAACTCAGCCTTTCTGGCTCAAACTCCTAAGCTGACTGATTCAATCTGGCTTCTCTCTGCTTTTCATGGAATTGCTCTGCTTGGCTTCAAACTAACTCAGGCAATTTGTTCTAATCATCCTTTTATCTGGCTTCAGTTGACCTGCACTGACCTGTATGAACTCAGGAACAAACTCATCCCCACAGTGCAGTTACTGCACTGACCCCAGTTGACTGAACTAACTCTACCTTCGCTGCTCTTAAATAGCTTTTCTCCTAAGTGTTGGGTGCATCCTATCTCTGACTCATTCTGCCAAATCTTTCTCTGATTTGTCACCTTGTCTGCCCCTCAATTAAATGTTTGGACTAAAGGATTAAAGGTGTGTACTAGTGAATCTGCATTCCGGCCAGATCACACTGATCTAGAATGTCTTTGGATGTGATCAGCCCATCTGTGTTGTTGGATTACAATTCCTCTACTGCTACTGCTTCACTCACTCACTCACTCACTCACTCACTCACTCACTATTAAGTCATTCAGTAGCTTCCCTGGTGTTGGGGGGCAGGGGCCATAGCTCAGTTAGTAAAGTGTCCCAGAAGGAAGACCAGCTCAGAGGCACCTGGGATAGTTTAGGTAAGAGAGGAACATGGGGTAGAGAACATGGTGAGCTAGGGCTAACAAGGCTGACATATAATGTGGGTGCCAGGGATGCAGAGAGCAGAAAGAAGAAAAGACTGGTTGGAAAGGTAGCCACTAGGGTGTTGACAGGAACAGCTAAACTATAGATGGGAGATGGTGCATTGCAGGCAATGAAGCCAAGGGGGTGTACATTATTCCCATTAAGTCAAATGTCTAATTCTAGCCTCAGAGAGGTGAAGTGACTTGGCCAAGGCCACACAGCTAGTACTTGACAGAGCTGGGATTCAGGCCCAGGCCTGTAAGACTCTAGAGCTACACATAACATTCTAGAGCATAACACACAACGACAGCTATGCTTTCCTTTGAAGGAAGCCAACTGTCTGCTGTGACAGTGGCAGTTTTCTGACCTGTTCAATGTGACCCTTCCGCATCTCCAGCACGGCTAGGTTGTTGTAGGCCTCAGCATGGTGGTTGTTGTGGACCAGGGCCAGCCTGAAGCACTGGTGGGCCAGGTTTGTGTCTCCTATTCCCTGCAAAGAAAAGCACATATTTATACACATGAGGCCACAGCCTTCCCACTGCCACAGCCTCCTTCATTTTGCATGGTACACTTCCTAGGTACACGGAGAGAAGAAACGCCAAGCACAGCAGCGAAGCGTGCTCCATGCATGGATTTACCTTGAGGATATACAAGACTCCCACAAACCTCTAAATTGTCTGTTGGACTTACAGTATCTGAGGATTTCCTCACAGGAGCATACGGTAACTTTATCTGTAATGGGAAACGCACACACACACACACACACACACACACACACACAGGCACACACACACACACACAGGCACACACACACGCGCGCGCGCACGCGCACACACACACACACACACACACACACACACACACACACACACACACACACACTACATACCACTGCAATGTGCCCCAGGTTGTACCAGACGTCAGCTGCCTCTTCCTCGTTCTCGGCCAGGGAAAGGGCGCGCTCGAATGAGGTCAGAGTCATGTCGTACTGCTGGGCATAGAAGCAGCACAGCCCCAGGTTGTTGAAAAGCTGGCAGTTGTAAACTCCCATCTGCAAGAGGCGCCTTTCCAAGGAGGAACACAACATTTGCTATCAGACTAACTTTATAAATGGAAACATTTTTTTAAAAGTTAGAAATGAATTCATTTATGACCTTTAACACAAGCATATCAGGAAATGTTTATAAGATCAGACAAGTATTTATTTGATTGTATTCCAAAAGATTTATTAGAAAGAAAGTAAAATGGTCATAAAGAGTAAAGTTTGCACGTGTTACTTCAGAAGCCTCAGTGCCTTCAGGGAGTTCCCTGAGGCCTGCTCCAGCCCTGAGGAACGTGCTCCCCATTTACCACTAGGCCTGCAGTTGCGCCCTGGACTCTGCTGTCTGTGCTGCATGGTACATGGGAGCCAGTGGGCCTCTGCCACAGGAGATGTCCCTACAGGTGGCTCTCTGTGCCCCCTACTAGCTTTCCCACGGCAGCTCAGGAGCCCCACTTTGCTTCTACATGTCAATTAATCCCACAGTTCAGACGCACAAAGGAGAAGCCAGCTCAGCGCTGTGAGAAGCCCATGACCCACTTTGGGATGGAGAGTACAGCCAGCTGCATGTGCACTGGATGGCATCTCTGTATTTTATGTTCCCAGCATGTGTTTGGGAAGGACTTGTCAGCTGTCAATCTACCCCTATGTATTACAAGGGCTGAAATCACAGGGTAAAAGTGAACCTCAGGGCCAGAGGGATGGCTTAGTGGGTAAAGGTGCCTGTCTCCAAGCCTGATGGCCTGCTTTTGATCCCCGGGACTCACATCTTTCGCCCTCCACAAATATGGCCTGGTACATACACCCTCCTAGGCATTGACAGAAATAAAGAGTGGATGTTTGAAAATGCATTTTAGAAACCACATTCGGAATAAAATGTGCTTAAACAGGACCAAATTGTCTTAAGACTTGGAAAAAGCTGAAATACCTCACAAAGCAGGTGACCCTGCTTTAAGTCTTCCTCAGGGTCCTGAACACAGAGTAGCTGCCAGTCCCTTCCCGCTTCGGCCTCACCATCTTTAGGTATTGTGGTTTTAAGAGGCAGTGACAAAGAGAAATAGTTTAAGTGGCTATTTAGCTTTTGCTGTTTCTTGATGACTAGTAAGCACCCACCCTGAACTGAGAACTTGGCCATGCAGGTTTCTCCAGGGTGCCAGCCCACACACCCCAAGTACCGAGTACCCCTTGAATCCTCAGAAAGCAGCCAAGAGATGCATTCCTAGAACCATACGCTTGTGGCCTATGGAGACTGCATAATTTGTCTGCATTTTCCTTGAAACCTCACTGTTTCAACAACTTTTCCTGTGGATGCAATGTAAGGCCCACCTGTAAAACCGGAGGGCAACCTCTGGCTGGTCAGAATAAAAGTGGTTGCTTCCAATGCAGGCAATGGCTTCCACATGAGTATTGTCTTGTTTGAGAACCTCTTTGTAGTATTCTGCTGCGGACGAACTGTTGTTCATTTCCTGTTCCCCAACCAGAGAGAAGAGCAACGTTTTAGTAACACTGGACAAGGATCTGCTTCTTTCTTTTTTCCAGACCGATTTAAGTTCATTCATTCAACAAATATTTATTTCGAGTCTACCATATGTCAGATGCTATTCTAGATGGTAGGGACAAAATATGAAGGAAAGCATGAAGTCATCGTCCCCAAGGAGGTGACAGCTGGTGGAGAAGACAAACAAATGAGTCAGTATGAGACACAATGTCAGGGACGGATGAGCAATGTAAGAAACAGAGTAGGGTGAGTGGAGAGCAAGGGAGGCAGGGTTGCCTGTTAATGGTCACCTTGGAAGAGGCCCTGTCTGACAGAGAGGCAAATGAAATGTGGTGTCGAAGCCAGCATCTGTAGGGACAGCCTCACTTGGCAGAGACCGACTACACAAGCCTACAGTGAGAACACTCAGGAGAAACACCTCCAAGTGAGTCTGGAAGGGGCAGTGCCCAGGACACCAGAGCGGCAGCAGGGCCTTCAGAGGCTATGGGGAGAGCATCGGACTTCATGCAAAGTGGAGAGAGCATCAGGGATTAGAAACAGAGGCACATCACCACCATACTGCATCGTGTCTAAGAGATCACCTGTGGCTGACTGTAAGGCATCCAGATGTGGAGAACAAGACAGAAGATCAGGTCTAGGAAAGAAACGGAAGCAACCCAGACCAAGTTTAGAAATACATAGTAGGTAAAACCCAAAGACCCTCTGTACTTACTGTATACATCTGTAAAAATGGTGATCACAAATGAAGGTCTCTATTGCTCTGACTTACAAAAGCCAGGTTTGCAGAAAGAAGCCAACACAAATGAGCCTTTAGATGACCTTTAGTAGGGGAGACGTCATGGTGACGAGGGACAGTTGAGGCAAAGTCACTCTTGGGAGAGCATCAGGAGAGACTGCACCATCCAGAGGCAGTGTAATGCACTACTAAAGGGAGGCCTTTAGTTTCCCCAAGGGAGCTCCATGAGGAGAAATGCCCAACATGCACAGTACGCCGAGGGGCCTGAGGAAAAGAACCTTCAGTTTCCAAGGACAAAGGTGGTTTCTGACTCTTAACAGGTTCTTGGAGTGGGATGGGGTGGGCAAGCTCCACTGCTTGAGACCTAAGCTGGCCTGCCCTGCATTCCAGGAGACACAAGAAAGAAAGGCACTAGGTAAACTACAGGATTGATGGTTGTCCTAGGGACTGTGGGGAGGGGAGGCTGGGCTTGCTCACAGCAGCAGTGGAAGGGAGGGGACTGAATTCCCTGTCATTTAGGTCACTTTGTCAGCTCTGTCCCAGAGCTGAGAGGGGTGTGGCCTGAGTTTCACGGTGGAACAGCTAGTGGGCTTGGGATCTAACACTAATTTTATTAAAATTTGAGGTATAATCTTACTGTGTTGCCCACTCTGGGCTTGAGCTAACCCTCTCTCTCAGCGTCCTTAATAGCTGGACTACAGGCAAATGTCAGCACATCTGGCTCAACAAATGTAATTAATAAAGGTCACCACCGCTTAAATCTACCTCATGGACCAGTCCATCCTCAATGAAACTTTGCTTATGTCTAACTTCGCACAGATCTCTTCTGCCTCTCAAGTCACGTGACAGTCACTGTCACCCACACACTTGTTCTTTTCATGGGAGGACTCTTATTTATGTTAGGTTTGGATCACCACACAGTGCTTCTTTTAGCAGGACTTGTTTTAGATACAAGGACTTGTTTTAAAACAGGACTTGTTTTAGATACAAGATTCTCAAAAGAAAAAAAAGAATACAGCAAATACATAGGCGAATGCCAGCAGCAAAAAAAAAAAAAAAAAAAAAAAAAAAAAGATTCTCTAGACCAGGATGGTGCCCCCAGACCACATTTGCATACTATATACATGTAAAAGAATATGTAAAATAAGTTCTTTCACATGTGGAGTCAAATTCTTCCAAGTCCTCTTTTCACTTGGTCATCCTTGTCCAGGTTTCTCAAAACAGTACTGTCTGTGCACTTGGTGCTTTACTTTTAAATTTTATTAATAATCCCACGTTTGTGGAATATGATGTACAGCCTTGACAGGCACATGGGACAGAATGAGCATCTCAGGCCATGCACACATCTGTGGCCTTATCTACTTCTCATCTCCTTGAGATGAAGACAGTTAAGGTCTTCTGCAATGCTCCTTAAAAGTGCTCCCCACCACTGCCCAGGATTGGCTTCCAAGCTCCTGACAGCTTTTGCAATGTTGATGCCTGTGCTTCCTGTCTCTAACCAGCAGGTGTCAACAAAAGCTTTCAGGCAACGATGAGAGATAATTACCATGTTCACCCTGTTGGCTAATTGGAATAATTGCCAGGTTCTCACAAGAGCTGCAGATGAGAAAAACTACACAACAGCTGCTATTTGGCTACAAGGATCAAAAGAAACTGTGGTATATATAAATGCAATGGAATATTATTTAGCTGTTAAGAAGACAAAATTATGCCGTTTGCAGGAAAAGAAGTAGAAGTGGAGATCATCATGTTAAGGAAAAAAAGCCAGGCCCTGAAAGACAGGCATGTTTCTCTCTGTACTTAGAAAGAAAAGACTTGAAACAGAAGAGAAGAAAGACAATTATCAGGAAGGAGGAGGCAAAACATAAGAGAATGGTAAATGGTAAATCCCAGGGTGGTAAGATCAAAGTTCATGATATAAACACGTGAGCATGGCATGATGAAACCCGTTACTCTGCACAGTGACTTCACGGTAATGAAAGGAAACATGCTATGAGGAGGTCAGAGATGTTTAAATGTGAAAATGGGCTTCCTGTGTCTCTATGCCTGTGTGTGTGTGCATGTATAGTACTGTATGTGTATTATGTGTAGAGATGCATTACATGCACATGTATGGACATGCACATGGGGGCTGAGGGTCAACTTTAGCTGTCGTTCTTCAAGCACCAGCCACTTTGGATTTGACACAAGGCAGCTCACTGGCCTGGAGTCCCAGTTACGCCCACTAATGCACTGCTCTTTCTCGGTGAAGTGTCACTGCCAACCAGAGCACGTGTTCTGTCTTGCGTGGACTATTTGTGTACACATTTGGCTGTGTCCAGATGTCAATGCTGGGTGACTCCCTCTATTGCTCTTGTTTTTTAAAAAATGGTGGCCATCAAGTTCTGGAAATTCAGGGCACTACCACCCTGGTGCCGGGACTGTATGTTTCGGCACTTTCTGACCAAAACAGACATTTGCATTATTGTTTTTCTTTATACACAGTGGTGTTTCATTGTCACATAAATCACAAATTACCCAGGCCCTTTGGGTGAGCCCTGGTTTCTTTGCATTTTTAACAAAAAGAGCAGGGTATAAAATCTGCACACCATGGTGGAAAATTCCCAGAAGTAAAACCACCCAAAGGGGGTTGGGGATTTATCTCAGAGGTAGAGCGCTTGCCTAGCAAGCACAAGGCCCTGGGTTCGGTCCCCAGCTCCGAAAAAAAAGAAAAAAAAAAGAAAGAAAGAAAAAAGAAAAAAAAAAACACCCAAAGAAGACCCAGGTTTGCAACCCGGTTTGCAGTCTCGGTAAACGTAAACGATTCCAGGTGGGCAGCAGCAACACACGCTTCCACACAGTGTGCGCACGCTGAGTCTGCTTTCTCATGCCCTTGACAGCCTCGGTTCTGTGGAAGTTCTTCACCTCCGCCAATCCAATCAAGGGGAAGGTGGCGCATGGCTGGTTTAGCGTTTAATTCTGACGGGCACTGGGCATTTAATATATGAGACATCATACGTGCGTCTCTGTGAGCTGCCAACTTGTGACCTTTATCTATTTTCTGAGCTAGCCTGCCTTTTGCCCTTTCTTACTGGCATTCTGTGCGGCTACAATCGAACAGCAGATGCAGGGTGGTTTATAATGAACAGGAGAATATTCAGCTCTGTCTGGGAGGCTGTGGAGCTCAAGATCAAGAGGTGATATCCTGTGAGGACCACCATGCCTACCTGACAGTCACGTGTCACCTGTCACCTGTCCCAGACTTGACAGGCATTTGCACTGTTAATATTTCAACCTTCTAGTTTGATCTTAATTAAATTTTAATTTTTATATAGAATTTTTTTTGGGGGGGGGATCACAGAGTTCCTCCTGTCTTTAGCTTCCCAGTGCTGGGAATTAAAGGTGTGCACCACTATGCTTGGCTTTGATATGGAGGAAATCTTTATAGGAAAGAAAGTTTTCAAATATCAGTCTGCTGTTGTGGCTTTATGAATTGGTATTATTTAACAAGATTCTCTTCATGTAAGAAAGAGCACTGGAGGCCATGAGTTCCATTCCCAGCACCCAGATGATGGCTCACAAGAGGATCTGAAACCCTTTTCTGTCCATGTGCATCAATTATGAACCGTGATGTACAGACTTAGCTGCAGACAAGAATACTCATAAACATAAAAATAACTAAATTTAAAAAAAAAGATTTTTCTCATTCTAATTTATACAAATAGTAGGAATTATCTAGATCGGGTTATCATGGGATGTCTGTGTAGACTATTGCTATAGGGATAACCCAGTCCACTGTGGGAAGCATCATTCCCTAGGCATGGGTCCTTACCAGTAAAAAAGAAGAAAGGTAGATGGAGCAAGCAAAGCTGTGTTTGTTCTCTGCTTTTTCTTATAGGTAGCTGCTTGACTTCCTGCCTTGACTTCCCCTTGGTGATGAGTTTGAAACTGGGATTGTAAACTGAACGACTTCTTCCCTAAGTTGTTTTTGTCAGGATATTTTATCATAGCAACAAGAATGAAACTAGAATAGTGTCATGTTTTGAGGCTTTAACTCTTTTTAAAATCTGAGACTTTAGAGGTGGCTTGCTCAGTAAAATTCTTGTTGCAGAACACTGAGGTCCTGAGTTCAATCCCCACAAACCACATGGAAAAGGCAAACATGGTGCAAAGGAGTGCAGTGCAAGGGCTGAGGAGGTGGATGCCCAGGGCGTGTTAGCCAGTCAGTCTAGCATTAGCCAGGTTGATGGCTGCTAAGGATTGACGGTAAGGTTGACCACTGGCTTCACACACGTGTACGTACATGTATACAACTAGGCACACAATTTAAATATGGCTAAAATAATTCTTTAGTGCAAGAAATATTTGCTCTATTTTTAAACTATTTAATTAATAATCTAATAACCCAACTGACATAACAGCCAGTGTTTGTCACATCCCAAATTTTCATATGGACTCTCTTTTGTTCCTTAAATTTGTTCCTGAATCAGAACTGGTTAAATCATAATAGTTCTAAAATAGACTTTAATAACATATCCTTAAAATAACATTTCCATACATATAAATATCACCTTCAGAGTGTAATACACTTAATATTAGTGACTTTTAAAGTGGTTATTTCTGAGCCAATTCGTGAAGCATGAACTACACCTACAGTTGAATCATTTGAAGTAAAATTGCAAACTGAGGAAGAACATGAACACTGGCATGGTTCTGCTCTGAGAAGCCAAAGTGTGTGTGTGAACATAAAAGCCTGTGTCCTGCTTTCCAGGACTTAAACTGCAGCAGGAAAGAGGCCAGCCCTACCCCTCTCACACAGATGCCCAAGGCGATTTTCACACACAATAAAGTGGAAAGGGCATAAGAATAACATTTCCAGCCAAGAACACTTGAAATGAGGGCCCTTCTATTAAAATGCCTTAAAAAGAATCAAAAGCATCAAAAAATTCAACAACAAACAAACAAATAAACAAACAAAAACCATGACCTAAGCAAGTGTCTGTAAGAAACACAGGGAAGTCGAGGCAGTTTGACGTGTTCAGCGCAAAACGGAGCACCCAGACCCACAGCAAAATGATCGCACAACAGGAAACGAACAAAGAAACAGAAGAGACCCCCAGAGAAAAGCGAAGTCCTCAGAGACGAACGCAGTGTAGCTGCAAACTAAGGACTTGGCTAATTGCCTCTCAAACCACTGTTACACAGAGAAAAGGAATCCTCCAGAAGTCTTGCTTTGGTGTGTAAGGAAAGGAAATTAATTGTAATGCCAAGGGGGCGATACCCCATGTAACCGTTTCTAGCCTACGCTGTCACCTCCGCCGCCGGTGGGCTGCTTTCCTCTCCCTATCTTTCTCCCACTGCTGCAGACTCCACTGAGGAACGAAGGGCAGAATGTAGCTGCTGAAAAACTGTAATCTATAGGACCACTGGGAATGGAGGTACACAGGGGCAATCCCAGCACTCCAGGGAGCCTGACGCAAAGGGAAAACACCAATCTGTTCCAGAGCCATGGCTCCTCCCAGCTTGAGCAACAGTGTCTGCAACAAACAGGCGGAGATGGAATTCTTCTGAAAAGCAACTGCACATAAAGATGATAACAGTTTCCTAGCTCTCTCTGCCAGCATCTTCTGTCAAAAAGAGAGGGATAAAGGGTCTGGGAGATGCAAAGAACAGGTCCAATGGTCTAATCACCACCCAAAGGTCACCACCATTGGCAGCAGCAAGAATTCCCCCAGCTTTAGAAGGTGACTCTATTTTGTTTTCTTTTTAAGCATCTTGGTCAAAGATCTATTCATATTCCATTTATTTAAGGTCCCAAGTAAAGATAAAAAAATATTGGCAGTGTTTCTTTGGATGGGTCAAAGTCTTCTTTGTATGTATGTAGTAAAGTTATGTTTCAAAAAGAAAACTTTTTTTAGACAATTTGAAAAGTATTTATTTTCATTCAAAATGTAATTCCTTGGTAGGGTATAGTAGCCTATCCCTGTATCCCCAGACTAGAGAGGCTGAGGGAGAGTATCACCCCATGTTCAAAGGCAACTTGTCCTACATTGTAAGTTCAAGGCCAGTCTGGTCCCTGTTTCAAGAAATAAAACCAGGGATGGAGAGATGGCTCAGCGGTTAAGAGCACAGAATGCTCTTTCAGAGGTCCCGAGTTCAATTCCCAGCAACCACATGGTGGCTCACGACCATCTGTAGTGGGGTCCAATGCCCTCTTCTGGTGTGTCTGAAGATAGCTATAGTGTACTCACATACATAAAAATAAATAAATCTTTAAAAAAAGAAAGAAAGAAAGAAAACCAAACAAGACACAGAATTCATGTTCCTCATACGAAATTTGAAAAATATGGAAAGTCTAAGAAAACAAAAGTCATTCACATGCCATTGCCTAGACATACCAACCCTCAATCTCTTCCACTTTTTTAAACCAATATTACAAGTTAGTGTCTTCCAATGAATTCATAAAAAATAGGGATGTGCTTGCCTAATATCATATTAAAAGTTCTAAGAAACCTTTAAAGTCAAATATCAAAAACTACATATATAGATGATTATTTTATTTATAAAAATATATTTAAGAGAATCTATGGACAAAGTCTTAAAACTTAGAGTGGCTACTATCAAACTATCTTATAAAGTAATACATTCCTACTCACCACTGTCAAACAGAAATTACATTTTATTCATAGTAGTACATCCATTCATAGTAGTACATCCACTCACAGATATACCTAGGAATACATGTATGCAGGAAAGAGTTAACAGAAGACCTGAGACTGCTATTCTTAGAGAGGTATGCACTGGGGAACTCAGCTGATTCCTAATCTCATATAAACTTTCCCCAGATGACAAGAGTACCTTGCTAATGTGACACTGTTTGTACCATGTGGCTTCTGCTGATACCTGGTAATTGTACAAGAGTCTGAAAAACCTGGCACATGATCGGCATGTGGTGTCCACACAGTCTCTGATAAGATTCCTGGTAGACAACAGTCTGCAGGAGCTGTCACAACTTGTTGCTGGGAGAATTAAGTGTGCTCCTTGTGTTGTGACTCTACTCTGCAGCGAAGCTCATTAAGACACAGGATGTTCTCAACAGAGATGAAACATTTTATCCTGCAGGGAAGCTTATTAAGCTCAAGAAGGAAACAATTCAAAGGCTTCAGGAAGTCCCTGAAACTGACCAAATGCATTAGCTTCCTCCTTCCTGGAACATATATACACTGTAAAGGCTGCTTGCTGAGTAGCACTCTTAGACAAGCTGAGCTGCCTAGGAGAGACTCAGGCAATGAGTCAGGCAAGCAAACACCAGTCCAGCTGCCTAAGAAAAGCAAAGATCAGCTGAGATATCTTGGAAGAGCCCAACCAACAGGTCTCCAACCTGTTGAGCTGCCTGGCTGCAGGCTGACAGTAGACTCTAGGTTTCCAGCCTTCGTGAGCTACACCCATGCTGCTGTGGGCCGTGGTCATGCAACAGTCTTTGAGTCATTCCTGTCCCTGTAAGTAACCCTTCACCTAGACTCCTGTAGGTAACCCCAATAAAACCCACTGGTTCCCCAGTGTGGATGTTGGTGTCATCCATCCTTTGTCTGTCATTGATGCCCGAGCTAGGATAAACAGGTGTTCATTTCCATCTCTGCAAGCAGGGTCATGTAAACTCCACCAGCAGAGGCCTTTTGGAAGCTCATCCCTCTGAACTTTGCCCAGTAGCCTTTTCCCTTTACTGATTTTGTTTTGTATCTTTTTCACACTAACACAAGGCTCCTTGGGAGCCCGTTGCATGCTGTGTTTTGGGAGTCTTCCTAAAGCACTGAATTTTAGCCTGGCTTGGTAACTACCAGCACAGCCTCTTTCTGGAAGTAATCACAAAATATCCACTGGAGGACAAAGAAGAATGAAAAAATGATGAGTTATGTCATACTTGAGAATGGAGAGAGGCAGCCTATGTGCCTACCCATCCCCATCAATCAAATAGTAACTAAAAATCCTAGTTGTTAGGCCAGCGAGGACTATGAAAGGAAAACAGTTCTTAAGGCATCAGCTTTAAGATCAACATGGCAGAGCAGACAGAAAAGTTTTCAGCTGTAAGGGGAAAGCAGGGGTAGGACTGCCTGACCCATCCTTGGGGTCACTGTGATACTACAGGAACTAGCTGGGAAGAGAGCTCAATGGGAACTTTCTACGGTATCTGAGAACATGAATCTAAAACTGGTAAGAATAAGTAAGAGCTCAAACTGTGAAGGCAATCCCGATAAGGCACATCTACCAGGCGCCACTAGAAAACTAGGGAAGTGTAGCTAGTATGAGACTGGGAAGAGGCTGGACGAATAGGCTAGTGGAAAGCTCAAGCCATATGAAATGGGAAAAACTGATATTTGATGTTACAGATATGGGAAAGGATTTAAGTGTGCTGAGATAACAGGCTACCCATACAGGAGAAATAAGTTAAATTCCTGGCTTGTATCATTGACCTCTGGGTGTCTAAAATATTTTATTATAAAAACCAAGTTGAATTAAACAACACACAGCAAAATCTCTCCTTATACTGCTGAATCATGGCCAACGATCTTAATTTTATAAACTGTGCTTTCTACTAGCACCCCAAGGGCCTATGAGCTTTTTAAAGTAGCACATAACCTCAATTTCATACCAACTTTTAAAATAATGTGAACCTTACCTCGTAGATCCTGGCAATTCCACAAAGCAGGGTCACCTCTCCTGGAAACTTATCTAAGCCTTGTTTGAATAGATTTAAAGCAGTCACAGGTTGATCCAATATGATATAAACCTAAAAGCAAGATGTACTTCAATAAGATTATGGGTTGTTAAAATAATAGCATTTCCATGACAAAATTTAGTTATTGATTAGAAACGAATTGTCTCCCAGAAATTACAGTAAGAATTTTCCATGAATATAATTAGATTCTAATAATGACTTTGCAGTTTATCTGCACATGGTGTACATAAAGTTTATCATCCCAAGGAATCTTTACTGTGGGTTTATTATTGTCACACAGACTGGGTGACAACAAAAAAGGGTTTGGGAGTATCTCGCTCCTGCCCACACCAACCCTCCCCGGAAGTCCTTTCCTGATACTCATATCTTTTTGTTTTGTTTCTTGGCCCATTGAGTTCAACGGGGGTAATGTGCAAGGAAAGGGTTCCGAGCTACCTATTGTAGCCTGCTGGGCTCACCAATGGATGGACACACAGCTGAAGGAAGACTCTCTCTTCCCTACAGCAGCCAAAGTTCAGCAGGACGAAGGTCCCTTCTTCCACCAACGATTGACTGATTTTAAGCTTGCTCTTATACAGGTACCCCTGACTGCTGTAAGATCCTGATAGCAATGGCCGGTCATGCCCAGAGGACAGCAGTTCACAGCCTACCCCCTCCCTTCCAGCTCTTATGCTCGTTCCTTCTGCTCAAAGATCACTTCTTTGTTGTTGTTGTTGTTGTTATTCAATTTTTTTCACTTTACAAGCCTTCCTCCCCTCCCAGCACCCCATCATTCAAGTCCAACCCCATTCCCCTTAGAAGGGGAAGCCCCCCCCCCCCCGTCTGGGTGTTGACCCTCCCACTCCCACTCCCCCACCCCCAGGCCACACATCAAGTTGCAAAGCACACTTCTTGGAAATCTTTTGCAGATAATTCAAGATAAACTGCCACTTTATTAAGTCTTTTCTTTCAAAGTGTCCGTGATAAGACTCAGGAAGTGTTTTGATTCCAATAAGGTTGGATAAGGTAGAATTTCCCTTCTCTGAAATATTTTACCCCAGAAGTACTCTTAATTTCTGATTTCGGGGGTATTCTGGAGTATGTGGATATGAATAACCAGACACCTTGGGAATGGAACCCAAGTGTAAACATGAGATTCATTGGAGTTTATTTCTTTGTTCCTATTTTTGTTTTATGTGTATGTCTGCACATCATGTGTGTGCCTGGTAACCTTGGAGACCAGAAGAAGGTTCTTGGAACTGGAGTTCAGATGGTTGTGAGCCATCAAGTGGTTGTTGGGTCTCAGGCCTGGGTCCTCTGGAAGAGAGACAAGTGCTTCAACTGCTGAACCAGCTCTCCAGACCTCTGGCTGATTTTTTTCCATCTACATGTAAGGCAGTTTTACACAATAACTTTAGTGCACCTGTGTTTTAACTGTGACACACCCGATGATATCAGGTGTGAGATTTAAATCAGGTGAAATTGTAACATCACATTGGCATTCAATAAATTCAGATTCAGGACCGTTTCAGATTTCAGACATTCAGTTTAGGAATGTCCTATCTGTATTGAAAACTCTAGGTGGCCCTTGCACCAGACCAACAGGTGACACTATGTGGCACAATGGACTTGCTGTTAGAAGCCCAGTGGCACTGAAAACATGACCCCTTACAGTCTCATCTTCCTTAGCAGCACAAAGAAAAGTGGAAAACATATCCTGTAGTTACTGCACAGATTAAATTAATCTGTCTTTACTAATAAACCTGCTGCAATGTCCCCTACTGAATCATACACAATAAAAAAGAAATAAGACTTGAGGCTGAGTGAGTAACTAATGCCCCACAGAACAGTCTATGAAATGGCCCGTTCTTAGAGCAGGGTTTGATAGCACAGGCCTGAAATCTCAGCTACCCTGAAGTCTGAGGCAGGAGGATGCTGAGTTCAAAGTATGTCTGGACTATAGAGAGAGATCCTGTTCTGAAAACAGAGGGGTCCTGTTCTCTACAACCTGCTCAGGGTTGGAACAAAATAGACTGCAGACAATGCCTCCCGGTTGCCCACAGGGTGGTGAGTCTGTGCTGCTTTCTTTTATCCTACCGAGCAATCTGTCGAAGGGATTTTCTGCTTTTTCCACAGCCATCAACTCCTTGTGCTGTGGGCACTATCCATATGTTATCTTTCACTTGCTATAAAAAGTAACTCTGAATGTATTGACTTGCCAAATATTCTAGAAGGAACTGGCAACTTTCCCCCATGCAATGGCCAGCACCTTAAGACAGTTTTCACTCAAATTAAGAATATTTACTTACTTTTGCCAGATAGAGAAATGTATCTACCATTTCCTGCTGCTTCAGGGCTGATTTGAACTGTTTCTCTGCTTCACGGTACATTCCTAACCTAGAAAGAGCCATTCAAAAAGTTAGCCATTCAATTGAAGAACCAACGCTCCAGCATTTGTTTCACGCCCTGAGGATATGAACAGACACGGCTTGTCCTAGAGCAAGCACAGAGCAAAGCAGGCGATGCTGTACCTGCCGATAGTCACGTGTATGTTAACAAAGCTGGCAAAGCTGCCTGTCTCCCGCAGTCATGAGCTCGCTATGCTTCTCACGGTGTAAAGACTGCAGCCTGGTTGCAGTAGGACGAGAGCTGTCTGTCAGCGAGGTCACATCAGTTCACCACCGTGAAAGCTTACGACCAGCACATATGGCAAGTGACCTGAATAAATGTGGAGCCGCCACTTCACGGGGAGAACTGGAAGATGGCATTTCCTTGCAAACATCTCCTTCCCTGAGACACTCCCAGCACCCTTTACGCCATTTTGGTGAAAACAAGCGCCACTTGCATTCTATAGCTAAATCATCATTCTTCTACAAATCTTGTTTTCCTTTGCCCTTAGTGGACTGCCTCCTCTGTGAATCTGGAACAGGCCTAAGTCGCGGCCCTGATGTCAGCGTCCACCTCTGTGGTCCAGGGAGCTTTGTCACCACCAGGACAGTCACTGAAACACACAACGGCTTTCATTCAACTTGCCCTTGGTCGACCAGCTATGCTTCTTACCAACTATGCATTCCTAGCACTCTAAAAGCTGCTTAGATGTTATATTTTGAAAAATAAACAGAAACATATTTAGAGTGTGCTTTGTTGTACTAATTTCATGGAAAGGCTGGGAAGAACAGCTCTGATCATTTTTCAAGATGCCAGATTCAAGCACTGATACACTAGCAGCTACTGGAAAGTGAACAAAGGTCAGCGAGATCACTTAGACACCGGAGTGAGTCACGAAAATCGTGGATGGGAATTCCACAGGCAGATAAGGTTTGTGCTGTGTTGTCCAAGGCTCTAGGAGCTACAACGTCATCAGCACACAGGCAGGAAGGTGGACAGCATGTTAGGGACAGGCTAAGTTATCTAGTTTAACCGAGAAGGACATAACAATGAGAGTTATGAACACAGTGAATAGTGAGAGAGGTGGGAAGCAGGGAGACTGAGACAACAGCATGGGACTGCACTACTCGTAACAACCCACACGGAGAACCATCAGGAACCTAACCGCAGCTGTCTGTGCACAGTTCCCCTAGACATACTCAGGAAGGTTTGATGAGAGACTAGAGGCAGAAACCCCAGGGAAGAAGTCACTGTGAGAACTCAACAACAAATATTAAAATGCCTAGAAGTGAATCAGTGGTTCTTATGTGGTCATGACCCCTCTGGCAGTAAAATGATCCTTTAACAGGGGTCACAGATCAGATAACCTACATATCAGATATTTACATTATGATTAATAACAGTAGCAAAATTATAGTTATGAGGTAGCAATGGAAGTAACTGTGTGGTTGGGGTCCCCACAACATGAAGGAGTGGATTAAAGGGTCTCGGCATGAGGAAGGTTGAGAACGCTGAGGGAATGACAATAAAATGTCCAGCATTAGGGTGCTGGAGAGGGTCGGGAGTGCAGAGGAGGGTCAGTAGAACTTGGGTGTGGGATGAGGAGGCTGAGGCAACTTCATCCCCTAACTGCATTCCCTAACAAGGCACCTTTGCTCTTCCAGCTGATGTCATAGATGTATGATGTCTTCCTCTGGGCTCTCATGTGCCGCTGGCTCTTGCTTTCATAATAATGGCAATCACCACGACACGTCCTGTTGTCTGGCTCGGTATTTGAAAGTGTGGACGATCTAACCAATCTTTAGCATCCCACCTCACAGTAGCTGCTCGTTAAATATTGGCTAAGTGGATGAACGAACCAAAGCGGGAACAGAATACCCAGCAGAGGTGTTCTGGAGAGCAGAGCACCTCTGTAATATGATGAAACGCTCTCACTTGAGAGACGGCACATCAGCCTCATCATCTGTGTGGGCAGCAGAAAGAGTCTGAGGTACCCTTTCCTCTCATTACTAACCGTGTCTGAAGCGTTTGTACGGAAGCTCAAGACGTTAAAACTGTCTTCAAGAATTAAACTCATTCACTGATAAGTGGCTATTAGCCCTAATGCTTGAATTGCCCTAGATGCCTAGAACAAACGAAACTCAAGACGGATGATCAAAATGTGAATGCTTCACTCCTTCTTTAAAAGGGGAACAAGAATACCCTTGGCAGGGAATAGGGAGGCAAAGATTAAAACAGAGACTGAAGGAACACCCATTCAGAGCCTGCCCCACATGTGGCCCATACATATACAGCCACCCAATTAGACAAGATGGATGAAGCAAAGAAATGCAGACCGACAGGAACCGGATGTAGATCGCTCCTGAGAGACACAGCCAGAATACAGCAAATACAGAGGCGAATGCCAGCAGCAAACCACTGAACTGAGAATAGGACCCCTATTGAAGGAATCAGAGAAAGAACTGGAAGAGCTTGAAGGGGCTCGAGACCCCATATGTACAACAATGCCAAGCAACCAGAGCTTCCAGGGACTAAGCCACTACCTAAAGACTATACATGGACTGACCCTGGACTCTGACCCCATAGGTAGCAATGAATATCCTAGTAAGAGCACCAGTGGAAGGGGAAGCCCTGGGTCCTGCTAAGACTGAACCCCCAGTGAACTAGACTGTTGGGGGGAGGGCGGCAATGGGGGGAGGGTTGGGAGGGGAACACCCATAAGGAAGGGGAGGGGGGAAAAAAAGAATTAAACTCATCAGATTTTAATGTTATAATGATCTCATACTATCTTCTAGTATAAAACACTTTTCAATTTGTGAGTGAGAAAAAAATAATTCAGAGTTTTATGTGAGATGTCTAAACGGAAAGTAATCTTAATTTCCACAGCATCGACAAGCACGCTTTTAGTCCATTTTCTTCCTTTTCCTCGCAGCTGGTCTAGAAACGTCGATGGCTGCTCACGATAACCGGAGCCAAGCTTGATGTGTAATAATAAAGCCAATTTACCATGATAGCACGTGAGTGCTCACATTTTCCATCTGTCCCACTGGTTCTGAAAAGTATCTGCACATCGGCAGCAAGTCTCAGACTGTACTTGTCGCTAATATTCATAAAACGAGTTACGACTTCGCTGTCTGTTTTCTTTCGGATATACTTAAGCATTAAGCACATTTACAAATACCCAGGTCCTAGAAGAACAAGGAGCTGACTGTGGTCGACTGATGGTAGTCCTGGCACTCCAAAGTCTGAGGCAGGAGGATCATGAGAGCAAGGCAAGCCTTGGCTACATAGTGACACTCTGTCTTAACTAAATAAAGTATTAATAAGAGGATCAGAGCCAGGAAATGGGGCTGAAATTCTTGCTGTATCCCGTCAGCTCTATGAATTTGGACCACGAGCTTCACATTGGCGAGGCCCAACCTCTCTCGACTGAGCAGCCACCTCCAGCTGTCATGAGTCCTGTGAGGTGAGGCAAGGCAGACAAGTGGGCTCCTATGTTTAGCGTGTCCTACAGATGCGAGGCCTTTGTGAGAGTGAGGAACTGAGCGCCAGGAGGACTTACTGTCAGGAACACACTGAGTTCTAGTCCCAGGTCTGTCATGACCCGGGCTCCGGCTTCTGCTCCCTTGTGTGAGTTCTCAGGGCGCTCAGTGCTGTCATGTGACTGTTCAGAAACTGCTGAAATAAGCCCAAGTTGTCACTGCTTCCTGAGGAAAGGGTTTTTATTCCATTCTCATATTTGATGCAAAAATATTTCCACTTTTAAGACTTTCACAGCTAATGAAGACTTTACCTGTAGTAACATTTTCCAATCTGCACCTTCCACCACCAGTCCTTGTACTGAGAATACTCCGTGGAAAGGGACGCCAAGTCCAAAGCCTTTGAAAACAATTCATTCTCAATTATGATTTGCTTCTCTAACAGCAAACAGGCAGGAAGGGGAATAATGAAATAAACCAGATAATTAGCATCCATCCAAACACACATTAGACATTAGATAGAAACTCAAGTTGCCCAAGTTTCCAGATGGCCCCAGCAATTTCCCCTAAATAATCAGTTCCAGGCCAGAGGGCTGACAGCACAGATTGGAGACCTCGATCCAGGGCAAGCAGACACACAACATATCAGAATACAATTTTAGTATACAAGGCACAAAGCTGAAATTCTAAACGCTAGGATTTTTACTCTCTTCCTACTTTGTATCTATCCTCTAAAGATTAAGAATGCCTAAAATTTAGTGGTGTCAAGCTTTCTGTATGAATCTACTAGAAGTCCCCATTTTAAAGGTAGATGCAGAAAAAGACAGGGAGGGAGGAAGGCGTGAGAAAGGGGGTTTGGAAGGGCAGGAGCCATTGCTTAGGGTGGAGTAGTTGCTTCAGAAGCACGGCCCACCCTAGGTTCAGTTTCTAGTCACACCGGAGGAGGAGCTAGACACTGCCGGCTTGCTTAAGAACTTCAGTGGGTAAAGTGCTTGCTATGCAGGCATGAAGACATGAACACAGATCCCAGCCCCTATGAAAAGCTGGGTGTGGTGCCATGTACCTGTAACCTCCATGCTGAGGAGTCCAGATGTGAATTCAGAACAAGAAAAAAAAATTCTGGAGAATGGGATGGCAGAGAAGAGTCAAAGAAGATTTGGGTAACCGCTGCCTTCGAGGACCACAGCTCAATGACCCTGGGACTGCTTTACCTTCTAGTAATTAAAATATTTTCTTCATATCTCATCTTCTTTGAAGGATATCTCTCTCTCTCTCTCTGTGTGTGTGTGTGTGTGTGTGTGTGTGTGTGTGTGTGTGTGTGTGTGTGTGCCTGTGTGCGCGCACCTACAGGGGTCAGAGACATCAGATTCCCGGCCTTGGAGTTACAGGTCATTGTGCACTTCCAGGTATGGCTGCTGGGCACAGAAACTAAAGTCATCAGCAAGAGCAGCAGCTCTTCACCCCTGAGCCATCTTTCTGCCACAATCCCATATGGTTTTATCTTTTTCTTTCCAGTGTTTTCACATGGTCACAGAAGAGATAACTAATCAAGAATTAGGATTCTTATGGAGAGGAAGTAGAAAACCTTTTGACAAAGGAGAAAAAGAACAATTTGAAGTTCACAGAAATCCAAACGTTCAATAAAGACTACAAGAACAGAATTATTAGTTATTAGTTAAATGAGAATTCTGATTTGTAATTCTTGTCTTCTCACTGTTGGAACTCTCTCACTCTGGAGTCAGTGTTAACATACCCACGGTAGCCAGCAGTTGCACTAATGAACACTCAGACGTGCGGTCCTATTATCTCAAGGATGCAGCCCCTATTACTGTCCTCCTTAACATCGGCTCTCTTCTGAAATGAGTGCCAGAAAAGTCCCCTCAGCCTCCTCTTGCAAAAATTAATTACTTTTCCTTGTGTTCTCCATCTCTCCTGCTCCAGGGGAGACCTCTAAATATGCAAACTACTTATCTAGGAATGGCTCACCATGCTGAGCCTCTAATGGACCTAAAAAAGATCAACATCTCTGCTTGAATGCCATGGCAATGAAAAGCAAGCCACAGATGATTATACTGTCGTGTGCTTGTTTTTCTTTTCCCCCTCTAGCCAGAATAAAAGTAAAGACAAAAAATAAGAGAGAAGTGGGACTTCTGGCAGCATTTTCTCTGGAAACGTGTTTTCAGAGGGCTCTGTTCAGGCTGGCATTGTAAACGTCTACACATAGTAACTTTGATTCATTCTTAGGACCTTTCCCAGCAAATAGATCACATTCACCACCATGTTTAATATAAACAGACCTTCTATGTTTTTAGAAAAAGCTTCTGTTCAACTGTTTCTTATGTACCCTGACTTCCTAAGGTTGGACTCAGTGCTTATAAGAGGTATATGGCTGAGTTTGCCCTCAGATACAGTCCTGAATCAAGTCTGGTAGAGGAACCAGAGGTTACTGTTACTCCCATTACTGTACATATACATTGCCGAGACAATAAAAATGGGAGGAAAAGGTCTTATCTTAGCAGTTCTTTACAGGAGGCTTGGGCTGAAGTAGACAAGAACACTTCCGATGACTCCAGAAGGCCCCTGTGACCCCCAGGGGAGACCTTTGGGGTCAGTTGAATGAGACTGTTCCCATAGGCTCATGTCCCCAGTTGGCGGCACTGTTTGAGGAGGTTTAGAAGGTGTGGCATTGTTGGAGGAAGCTGTCACTAGGGCTGGCTTTGAGATTTTAAAGATTCATGCCATTTCCAATTGCTCCCTCTGCTCTATGCTTGAGGTCAGGGTAAGAGTTCCCAGCATCCCATTCTACCTGACATGCTTGCTTGCTACTGCCCATCAACCATCACACACTCCACTCCTCTGGAACCATAAGCCAAAATAAACTGTTTCTCCCGTGGGTTGCCTCAGTCATAGTGTTTTGTCACAGCCACAAAAAGTAACTACTACACTGTCTTTCCATCTCCACTGTTCTGCAATGTCACTGTGCTCACAAGAGGCGCTCAGGGATGACTTACGTAGGTTATTAACCAGAGCCCTTGCTTCTGACTGGTGTGGAAAGAGTTTAAGAACCAAATAATTCCTACTCACAGTCCAGAGCTACTAGCATTTAAAGTATTTTATGTAGTAGTATAAGACCTGTATTTCTTTAAAATTCTAAATTCTCTCTCTCTCTCTCTCTCTCTCTCTCTCTCTCTCTCTCTCTCTCTCTCTCTCTGTGTGTGTGTGTGTCTGTGTGTGTGTGTGTGTGTGTGTGTATGTGTGTGAATTTATGTATCTCTGTTTATATAAGTACATGTGGAAGTCAGAGGACAGACCTGGTTGTCATTCTGCAGATGCCATCCACCTCATTTTTTTGCAGAGTAGCTCATTGAAACTTGTCAAGCAGACTAGACTGTGGCCAGCAAGTACTCCAGGGATTCCCCAGCATTGGACTTATAAGCCTGGGTCTCCATGCCGAGCCTTTTATATATTGGTCATAGGGGCTGAACTCAGATACTCATGCTTGCACGGCAAGCACCTTTTGGACTGAGCTATCTCATCTAAGAATCTAATTACATTGAAGAATCCTTGCAGCTCCAAGGCAGTCATTCTCTGGAACCTGCACCAGCCATTCCCCTGGGCACACAGCACATGCTGCAGATCTCAGAAGGACTGCTACCCTCTAGCCCCACTCCTTGGGACCCTCTCTGGGCAGCCTACAGCCATATCTCAGAAGACTCTTCATGTACTTACAATAAATGCTACTCTCAGCCTTAATCAGGGAAGCCTCTTTTTCCAGTGAATAGTGGTAAATACAGAATCTGATGGCTACAAAGAGTGCTGAGAAACATGATGTACAAATTATATATATATATATATATATATATATGCATGGTTTCTAAGGCTCAGGGAACATTGTGGAAAGGATGGATATGGGGAAGAACTGTAAGACAGGGAAAAGGGCTGCAAAGGCCATGTCTGGGCAAGACACAGTCCTTGCAATCACAGCCTCACAGTAGCTGCAGATACCTTGCTCTGTCTGTACAAGAACACAAACAGCGACAGCCAGGTATGGATGAATGTATTTCAGGGGACCCTATTCCTCATTGCTGAACTATTCACTACTGACAGAGGGAGGGAGAGAGAGTCATTGCCTCAGCTGTATACCCACTGGTAACCCCTATCAGATGCCAGTGGGGAGTCTGACCCCAGTAATTACAAAGAGAGTCTGGGGTAAAAGAAATAGATCACTCACACACACACACACACACACACACACACACACACACACACACACACACGTCATGAATCTAGCAAAAGGGCTGTAGAGATGAGAGAAGGCTGACAGGAATGAGAGGGAGAGAAGAGGGAATAATCAGAATACATTATGTACATATGAAAACAAGTGAGTGTGGTGGTTTGAATACAGATGCCCCCATAGCATCCATGCTCATAGATCAGAACGCTTGATCATCAGGGAGTGGAACTACTTGAGGAGGATTAGGAGGTGTGGCCTTGTTAAGGAAATGTGTCATGGGGGTAGGGTTTGGGGTTTCAATGGTCCAAGCCAGGCCTAATCTCTCTCTCTCTTCTTGCTGCTGGCTGATCCAAATGCAAAACTCTCAGCTTCCTCTCCAGCACCTGTCTCCCTGTGTGCTGCCACACTTCCTGCCATGATGCTAATGGACTGAACCTCTGAAACTGTAAGCCAGCTCCAACTAAATGCTGTCTTTTATGAGAGTTTCCACGGTCACGGTGTTCCTTCACAGCCATAGAAATGAACAATTATTTTAAAATAATATTCTAAAAGCTATATTAAATATCATTTACTATTAATAATATGTATTTAATATAAAGTCATCAAGTGTCACTTTTTAAAGCCACAGGTTTATTGAAGTCCAACTGTAGAAGGAACTTTGGCAAATATGAACAATGTAGTCTGTGGACATGTCCAAACACTAAAAACTTTTGAAACTCTGGTTACAGTTATGACAACTTCAAGATGTTGAAATTAAAGAGCATATGGAAATAAAGATCCCAGATCATCAACCCACGTGTATTACTGCCAAATACCATCCAAAAACACACAGAGAGAATGTTACTAAAAACTCAAATATATACACATAGGTAACAATAATAAAAGAATAAATACAGTCCTCTTCAGATCAACTTAACTGTACCCATGCATGTCTCGTATATGTGAGCACGCTACAGTGCACATGTGGAGGTCAGAGGTCAGCTTGCAGGACTCAGTTCTCCACTTCTACCATGTAAGGCTTAGGGACTGAACTCTGGACCTTGGGCTTGGTGGCGGGTGACTTTACCTACTGAGCCATCTCACATGACTGACTGTTTTATTCTTAACATTGAAAATGCAACTTTATAGTACTGTTAATTGCTCTAGCATTCTCCCTGTTAGCAGAAAGAAAAAATGTCTGACCCGCATGTCACTTTAGATTTGTCAATAATGCTCCCCAAGTAGGAACACAGAGACAGAAATACAGTTGTCACATCAAAGATCAATTTCACTTTCTTAACATTTAAATGCCACTTCACAGTCTTGGTATTTACCTATAATATCCCCTGTATTTATGCAAAATACTTTCTTTTGAAAAATTTGAAGGTCATCCAAAATAGTGCATATTAAAGCAGCTCTGACTTCATTAGTATGGTAAAAAACTGGAGACACCCCCCCCAATTCACTTTATAGTTAAAGTTGCAAAATACTTTTTAATGCCCAGTTTGCACTGCTCATTATCTAAATCCTTTTGGAAAATAACATTTGCAATAAAAATCTAAGATGACATTTTAATGTTGGCATCTGATCCACTGAGCACTATGCATGTGTGTGTGTGTGTGTGTGTGTGTGTGAGAGAGAGAGAGAGAGAGAGAGAGAGAGAGAGACAGAGAGACAGAGAGACAGAGAGACAGAGACAGACAGAGAGACAGAGAGACAGAGACAGACAGAGATAGACAAAGAGTGAGAGAGAGGAGAGGGAGGGAGGGAGAGAGAAAGAGACAGAGAGACAGAGAGACAGAGACAGACAGAGAGAGACAAAGAGTGAGAGAGAGGAGAGGGAGGGAGGGAGGGAGAGAGAGAGAGAGAGAGAGAGAGAGAGAGAGAGAGAGAGAGAGAGAATGGGCGCTGGTGAGCAGAGAACAGGCGCAGGCATCTGTCCTCCTCAGTATTCCTGCAGTCAATCCTAGGATCAATGCAAGGGCTTCAGTAATTATTTGTTTAAGGAATACGCTTGTCATCTCATAAGTGCAAACAGGAAATAAAAGTTCTTAGTTCTCACCAAGTGAAAACAAAACAAGCTACCTCCTTGAGTGACTAACAGGGAAAAGAATGAGGGCACAATTACAAGCATTTAATCTACCAAGATACTTAATTTATAGCTAATATAAACCAAAACTTGCTATTAAACCAGGAAACTTATGAAAAGCTTGAAAACCAATAGAAAATGGGCCCTACTTGCCCCCAGTGCTGTGAGGCCAAGCTTCTTTCTATACTGCTGCGATCCAAGTGGCTGATGTATTGTGAGCACTCAACAGTATACATGTAATGAAGGAATCTCAAAGCTGTTCTCAAGAAATACATTCAAGGACTAGAGAAAGCTGTTAAAGGCTAGGCTCACAACCAAAAACATAAGAAATACATCCAAGTATGTCTTAAGTGTATGTGCGCATGTATTTACCTACAATTCAATTTCCATTATGAATGAATGGATACTTTTGACTTAACATTATATAAAAAGAAACATTTGCAATTTTTATACTTTAGGAAACTTATTTTAATGGATACATGAAAAGTTCATCCTGCCATTAGTTATAACTTATCAAATTTGTTCTCTAGCACTGAGCATTTATATTGTTTTTCAATTATTTTTGCTACTATGTATAGTACTATAACAATCATGGCAAATACAGCTACGTTTCCTGACTTTCTTGAGAGCTGAAAGCACAGAACAAATCAAGCAAATGTGTCTGGCTATCTGCTTCCTGTTATCATACCATTTTCTAAATTGCACCTTTGCAACGTTATCTATGATTTGTAATAATTTATGACACTCTCAAGGCTTTTCTTTTACATTTCGGTCAGCAAGAAAATACATCTCTATTGCATCTATTCCTGCCATTTCCCCCAAACTGCCTGTCACCAGGTCACTTCTATGTTCATAATAAGCCCTCTAAGGGCTGGGGAGATGACTCTGTGGGTAAATCTCTTCTGACCAAGCATGAGGACTGAGAGTTTAGATCCTTAGAATCCACAGTGTGTGTGTGTGTGTGTGTGTGTGTGTGTGTGTGTGTGTGTATACAAATGTGCATATGGAAGCCAAAGGTCAACCTGAGTGCCATTCCTCCAGAGTTAGCTATCACACACACACACACACACACACACACACACACACACACACACACACACACACAGTTTAACAATCTTCATGGATTAGTTTCGTGAAGCAATCACAAAAGTAAGAAACTGCCTGGTTCTTATGTACAATTTCTATATAGAGGGCAGATAAACCTACAGGGTGATTTAAAATATTGCCATATTTAAAAAAGATTATCTGAATTTTTGGAAAGTTTTTTTCTGGCATATATGTGGCAGGTACATGCATGTTCATACATATATGGACACACATACATGAATCCATGTTAGGTCAGACTGAACAGCAAGCCCCCAATAGTCTGCCCATCTCCCCCTCCCCAACACAGTGCATGCCCCCAGGACCAACAAGTGCATGTAAGGCCTGAGGATAAGACTCAGGTTCTCATGCTTGTGAGACAGGTACCTTACTGAACCATCTCCCTCGCTCTAATTTAAACTCTAATAACTAGTCAACCCAGTGTCTAAAAGAATGCCTCTAACAGGCTTCCTCAGTTGTCATTTAATGAAGCAAAAAGGTATCTACTACACCGTCTCACTACCTCTGAGCACTGCTTGTTTTGAATAGTTGAGACATTACTCGTGAACATAGAAACTCTGGTTGCCAGTAAGATTTTTGCATTTTTTGTTCCTGAGATGTATTTAAAGGTCATTTTGTTATTATTTTTTCTATTAAATCACTGACTTCTAATGAACTTCCTTCCCTGGTGAGGTTGTTATATGGAACTCAAGCTTTCAAATGTTGCCAAGGGTCTTCAACTCTATTTCCTACAGTTGAATAAACATTTTCTAGTGTTTCTATAATTCAGAATATACTCTATAGCAGTAGTTCCCAATCACCAAACACTGGCATTGCCTGTGGAGTTCTTAATAGCAGCAGAGTCGCAGACTCCCCTGGAGATTCTGATTTTGGAAGCGTAGCACAGACCCACACATCCACTGCTATTAGATAACACAGGCAATTAGGAGAGAGAGGCCCCTTTGAATTTGTATTTCTAGGCCAATGTGAATGTAATCTGCTGATATAAATGTAAGGAGCAAAGACTTGGGTCGGCCTGCCTCCCTCTGACCTGGATCTCAGAACTGGAAGAGTGGCTGGCATGCTCGGGAAATGAATTAATCTTTAAAAAACACCAGGAGCATAAAGCCAGATGTGACGGCTCGCACATGTCACCCTCGTACTTGGAGCAAAGGCAGGAGGAGTGAGGGTCTAAGAGCAGTCTGGGCTATAGAGTGAGATCCTGTTTCAGAAAACAAAATCAAAGACAACCTTTTTAAAAGAGCTCAGTGACAACTTAGTAATTAGAGATTTGCTCATCTGTATAAAGGAGTAGAATTCAAGCAGCAGTATATATAATCCCACAGAAAGCCTCTATGGGCTGTAGAGTAAGTGAAACCCCTGGCTTCTGTTTACAGAAACATGCATGGCTTCTTGGCAAGCTGACCTCTGCTAGTCCCTTTGTGACCACACACTTGACTTCTCCAACATAGGTGAGCCCCACATTCTCCATACCCAGCCTAGGCTCTTAGATGCACACACACACGCTACTCCTCAGAGCATGCAATGATGTCTCCACAGAGAGAGCCTTCTTTGAGTCAATTATGCAGCTTTATAAAGCGATGGGCTGCTCTCACATCCTGTGCCCGTGAGCAAAGCTGTGGTCCTCACAGCACGCTCGGGTGGTGCTCTGATGGCTGCTTCCTCCCTTTGCCCACCACATCAAGCCTACCATCAAGTGCAGTCACTTCCTTAAACCATCTCTTTGGTGCTCTCATGTTTAAAGGTACATCTTACTTAGCACTCATCCCATCCTTTGTTCAGGGTCTCTCCATTTATTCTGCCTCAGTTCTTGAAACCCTGCTCACGTGGTGGATATTTGCCAGCATGGACCACCCTCTAAGTCTTCCCTTGGCTACGTTCAGTTTGGCAATCGACTCTTTCTGTCTTTTGCATGTGACCTTACTCTGTAGCTAGGACGAGTGTCAAACTCATGATTCTCCTACTTCAGCCTCTCGAGAGCTGCGGTCATGGATGTGCACCTCCACATGCAGGGACCGTTCCCGTCCCTTTTATTTACCCAATTTGATTGGACAGCTTACAGAAGCAGCTGCAGCATCACGTTTTTGTTAGCACTTCCTGTACACTGAGTTGTGCCTGACACACAACTGAGGAAAGGATTTTCCTGAATACTCGACATGACTTTTTCCTGGATTAGTAAGAAAGTGGGAGGCTGAGTGGTGGTGGCTCTTTAATCTCAGCACCCTGGAGGCAGAGCCAGGGAGATCTCTGAGTTTGAAGCCAGCCTGGTCTACAGAGTGAGTTCCAGGACAGCTAGGGTTAGACAGAAAAATCCTGTCTTAAAAAAACAAAACCAGGGGCTGGGGATTTAGCTCAGTGGTAGAGCGCTTACCTAGGAAGCGCAAGGCCCTGGGTTCGGTCCCCAGCTCCGAAAAAAAGAACCAAAAAAAAAAAAAAAACAAAACCAAAGTATAGAATTGACTTCATTTGACTTGAACAACTTTGTGAGATTTCTTCTCATTTACATACTAGCTTATATAAACTGAAATAAATTTGGAAAGTTGAAAGTGTACAGCCTCAAAATTCATTACTGAGAAGTTACCATGAAAACTGACTATTGATAAAGCTTGGTGGTGAGCATCGTGGACTCTTTATGCTATTCCTTCTACCTTTGTGTATTTTAAACCTTCATGGGCAAGAGGGGCAGAAGGCAGAAATGTGTGCTAGTAAGCTGCGGTCTGAAGAAGGATGGACCAGCAACACTGTCAGCATAAAGAATGCCTTTTAACAGGCACTCGGCATTCTCAGTCATCTTGCCTCTAACAAGAGCTGCATGATCTACGAACCAGCCATAACGAACTCATAACTCGTTTATACGAATGTCTTCACTGAAACTGAAACTTTTGGCTCCTCTAGTTTTTAATAATTCCATTTGTTTTTAAGGAAAGAAGTAGAACATTCCAAAATCTGAAGCCCAGAAGCCTGGAGAATAAGAATGAGAGAGAAGAAAGTGACTTCATCACTTACCATCTTAACATCGTTTTCATGGTGGAAAATATATTCAAATAAAGCCTGGGAAGGGAAAACACCAAAGTGCACTGAGTTTTATCTGAACAGTTGTCATCTGAAAACTCAAAGCTCTTGTTTTTACAGATAATAAACTGGGAAGTTCAAAGAGATGAACAGCTTTTTCTTCATGTTATATACATCATTTTATTAGACCAAGACAGAGTAAGTTTACTTTATTTTCTGAATATATATGATTGTCACCAATGTTTCACCCAATTTGCATACTCTATATTATAAAGATTATTTCTTAACTTTGACACATGAGAAATTGGGTATGCCTTTTGAAATGACATGGAATATAAATGTTAAATAGAATTTTCTGCTTGATTGTTTTTGTTTGTTTGGTTGATTGGCTTTGATTTTTTTTGAGACAAGGTTTCTTCCTATCAGATTCTAAATTATGCCTAGGTGATAATTGACTATCACTTTACTTACGTGTGCATGAACACATGCATGTATGCATACATACACATGCATGTCACAGCACATGTGAAAAGGCCAGAGGATAACCTAGGGAAGTCAGTTCTATCCTTCTACTGTGTGTCCAGGGACTGAGTCTGGGTCATCGGTGTTGCCGGTCGGTATGCAGCTGTTCCCACTGAGCCATCTGACTGGCCCATGGTCAGCATTTTTATGTTACCCCTGGGAGCAAACTCAGACCTTCATCCTTGTGAGGCAAGCACTTTGTATCTCCTAAGGCCTCCTGCTCCCTAGGCCTCCATACTGGAAAAGACCTGAACATCTTCCTTTATATTTTTTAATTCCTGTAGTTTCTTCTCCTTCTTTCTATTCTCCTCTGTTCGACTCCTTCATCCACCTGCTCTCTCTGCCCCTAATTTTCTTTAAGTTAAGGGAATATGCTGAGTGATGAGAATTAAGGTAGTTGCTATGCTGGCTGCTGGCTGGCTGGGTAATACTGAGAGTCTACTTAGTAAGTCAGATATTTCCCATCCTTTTGACATTCCTTAGATCACACAAGAGCTGAAATTATTTTTCTAGAAATAGTCCAAACTGGGAAACAAACACAACATCAAGCTTCATTCCACAAAGATGATACTGTCTCTCTGCTTTCTTTGTTGTACAATTATTGTTGTTACCCAGGAGGGAAGATTTTCCTATAATAATTACATATGTACTTATTTCTCATCAATTATACCTAATTCAAGACAAAGAGACTTTTTATAGGTTACACTTACTAAAATCTCTATTTTCAGGTTACACTAACTAAAATCTCTATTTACAGGTTACACTAACTAAAATCGTCACATTGTTTTGTCCTCTGTCATTACTTCATAACTTAGAATCTTTTGAAGCACATACCTTTGCCAACTTAGGTTTCTGGGAATATTTTGTTAAATTCAGTCTGGATAAATTTATAAATGGTCCATCGGGACTTGTAAGCATGGAAGCCTGTGAGAGGAAAGAAAGAGAACAAGAAATTGAAAACCTTCTCTTGAAACATAAACAGAGTTTCTTATGCATAAAGACTGTAATGGATTGTAGAAATCATAAAGCAGCAAGCATTACTTCAATATTTCCACATAATTTCCCCCTACAATACCAGTGAAGCATGAAGTCACTTGGCTAGTACAAGGCTCTGGGGAAATTGACAGGACTCACAGTCCCCAGTCTGACGAATCTTCCAGATGAGCTGGTGATAGGTCGTGCTGTGTAGGCCGTTCTGGGTGTTCTGATGGCCTGCTCCATTGTACCCGGTCTTCCACTCTGTGTGCTGGGCCTAAGGAAGCCCGTTATGGGTCTTCCAGCTTGAGTGATTGGCCTGTGGAGATCAACAGTTGTTATAACAACAAGATCAAGTAAGGATACGGTCTGGTCAGGATTTGAAAACAGGAATGAAACTAAAATTCAGACCTGACAGCTTGAGTCGGTCCTCCTGTCTGGTTAGTGCCAGGGAGCTTCAAAGATGTGCCAGGGCCTACAAGATGGGATGATAATCAATTTATGTATTATTTATGAATTTTTAGAAACTCAGTAATCTAATTTTCAGGCTTGTACTGGGCTGGGAAAGAAGGCATCACTAATAGGAACTGTGCTGAGGAAATGTGTCTGAGACTCATCTTCAGTGAGTTTTTACTGCTCTGTTTGGTGGCATGAACCTGGGAGGGTGGGGACTAGAAGAGAGGTAGACTAAAGTCTGACGCAATACCCAACTTTATTCAGAGCGTCGGACAGTTTATATTCTGAGGCTAAGAAGAGTCACATGAGTAAGATGTTCAATCACAAAGACAAGCCCCATGCGTTTTCCCTAGAGGCGTATAAACAACAACAGCTGACACAGATTCCCTCCTGTGCACTATCATGTGATGTGTGCTGTCCTCTTCACAAGGACTGTATAAGGCGCGTGAGTACAGTACAAGACATTTGTGGAAGGCTCGGGGAATTATCCTATTAGCAGAGCACGTGTTAGGATTCAAATCTGGCATGCTTTAAAGTTTAAATCAATGGTTCTAGACCCAAAAGTTAATTATTTTTCATACAGATATCTCCAAGTAAAAGGTTATGTCTAGAATTTATATATTTTAGCAGGTCAACAAGAAAAAGAAGATCTTACCAACTAATAAATCGCCAGCAAAGCCGTATCTTACAGCTACTCTCTAATCAGGACCCTGACCGGGACTCCAAGGCGCTCTCACATGTGCTTACAAGACTATAAGGAGATATACGCACACATCCCTCCCCCACGGCACACCCCTTAGCTGACTTACGTGGGACCTGAGCAATAGCATTTTCATCCAGGGTCATCTCAGCAATCCCTTCCTGGTCCACGTCAATTTCATCTACGTACACCATTTCTGTCAGCGCTCGCGCTTTCAAAATCCAAGCCGCCTAAAAAAGTACGGACAAAGCAAGCATTCGGTAAAATAACATTAGGGAGCTTATACAGTTTACCAGAGCCAGGCACCCTGCCTCAGGACGCTGACTTCCAGGAAGTTCTCCCCGGTCTCCAACCTCTAGGCATCTGGCCTTCCTTCCGGTCTTCCCTGTCTTCTTCTGGTCTTCTACACTTACCATATTTGACAAATATTGTGATCATCTTGGCATGTGTGTACCCGTTCCCCAGAATACAAGCATTTCAACCTTGTGCACTCCTGAGATTTCTAGACCTTTAGTTTTTCATACATAATCAGGAGTTCAGGGAATGTCAGTTGACGTAAGCTAACATCCATTAGCTAACATTTCTCTGGAGCTCAAGTCGCTACTCAAGCCCTGCAATTTTGTGATGTAGTTAGGAGAAAAACCTGCTGAAGAGGACGGAGAAAGGAAATTAAAGGATCTAGTCTGAAAGCAGCATTGGCTTTGCTGGAGCCTGAGAAGGGCACTGTGAAAGTGTATGCATTTAGCTTTCCTGTCAAACACATGAGATTGCTTCACTGAAAAACTTGACTTTTATGCTTTTTTTTCCCCCAGAATAAAAGCCGGGCGTGATGAAGCTCAGTGGCCCTTACATGATCTGAGAAGACTTCAAGTCTGGGAGTGGCAGATAGACCTAACTCTGCAGCCTGCAAGGAAGAGAGGCAGGGAAATCTAGGGAGGGCCTGAGGCTCCACACGCCAGGAATCCAGGTATACAAAAGGCTGAAGGAAACCAAGGGAGCCAAGTAGACAAAGATGAGAGCCAGAGAAAGTCTGAAGTCCCGACGTCTATGGAACTTTATCCAGTTGGCCTTTTTATTGAAGAACTCAGGCTAGCTCTAGTAGGAAACAAGATGATAACATGGATCCTAAGATTCCTTAATGCACCATCATCTAATGGATTAAACCACAAAGCACAGCAGCGTGTGATAGAAAAAACATAGGCTTTACAGAATACTGTTGAAAGAAGGAAAAAGAAATAAAAAAGGGGGAGAGGGAGGGGAACAGAAAAGCCAGGATAGTGGTTTATGTCTACAGTTCCCGCACTTATGACTTCCCCCTTGACTATACAAAAACCTTAAGTCTATAATACAAAATGTCGTCTCAGAACAATGATTATAATACTAATAATGAAAGCTTTGGCTCTGTGGCCAGAAGAAAATGGGCTCACAGTGTGTTTGGAAACTCACAATAGTTGTTGAAATGCTGGAGAACTTGTCTAGACTAAGAGACCAGTTAGAGGGTACATGTGCCCAGTGAGATTTAGGAGTTTTGATTCTGCTAACAAGGAGCCAGTGAAGCTTATGGACCTTGATTTGAATTAACTTATATCTTTCTCAGCCAATCTGCGTCCCTCCCTCCCTCACCCACCCCAACCCCTTCCCTGCCCCCAACAGGGGTATGTAGCCCAGAATGGCCTTGAACTCTAGGATGACCCCTGATTTAGCCTTCTGAGTGCTGGAATTATAGGCATGTACACCATATCCATAACAAATCAAACTTTTTAAACGCCAAGTTTTTATAATAGGCATAATTTACGGAGTTAGCCATTAAACATCCATGAACGTATTTTAACTAGTTTTGAGTTGTTACTATTTTATAGTCAAATCTGTTACGCTAGATATCTAGCCCCTACTCACCTCTTGAGTGATAAGATGGTGTGAATTATCTATGCTGAACTAATCAAAACTAGGGAAGTGAATCCATCATTCTCCCCTGCCCCAATAAACACATACGTACAGAAGTCGGGTAGGAGCACCTATTTCATTCTCGATGAATTCAGTCTTTATGAAAGATCTGACAGTGTTGATTTTATGCCTCGGATTGTTTTTCAGGTAGGACTGTGAAAGCTTTTGAAAGTTTGCACCGAAAAATCATTGAGTTCTTAGAGGTTAACGGGCCGTTCTGCGGAAGGTTGGACAATAATGCTGGGTGAAAGGGAGGTAATGAAGGCCTGGCTCGTGAAATTTAAAGTGATGTTGAGTCAGTTCAAATACTCTCACCCGGGTTGTTTGTGTGATATATTTGGATTCAGAATCTGTGGAATGGAAAACCTCCTTTTAGTAGGACAATATATGCTGGTCACCTGGGGCTGAAAATCAGTTGTGATTAACATGAGAACAGCATCATGGAGGTGAAATCTTCTGCAGAACACTTTTTCAGGGTCCAACCCAGAAGCTGTGGTCCATGAGGGCAAAGGCAGCATCTCACGCTGGTAGCCAAACTTGGTGACGTGGAGTCTTACACATTGTCCTAGTTTTAAAGGCATAAAGGAGTCATGGAGTATCTGGGGTTGGCACTGATGGCAGGACTCTGGTCTCCCTGAAGAGAGGCCAGGAGAGGCTTTGTAAAGATGCAGCCTTAGTCTGCAGTGGGGGCCCCGGCATATTGGAGACCTTGGGACATAGAGTAGAGCCAGCCAGAGCCTATGAGAAAAGCTGTGTGTGCTAGTTAGTGGTTGCAAAGCTACAGAGGTGGGGTCACCGAAGACCTGTGCAGCCCTGACGATCATGAGTGAATTCTAGAGGATGGATGCTGAGTGATTTACACTGTTGGCGTTTGCTCTTACTTTAATCTGGTTGTTACTGTGGACTGGTTCCTTCCTTCCTCTTAGAATAAGGAAGTATATGTTACAGGCAATAGACTGAGCTTTTGAAAGAGACTGTAGACCTTGGAAGTGTTGGAAATTTTAAAATACTGTGTAATTTTTAAAGTTAAACTACATTTTATATTGTGATATTAACATGAGATCGTAGGATAAACAAGAAAAAAAGGTTATGATTGGGCATTATATGTTTGTGATTCAAGCTGATAAAGGGTCAACTGTGGTGATTACTGGTCTATGGGCATGGGCATGTCTGTGGAGGTAATTTCTTGATTAATAATTTATATGGCCACCCTAGCACCCTATAGGCAGTGCCTTCCCTAGGCAGGTAGTCCTGGGTTGTAGAAGAAAACAATTGAGCAAGCCACGGAGAGCAAGCCAGTGAGTAGCATCCCTCTCTGGGCTCTGCTTCAGATCCTGCCTGCAGGTTCCTGTCCTGAGTTCCTTCCTTGGCTTCCCTCAATGATGAACTGTGACCCAGAAGTACAAGATGAAATAAGCCCTTTCCTTCCCAAGTTGCTTTTGGTCATGGTGTTTATCACAGCAACAGATATCAAACTAGAATACATACTCAAACCATTATTGGAGTTAAGATACCATCAATCTTTCAGAAAAAAATAATCCTCATTTTTTTATGTTCTAACCAAAAATGACCTTGAAAAATCACATATCACTGCTTGATTATACAGCAGAGTGTGTTCAAAAAAACCACTCCTAGCAATGTGAACAGTTCTTGAGATTTTAATGAAAACAGCAGATGGGGCTTTGGCTTAAAAAAAATTTTTTTTTGGAAATAAGCCGAATATGTTTTATAGTCCTAAAATCCTCTATATATTTTTTTAAAAAAAGAAGCATGATCAAGCACACACAGTAATCTCTAATTTTCCCTTAAACCTGAATAACACTATAAATTTGTTTTAAGGCTACGTCCAGCTTTTTAAAAAGTTGCTTATATGAGTGACGGCATTTGTATTACGAGTTCTATAAACAGTTTCTCCCAATCTAAATGAGTGTTCTTCATGCTGGTCCATTTCCCTGCTTATCTTTTCTGCGATTCTTAGATAATGTCACACAATGCATGTGACCACAGTCACTTTCTCGCAGACCCTCCCCTCCTGACCGTATGTTCTTTTCTCGTCTCTTTTCCCTGTTCATGGTGGGTGGGTTCCTCCACTGGAGCACAGCCAACCTACCAGGGCCACCTACTCTATTCCTCTACTGAGATAAGTCTCTAAAGCACTGTCCTTCAGGCACGGACCTGCTGGCCGACATTAAGAAAGGGCTGGCTGTGTGTTCTACCTTTTGTATGGTGAATCCAATTTCACTTATGAAATAGGGACTCAACCAGCTGCAGAAAATGTGTTTTTACCATTCTGTTCTTAATGTAACAAGAATATATAATCCAAGGCCAATGTGAGAAATATTTTTTGATTAATAGAGTAAGTCAACCAAGAATAATCTTTCTGATATAGTTTTGGTTATCATAAAAACTGGTAGTGTTAACTTGACATTCTGCCTGTAGAATGAAATTTTAGACAAAATATATTGTTATTGTGAAGCCTTTCTAGGGTTTGGTTATAAAATATCTCCAGATGCTTTTTTTTTTTTTTTTTTTGGAGCTGAGGACTGAACCCAGGGCCTTGAGCTTGCTAGGCAAGAGCTCTACCACTGAGCTAAATCCTCAACCCCTCCAGATGCTTTTGTACAGAAGTCTTCTCTCCAGCTAGTGGCACTATCAAGAGATGACGTCATCACAAGGGTGATAATCTCATCAATAGATTACTCCAAGAGATGACGTCATCACAAGGGTGGTAATCTCATCAATAGATTACTCCACGATGCCTCACAGCTGGACTAGTGGGAGGTGGAGGACAGGTCTAACTCAGAGGTAACTTGTGTGAAGTCCAAATCACTCACTTACATACTACAGCTAGCACTGTATCTCATTGGGCAGGGCAAACATGCGTAGTAACAGCTAAGCTCTCTGATTTGCTACTAACTCCACCTTAACCTTCCCTGGACTGGACAAGAGTCCTTTTAGCCCTTTTAGTCCTTTCAGTCCTTCTGGGTAGTTATTGTCCTAATCTTCCTTCCTTCTTCACTGGGACAGTGTTGTCCTCCCCGTTAGAGTCACCAAGTCTGTTAGAAAGCACGCAGGGTGGGACCAGTGTAGTCCATCACAGTTCTGAATATCCTTGGGGCTCCCTCTTAAGTCTGATTCTGCCACATTGTTTCTTCTCGTCATCCTAGCCAATCTTGGCAATTGTCACTGAAGCCCCAAGCCTTAATAAGCAGTTCACCTCAGCTCTACAAGGCTAGTCATGTAAATCAAAGCTCTGGGAATAAGAAAGTTTATACAATAAAGAACAGGACAGCTGGAAGATGCAGCTAAGTTTCTAATACTATGAGCGGATATACAGCAGGATTTCTAATCGTCAGTAGCAAATAAGCAACAGCAACTAAGCTACTCTCTAAACCACAGCTTGCAGCTAACTTTACCTGAGACACTGCCAAGTCCGGAGCTGGGTCCTGGAAAGCGTTAGGAAGGTTGTAAACATTTTTAACATGCAATTTCTGAAGCCTTAATGAGTATTTTTCAATAAAAATCCAAATATTAAATGTGCATGTGCACATGTGTAGTGTATGCATGGGTGTGCACAGGAGGGTTCATTTGCCCGTGTGCACATGGCAGGGGGAGAAAGGTCGGCTTTGAATGTCTTCTTTAATCATTCTTCATCTGCCTTTTGAGACAAGGTCCCTCACTCAACCTAGAGTTTGCAAGTCAGCTAGAGTGGCTGGTCAACACCTGCCTCTGCCCCTCCCCACCCTAGTGCCAGGGTTACCCGCATGTACTGTCGCAGCAAGCCTCTACTTCAAGGGGATCCGAATGCAGGACTTCATGCTTGCACAGAGGGTCTCTACCCACGTCCCCAGACCTGCAGATAGTAATTGGACTCTTCCTCCAGAAGTGCCCTCACAGGTACATAAAATGTAATATACACAGGAGAATGCGATTTTCTGTCATCAGAAAATTCTAATTAACCTTATTCAGAGTACAAAGAAAAGGTCTCTCGCTTACTTGTTTCAAGAAGTCAATACAAGGCCCATGAGGTGGCTCAGTGTATAAAGGCCAATAAGCTTGAGGAACTGAGTTTGATTCAAAAGCTGTTTTCTGGCTATCAAAATAAACTGCCCCCCTCACAAATTTTGTGTATATGTGTGTGTGTGTGTGTGTGTGTGTGAATACAAAAGGAAAATGAAGTGATAATTAGAAACAATTATTTTAATAACCATTATTTATGAAAAACCCTATAACTCAGAACTTAATTGTAACTATACCAAGGAACTATTTCCTTATATCTGAAAATAAGACAGTTAGACTTTAATCACTGAAAGAGCAGAAGGAAAATCCAAATAAGGGTTGGGGATTTAGCTCAGTGGTAGAGCGCTTGCCTAGCAAGCGCAAGGCCCTGGGTTCAGTCCCCAGCTCCGAAAAAAAAGAAAAAAAAAAAGAAAATCCAAATAATCTACATCTTTTATTCCACATAACTATAATGAGATTAGTGGCTGATAATAAATTAATTCTAGCTAGGTAGTGGTGCACGCCTTTAATCCCAGCACTAGCAGGCAGAGGCTGGTGGATCTCTGAGTTTAAGGTCAGCCTGGTCTACTGAGTGAGTTCCAGGATTGCCAGAGCTACCCAGAGAAGCCCTGGCCCCGCCCAAGAAAAAACCAAAGAAACAAAATAATAATAATAATTCTAACTGCAATGTTCTAGTAGTAGAAATGTTTACAACTATGCACATTAGTGCCAGGTGCTAACAGATGTGATTTGAGACTTCTCTTTTCAAGTTAAATAGAAACCCATCAGTCAAACCGGGTCTTACAACAAATATCTACACTTACATGTTTAGGCAGCAGCATATGTTGAGCGCTTTAACCTACACCATGTTCTACTGGGAGAGTGCTAAGGACCAGAAAGAGGGTTGGTCCTTGCTTTCTCTAAAATCTGAAAGGAACACTATGGATATTTTACAGAGAAAATGATCTGTACAAGCACAGGGCAAGCTTAGGATAGATCCATGACTTCTGTAGCATGGTGCATGGTTAGGGGCTAAGCCAGATTGAACAGTGAACATCCCAGAGAGTGTAATTTAGAGAGTACCTTACAATGTCCTAAACCAAGCACAGAATGGCAACCAGAGAGCACAGAGGTACCTAGGGCTTGCAATCCAGTGCATGTGTGAAGGATCTGAAGGCGGTGCTGAAAGCATGGCTCAGACATCAGCAATGAGAGACAGAGGGGATGGGATGGCAGATCCGAGAAACAAGCCTTCCTGTTATTTCTCTTGTGTGTGGGGCTCATGATCTCATTTGAAGGTTATAACGATGCTTTAAATGACTCAAGAATTACTATCCATTTACAGAAAAGGAGGCAGATTTAGAATTATTAACTAATTCATTTGAGGTCACTGTGATGACTAATTAAGATAGGCAACTTGACTGAACTATGAAACATCTAGGGCATTAGTGAAGCACACCTTTGGGTCCATCTGTGAGAACCTTTCCAAAAAGGTTCAGCTCTGGCGGGAGGACACACACTAACACAGGCAGCACCCCCTTGGGGGTGGGGTCCAAGACTAAATACGAGAGGGAAAAGAGAAAGCCAGCTGAACACTGGCACTGTCCTTCTCTGATTCTTAGTGCCACAGACCAGTAACTCCTGCCAGCATGTCTTCTCCGCCATGGTGCACTGCCTTCCTCTGAACCATGAAGCAGAATAAACCATTCCCCCAAGGAGTTACTTCTGGTTAGTTTTTGGTACCAGCAATGAGAGATTCGACCAACGTGGTTGGACAAATGTTTCAGTGACCCACGAGCACTTTCTTGTCTGCTTATTGGGAATTTAAATTTTCCCAAATGCTAGAAATAACAAAGCAGGCTGAAGAGTAGTGTTCAGGTGAGAGGCTGTTCAGCTCAGTGGTACAGTGTAGGCTAAGGATGCACCAGCATAATGACTAAAACCCCAAGAAGTAAAAGCCTACATCAAGTTCAGAACAGCTATGGGACAGGATCAATATAGCACTGAGTGGGAAAGACCAACAGGTAACTGCAGACAATGTTTGACGAGGAGAAGCAAACAGCTAAAGAAAACAGAAACCGTAACACAACGCAAAGGATGGATGCTTGCTATTCTCCCAGCAGTAGTTAGATTCCTCCAGGGGCCCAAAAGAAAACCACTGATTCAAGCCTCCAGGGCTTCTGCTCACTGATGAAGGACAGTGATCTCTCTGTCTTATTCCTCCAACCCCTGGGAATGTATGTGGGGCTGTGCAGGTGACGAGCAGGGAGAAAACAATAAGGAGGTCAGAGAACAAAATGAGAGGCCTGGAGTGTAGGGTGACAGAGAGCGGGGGCTGGTTACACGGGTGGGAAATGTGGACTGAAAACAGAGGCGAGGCCTAAAACGGTGTGAGACAGAGAACGTGTTCATTCCACAGTCTGTTCCTGGCAGTCCTGGCACCCGCCAAGATGCTACCAGCACTCTACAGGGGAATCTACAGAACTAAATAAACCACAACACAAAGTGTGAGATGCTGTACCCGTGGACAAATCTCAGATGACTTAGGTGGAGGGGAGAGGGTAAAGCAGGAGGCACGGGAATAAGATGGGAGCCTGGGAAAGGGCAGGGTATCTGTACCTTGTGAATGACGCTGATTCATGAACTGTTTCTACATCAGCCCACCGCCCTTTCTCTGGACACAGAACTCACAATTGATGTCTAGACTATCCACACAATCCTTTCAGAAACATACAAGATAACGGGATCTCATAGGCAAATATCTCTAGGACAAAAGTGGTCAGAATCAAAATGAAGTTGCTCGTGCCGAGATGTGATGGGAATCAAGCATGGTGGGGGATGTATCTCATGAGCACATTTCCTCATGAGAGCAATCATAAAGAGGAAGTGTACCCTCAGCCAACCGTCAAAGAAAACTCACGCTGAAACCTTTACCTCAATTTCTATCCCTGAAACTCTCCATTCAACCTTGGACTGATAACCACAGTTGTTCCAGATCCTTGAATGCCCTTGTTATTAATCCTGTGGCCAAGGATTACTGGTTCAAAACAACTTATGTAATATTACTCATTTTGCCTTCTCTTCATCCCATGGTTTCAATGTCACGTGTGCTCCCTACTGAAATTCCTCTTGCTTATTCCCAAATAAATACTATATTTCTCTGAAGACTTCTTCCTGTGCGTTTGGTTCAATACTAGCTATATAGAAACTGAAAAGAGAATTATACGAATTCTAGGTTTGGAAATATAAAAATTAAAAGAATAAACCCCAAAAGGCCACAGACCCAGGGCTAAGCCCTGCAGCCAGGACTAGCAGGCCATAAAGATAAAGGAGCACAGGAAACACTGTCCAGGCAGGACTGACAAGCCATAAAGAAAAGGAATGCAGGAACCAGCCTGAGTTAATGGGACTGATTCATGGGACGTCTGGCAGAAAGACATCTCCCCCCAGCTCACTCAGGGCCATCCTCCAGACCCTGATAAGCCCCTGACTTCTAACACGTACTCTTTCTGCTTTGTTCTCACTGCTATGTTTAAATGAGCCAATTGTATGTAAGCACGCCAAAACCCCCTAGCCTTCTCTATATAACCCTCTGACTTTTGAGTTTCGGGGCCGACACCTCTGTCTCCTGCGCGGGATACGTGTCGGCCCGGAGATCTCTATAATAGGTCTCTGTAATAAACCTCGCCTTTGCTTATTACATCCAAAATGGTCTCTCTGTGTCTGGGGTCCGCGATTTCCCAAGACTTGAGTAAGGGTCTCTCTGCGTGGGATTTTTCAGAAACAAGAGCTAATAGTTTTGGTTATTAACCACATATCAGTGAAAACCTTCACATAACTCCTTGACATATAGGTATATTACCATTTTCACTAAATAAATACCATATTCATTAGTTCTGTGGAGGCAGTATTCGAACCTGGGCACCCTGAGGGGAGGGTGTGCACTGTGCCGAGTGTGTGAGACTACAGCAAGGGAGGAAAACAGAGGGTGCAGAGAGACAGGCGTGGCTTACTTGAGGCCTGTCAGGAGCATAGCCATGAAGGGAAAGAATTTTTAATTTTAATTTAAAGTTAGGGCAGTACTTTAATTTAAAAAGAAAAAAAAAAACCACTGCAAGCTTTGACTTGGAGTCTCTATAAATTACCTTTTTGTGTGCTTATAATAATTTCTCTAGATAGGGAACCACACGTTAGACTCACTTAGTCTACTGAATTACTTCTCTGGGCAGCCACACAGATGGGTAGACAATACCAGACCTTGCTTTAGAGTCGGAAGCCCTGGGCTTGCTCCTAAAGAAATGATTCAGGTGCCGAGTCCTGAGCAAACAGGTCATGCAGCCTTTTGTACCTCTCAGAGAAAAGTACGAATGCTCCTTTCAGGGTAGTTCTGGGGCTAATCATAAGACCTTGCTCTTTTTGGAGCTCTTTCACTGTGAGATATAAGGTCCCCAAAGGATAAGCTTCGCACACAAGTGCCAACTGACCTCCAGGACCCTTTCAGGATTCAGTACTCGCTCCAGGCTCTAAGGGATCAAACTCACACTCTCTTCTGTGCTTCCCTTCAAGGCAGATAAGAAGACTCAGACACAGAGAGCCACTTCCAGACCCAGCAGTGCTCTTCAGAGTCAACGCCAACTCCAGCAGTCTGCCTCTGTGATAGTTTAAATTGGTAGTGAACTTGACAGGATCACCTTGGAGACACATTCTCTGGACATATCTGTGTGCAATTTTCGGAATTAGGTAACGTGAGGTGGAGAAGTCCCATCCTAGATATGGTTGGCCCCATGGGCTGGGGTTCCAGACTACACACAGAGAAGAAAACTGGCTGACAATAAGTGAACATTTACTACTTTCTGCTTGGTGGCTTAAGAAGCAATGTGATTGGCTAGCCTCCTCCCCCAGCTGCCATGCTCTCCTGACCACGATGGACTGTATTCCCTACAACTGTAAGCCAAGGTAAACACTTCCTCCTTTAAATTGCTTGTCAGGCATTTTGGTCACAGCAACAAGAGGAGTATCTAACACAACCTCTTTCCTTCCTCTCGGGGTGGGGGGGGATAAGTTTCTCTTAAGTTGTTGCTATTACTTCAGGGAAATGATTCTCCAGATACTTCTGAACACAACTTCCTAATTATCACCAACATTTACTCTGGCTAATGAGCCTCCCTAGATCTAAAACCGAAGCATCGTTATTTGGATTTTAGTAATGGTCGGAAGGAAGCCTGTGGACGGACCAAGATGGGTGGTGGGTTTCAAAAGGTTAGGAGGTCAAGAGACCAAGAAGCCACAAAGCAACACAATCTGTGTAATTTGGTGGGACAGAAATCCATGCAACAAAGTGCCTGGCAATGTACAGACAGAACCAAAGGATGAAGTCTCGCTAAGTCTCCATGGCCCCAAAGAGGAAACAAATTAGGTAATTGGACAGAAAGACATGTTTGTGGGGGAGGGGTGGGCGTATCATCCTATCCTTGCCTGAAGCAACTGCCCACACTCCCGTTAAGGACAACTCGAAATCGCTCATCTAAGCCAGTGGCATGGAGCCTGATCTCCACCTTCAAACCATTTGCCTTCCTCTCTGAAACATCGGGACAGGAGAGGAGATAGCAAAGTAGAAAACCCTCTTCCCCCCTCCTAAAAATGTACAAAAATGGGGTTGGGGATTTAGCTCAGTGGTAGAGCGCTTGCCTAGGAAGCACAAGGCCCTGGGTTCGGTCCCCAGCTCCGAAAAAAAAGAACCAAAAAAAAAAAAATGTACAAAAATACAACCACCTTCAGAAGCCTACCCAGTTCATGAAGACACAGTGTCTTCTCTAAAAGCCCCACGTTGTATGAAATGCGAGCTACACACTCAGCCCTGCTTGGAAAGCCATTAATCTGACATATGGACCGCAAAGAATAGTAATCAGATTGAGCAACTAATCAGGATAATCAGCAGGAACCAGGGAAGCCAGCCCTCCTCTAGGTCACAGGGCTCTGTAAGGGTGGCTTTCTATCCTCTCCTTTTACATCCAATCGCTTCTCGACCCCTTTTTAGCCACAATTTAAAAAAAGAAAAAAGGACAATGTTTCTTTCTGCATTGGTCATTCTTAATATTTTTTTTTTCAAAAGGAAGGGAAGCATAATAAATGAACCCTTTGTCTCTCTGCCTTTACTCTTGATAGATTCAACCTCAACATCCTACAAGCCTAGGGACCTCCCCTTCTGTTTGTCTCTGACTCACACTGAGTCTGGGAAAAGGATTCACAAGACCCAGGTGGTAGTGGTGCAAGCCTTTAATCCTAGCATTTGGGAAGCAGAGGCAGAGGAGTCTGAGTTTGAGCCTGGTCTACAGAGTGAGTTCTAGGATGATCAAGCTATACAGAGAAACCTTATCTTGGGGGGTTGGGGGAGAACAAATATCAAATCACTTTACCAAAATTCCCTTATTTATTTGGAGGGAAAAAAATTAAACAAAACCAAAGTGAAAAAATATTATTTTAAAAAGCAAAAATTCTGACTTGTGTTTGAGGAGAGAGTCAGGCAGGAGCCAGAATGAACCTATGCCACACAGAAGAAACATTTGTATTTCTTTGTCCCACTATGCATCAGTCTGGCACCGCTCCAAAGAAACTCATTCACACTAAAATCGGTTTGGTAGCCCAGGAATGGCAACTGAAATACATAGAAAAGATTCTGAAATAAGAAAGCTCAAGAAAGGGGGTTGAGGATTTGGCTCAGTGGTAGAGCGCTTGCCTAGCAAGCGCAAGGCTGTGGGTTTGGTCCCCAGCTCCGGGGGGAAAAAAAAAGATAAAAAGAAAGCTCAAGAAATACTAGGGTTTTGTCACCTTACCACAAGCTAGAGTCAGTTAAGAGAGAACCATAACAGCATGTGGCTTGTGGGCAAGCCTGTGGCTCTTTTTTTTTTTTTTACATTAATGATTGCTGTGGGACGGCGCAGATCACTGTGGGCATTGCTAACTTTGGGCAGGTGGTTCTGGGGTGTTTCAGAAAGCAGTCGACGACAGCCATGAGGAGGAGCAGTAAGCAGGACTCCTCCATGGCCTCTGCTTCAGTTCCTGCCTTGAGTTTCTGCCCTGGCCGCCCTTCATGATAGACTACAAACGTGAGCCAAATAAACCCCTTCCATCCCAGTTTGCTTTTGGTCACAGTGTTCTTATCATAGCCATAAAAACCCTAATTAAGACATATTTACTCAATCTGAATATAACCCCTGTCATATCAAGAAATAAGAAATAAGAACAAGCCTCCCTGGTATTAAAAATCACATACCACATTATGAATCTTATCACAAACCCACAAACAGGGTGATGAAACCAGCTAGACCCAATAAGATCTCTTTCCGTGATGCTCTTAAGTACGCTAATCCCTCTGGAGTGCCAACAGCAGTATTCCCCAGTGGGATCCCGTGTCTGCGTTATGTATCCTCATTATCCAAACCACTCAGTCACACACACACACACACACACACACACACACACACACACACACACACACACACGTCTAAATCTTCCAAGAGGACCAGAGGTAAGGCAGAATAACAGGATCAATACAAGAGACCACATTAAAGACCCATTTATCTTGTTTAGCTGAAAATACATAGCCGTAAACAAAACACTTCATTTGTTTTCTCATTTTTCCTGGAAAAAAAAACTTACACTCCTTCTTCACGGTACATAATAAAGGCACTGCTTCTTTTCCCATTAGTTTTTAAAAATGGTATCTTCCCCAAATAATGGAGGGAAATTTTCCTTCTGTTTCCCCTCCAGATCAAACAGGTTTTATTAGTGGGCTAAATAAGAATCTGGACTTTTGAACCCAGCCACCTAAATGTGTTAAATTCCTACACCAGCTAAAATTTTTCGGGTAGAGAGAGAAGGCACGTAAGAAAATATACAGGGGAAAGTTCAGATGTAGTTTTCGAAGGGTTTCCTGGCAGCTAATGTGCTTGCTAGCCTTGTATCTTTTGGACACATTTCAGAGTCCTGGATGTATAAGATGCGGGAAACAGCACCAACCCCTACCAGTAGTCGAAGATAATAAGATGACACAATAAAATTCTCTGAACCAAGTCTGTTATTTTGGTTACCTACTTTTCAAGTTTATTCTAAGCATCAGAAAAAATATCTACTTCCTATGACTATGTCTGGGAAGTCATTCATCATCGATGAAAGGTCACTGAAATGAACACAAAGACCCCTCGTCACGAAATCTAGCACAAATAAAGTCTCAACTCAAAAGTATAGTCAGTACTAATGTCGCCTGGCCTCAAATCAGAGGGGCTTGCCCAGTTGTAAGAGCGCTTTTAAGCAGTATCTCCTAGGGATAATAAGAAATATAATTGACTTTTGGCCTAGGGGCAAAAAAACAAAATTCATTACGTTTCTAAACTGATAAAGAAAATTGGACAAAATCAGGTTTATTTTCTTCTGAACTACTGAGAACCTTTGGGGGTACATTATGGATCTCTAAGAAGGGAGTATTCATTCCCTGCTGGTATTTAATGAGGAGACTTCCAGAGAGCAACTCTGTTCTGGGGAAACTATCCCAACTCAATGAAAACAACATGAAAGTTCCTGAGAAGCATTGAGCCTAGAACAATGTCTAGTACATCAAAAAAAGGTCTTAACAAACTCCCCCTGTAACAATGGTAAAGAGATTTTATACTGTCTTATTGTTCCAAAATATGCTGGGCTGTCTTATGCAGGAAATGTCTTTAGCAGCATTTGTAGGATCAATGCACCAAGCAACACTCTTAAAAAAAAAATACTTGTCTGCAGACACACAGTCCGTTAATGGGCATGAATAATAGGAACATTATTAGCATCACCACTAATATCTGTTCTGCAGGACACGCACACCTCCTGAGTATCCTCCATCCATCTGCTGAGACAGCAGCAAAACCCAGCAACAACCTTCACTCTCAGCCACCTGCTTTTCTAACTCTCCCTTTTTCCCCTAACAACTCCAAGGCAACACCACTAGAGGGAAAGCAGGAAAACCAGGGTCTGTGGAGGTACGTACATTCTGCATGTGCTTGAAGCCCTGCGGTACTGCCACAACTCTACTCTTAATCTCCTGTTTTTCTTCGTGTCTCTTCCAGAGGCAATTTGATCACAGGAGCTATTTGATCAATGACATGGTACCTCACCCATTCATTACTGACTATTTCATTCATTATACAGACTATTACTGTACTACATTTCCTTTTGCCTCTCTCTCTTTCAATCTCTCTCTCTCTCTCTCTCTCTCTCTCTCTCTCTCTCTCTCTCTCTCTCTCTCCCTCCCCCCCCCTCCTCTTTTGACAGGTTCTCTTTTAGCTCTCACCAGGCTGGCCTTGAACTCTCTACTTAGCTGAGCATAGCTTTGAACTACTGATCCTCTTGCTGTAAGGACCGGAGTACACCTTCATGTTGAACTGTAAAATTTTCTTCTAATCAAGGATATCATTTCCTCTTCTGTCTTATCTCTCTTATCCTTCCCTAAGTTTCTCTTGCCCATGTAGTTTCTTTAAAAATAAACATATCCTTCCCTCCTCTATATTCTCATTCCTCTATCTTGCCTCAAATTGAATTCATGACTCAGAAACAAAAACCCCTTCACACTTGGACAGAGGTCTAAAGATAAGGTAGAAGATCGCATGCTTCATCATTTGAACCAAAAGACGGTTGTATTTAAAGGAGGCTGCATCTCAAATACTTCAAATATATTTTTCCTTTTTAGAAATCAACGAAGTTAAGAGTGTGACCAGTGAATGACCAATGAATCATCAAAGCCCCTTACAAACTTAACACAGTCCAGTTAAATGTAACTAATTCTGGAACAGTTGTGCTGGTTTATAGCAGGAGCTGTCGAGGCACAGAACTCAGGATCCCCAGGGGGTGCATAGGGCAGGGACCCGCAGTCCAGGACTCCAAATAATCTCGCTCCAGGTGCCTGTGCGGACCACACAGGCAACCTTGTCTTGGGCCCTCCTCCCGGGCCTCCCCCGGGGGATAGAGGGATCCCCCAGAGCCCACGGCCTTAGCAAGAGGATCCACAGACTGCCTGGGGCCAGCAGGTACCTGGTCATAAGGGGACTTCTCCAGCATCTGCGTGCATAGATCGGCGCAGAGCTGGAACTTCCTGCGTCTAAAATAGCTCCAGGCCCGGAACAGTGGCTCCATCTCTGAGCCCATGGTGGTCCGGGAGAGCGCTCAACGAGCTCAAAGGTCCTGTGCCCAGAACCCGGCCTGGGGTGGGCGGGGTCCGGGAGCTGAGAGCGGGAGGCGTCGGGCTCTGCCGAGCAACGCGCAGCGGCGGGGCCTGGTCGGAGGTGTCCGCAGCGCGCCTGAAAACAGGGGCCAGAAAAGCCGCCGTGAGCCGATCTCAGCTAGAGAGTTTGCAAAGAACTGGCAGCAAAAGAGGTGTGCTTTTAAAGACAGCAGATTACATTAACTTTGAAAAGCCACCATGTCTTTTAAACAAACAGGTAATAACTTAGACACCTCGGATGGGGGTCCTCCGTGCTTACAAGAGATGCAGTTGCCTAGCAACCGTCTGGTTGCTTACCCAGTAAGTGGGGAAAAAAACCAAAACACATAAATTGATCCCGGTTCTGTCTCCTTTCTCACTCCCAGCTTTCGCGCATTCCTACAGCTCTCATATTTCTGACCCTAGAAACATAAATGCGGAAACAACTTCTCCGGTGCCCTAAATCCAAAAACCCTACAGTATTTTTCTGTCTCACGTCAGTGTTCAAATTGCAGGGGATTTGAGAGATTGCTTGGTCCAATACAGTCATTTTACAGGTGAGAAGCTGAGATAGTCTCCAAAAAGGGAAATTCTTTGCCTCAAGTTGCTTGGAGTTAGGGAGGTGAGACTATAATTTGTGACAGCAGGCTGTTGAATTTTAATCCTAAATTTACAGATTGATGGCATTTCTTCCAAAGTAGATAATGTATGAAAAGGGGATCCATTGTTGTTGTGCTTTTTTATTTTCCTTTGGTTTGGGTTGTTTTCTTTTGATATCAGGATCTTGCTATGTATCCTGGGCTAACCTGCAGTGCGGCCTTCCAAGCGCCCAGGCTTACAGGCATTTGACACCAGATACAACCAATAAACTTTTGAAACACCATTTACGGTCATGTGTCATCTGTCGAATGTTCTCATATGCACAATTGCTTTTGGCTTTGCTTGCTTTTATTCTTTCCCTGCTGAAGATTGACTGAGTCCAGGATTTTGGCATGTGCTAGGGACATAGGCAGAGAATCTAACCTTGAAATCACTGAGCTAAATCCCCAGCCCAGAGTGTTTCTTCAGGTGCTACCTGACTCTCCTCTACGCATTTACAGAGGTGGCAAATATCTAACAACAAGAGCCAGTGAAACAGAAATGTGGCTAGGGTGAGTCTGGAGGAGGCTTCCTAGATCATCCCCCTGCATCTTTCCTACCATGATGGAAGACAGAAGGAAAAAAAATATATCTAAATAGTAAAGAGACCAGTTCTGAGAGTGTCTAAATTTTCTTTCACAGAAAACAATCGATAAAGACAGACCTTTTGCAGTCTTCCGAAACCACTGGAGAATTATGAATCAGACATTTAATCCAGATAGCTTTTGCAGATGTCAAACCAAAGTATAAATTTCAGAACTAAGGAATGGATTTGTGAATATTTCTTTTCTAAGCGATCCTTCTAGATGTTTTGCATCTTGGGAGTGACTAATGATAAAGATTATAAGTTTTTCAGTGATGACTAATACTGGTTCATTTGGGTTTCGCTAGGAGTGACTCTAGAGATGTACTTTGTGAAAAGGTCCTAGTGAGGTAGTCTGTGTGAAGGTCATGGCTTCAGGAAGGCAAGTGTTGGCCCTGGACAGCTTCAGCAGTCCAGCCCTTTTTTTTTTTTTTTTTGGATATAATATAAGATTTCTGTGTAAATGACGCTCAACCCTTATAACCCAAACTGACTGTGGAATGACCAGTTCTGCCTCAGCCTCTAGACTGTTGTGGTTAAAGGTATGGTCCTCCACAGTACATGTATGTATTTAAATTCTTTAAGGTTATGTTTAGTTTATGTGTATGAGTGCTTTGCTTGCGTGTATGTCTGTCCACCATGTTTGTGAGGAGTGCCTGTGGAGAAAGCATGTAGTTTCTGGAACACGAGCTATCCAGTCTTGAGAGCCTCCATGTGGGTGCAGGAAATACAACATGTGTCCTCTAAAAGAACAGGAAGTGCCCCTAACCTGTGTGTCCTCACTTCAGTCATATACACATTTTTTTAAAAAATTTCAGAATAATGGGAGTTTTCATTTTAAAATAATGCTGAGTTCAATGTAGTCCTCACCCAGCTCACCCCACGGTCAATATCTTATGTTGCCACAGTATGCCTGTCACATCTAAGGAGCTAACACTGACACTTATTAACCAAATGCCTTATTTATTTGGATTTCAGCAATTTCCTGCCAATGTTACTGGAATTCTAAAAATTGAGTAATTTTTTTTTCTTTTTGGTAATGTAACATTCTCTTAAAGCTCTTCTTCAACTGTAGCAGACCCCAAATGTAGACGTCCTGCAAAACTAATCACTTCCACGAAACTAAAAACCTCAATTTTCTACAAGGAAGCTGTATTACATCAGTCTCAAATTGCTGACCATCTGCCAAGATCCACCCCTGCATCCCTCCAACGAAGCCACCACCTGTTATTTTGGAAAGGATTTTTTAAAAAGACTGAAAATACAATTAATAACCATCCCCTTCGATTCTAAGTTTGCTCTCTTAGCTCTGAATTTCACAGGCAATTACACATTCACCAAGGTGATCCAACTAGGTGCTCTTAGGGATACTCATCAGGTCGTTGTGATTCAGACCACACACGGCAGCCTGAGCAACTCTAAATTAAGTACATAAAGAGAGATGATTCGTTCAATTGCTTTTCCTGTCAGGCTTCTTGTACTCAGCAAATCATATTCTACAGTCTGAAAATGAATTAATTTTCAGCAAAGGGAGTAGGATTAGAACGCTGTTGGTATAAATTCTGTCTATACAACAAGCAGCTTCTGGCCCCCATCTTATTCTAATAGGAGTGAACTTGAGGTGAAAGAGCACTGGAGTCCCTCAACATGTTCTCAGTAATAGCAACAATGATAAAATATGTAGTGCTCTCTTAATAAAACAACAGTATCTCCTTACATGCTACCCACATAGGCAATCACGGTTTAAATATTTGAAATGCAAAATATAAGTACCTTTAAAAAGCGTAGTAATGTAGTTCTTACACATCTACCTTTGGTCTTCCACAAAGAATCATGGCAGGTGTCGGGGGACGATGATGAATAAGAAGGTATCTTTAGGGGTTGGGGATTTAGCTCAGTGGTAGAGCCCTTGCCTAGCAAGCGCAAGGCCCTGGGTTCAGTCCCCAGCTCCGGGGGAAAAAAAAGGTATCTTTAATTTGGCTAGAGTACTGGTTGGTTGGTAGAAGGGAGGTATGGTGAGGTGGAAGGGGTGCCTCTGAGGGACCATGCTGAGGTATCTCTTCCCCCTGGGCACCAGCCATGCGGATATAGTGTGGGATAGAGTTTATTTAGGACATGAGTTGAGGGAGTAGAGACAGAGAAAAGCAGAGAGAGAGAGAGAGAGAGAGAGAGAGAGAGAGAGAGAGAGAGAGAGAGAGAGAGAGAGGGGAGAAGAAGAAGGAGGAGGAGGAGGAGGAAGAGGAGGAGGAGGAAGAAGAGGAAGAAGAGGAGGAGGAAGAAGAGGAGGAGGAAGAGGAGGAGGAAGAGGAGAGAACAGAGGAGGCTGGCTAAAAACAAGTGGTGAGAGAGGGGGAGAGAAGGAGAAGGGGCAGAAAGTAAGAGAATAAGAGAGTGAGGAGAGGGCAAACAGCCCCCTTTATAGTGAGTGAGGCATACCTGGCTGTTGCCAGGTAACAATGGGGTGGAGACTAGAAGGAATGCTAACACTGCTCTTTCAAAAAACAAGTTCCAAAATGCTTTCGCACCACCAAATCCAAACTTCCTCTCTGGACTCGCAGGTTCTAGCTTGGGCTACTTCTCTGAGTGTATGGGGCCCCACACTCAGAGTCAGTCCCCTTGCTGCACCTTACTGAACTTAGCAAGAGCATTGGGCAGTTGTTGCTGTGGTACTTTTGTCCAGACCTCCTCCTGCCCTGCTTTACAAAGCTCTCCCATTGAAATGTCGCTTCACTGGCCAGGCCCAGGATCAAACCATCAGCATCATCATTTCATTCCCATGCCACATTTTTCTTCGAGGCTTGATCATTAAAAATTCTTTCCAGTATCAAACTTTATTTTTTTGAAACAGAGCCCTATATATCTCCAGCCGGCCCTGAGCTGTGGAGCCAACATTGGTCCTGAAGCTCCTGATGTGCTTGCTCTGTTTCCTAAGTGCTGGGATTACAGGTAGCGATGCTGTGCCTGCCTCTCTTTTACCAAACTTAATTAGATATCTCTAAGCCTTTCCTCTACTTGGTCCTTACCTTGGGTTTCTGTGTTCATCCCTACAGAGTACAATTACACAGCTAACTTGGATCTTAGGGGATCACAATCATTAGATTTAACTACCCTTCATATCTTATCAATCCTTCCTTTTCCACCATCGTCCAGGTAGTCTGATCATCCAACCTTACCTTCATCAGGAATCCTGTTAAATGAATTTAGCAAGAATTCCTCCTAGTCACCTCAGAGATTTTTCTGTTCCTGATGGTGGCAAATTCTCATCCTCTTGACACAAACTAGAGTCATTTGGGGGGAAAGGATCCTTAATTGAGAAGGTGCGTGCATCACGCTGCCTACAGACAAATCTGTGGAGACGCTTTCTGGATTAATGGTTGATGTAGGAAAGCCCAGCTCACTGTGGTTGGGGTTATCCCTAAGCAAGCAGTTAAGGACAGTTTAAGCAGGGAGCTACAAGAAAGCAGGCTGAGCAAACAAACCAAGAGGAAGGAGCGTAAGCAGCACTTTTCCATGACCTGGGTTGAGTTCCTGCTTTGAGTTAAGGTTTGGTCTGTGGCTATGTACTGTAATGCTAAATTCTATACCGGAAGGCCTAGGCCTCCCGTCGACTTCTCCTGTTTACAAGCTTTTGTTGTGCAAACCCTGTTCCTTGACTTAAAACTATTGGTTAAATAAAATTGTCTACAGACAATTACTGGAGGGATTAGAGGTTGGTGGGTTTGGGGTGACCTGTTTGGAGGAGGAGAAATGAAGGGGAGAAGGATGAAGAAGGAGAGGAGAGGAGGAAGCTGCCTGAAGATGGATGATGAGCACATGGTCAGGAAAACAGCAAGCATCTGGAGTACACCACTGGGGAGGTAGTGGGACCAGCTGTTAGAAGAGTAGATTAGGGGTCACCCCTCAGTAGTTGTCAAAGCCAAATAAAATAGCCATAGTCTGAGCCTCATGTATTTGTAAACTAGTCAGGGATAAGCTTAAATTGGTTGTACTACAGCCCTGAGTTTCTGCTGTAGCTTCTCTCAGTAGACCATGACCTGGGATCTAGAAGCCAAATAACCCTTCCCTCTCCAAGTCAAACTAGGACAAGAGCCCTCTACTTCTGTGTTAGTCAGGGTTCTCTAGGGTCACCGGACTTATAGAGTGTTTCTATATATTGTAAGCATCTAAAAATCACTGAAGGAAGACCCCAGACTCAGTATGAAGAGACAAAAAGTGTCTATTCTGCCGAAACAACCAGCATGCAGGAGTCAACCATTCTTTGAAATGGTGACCCCAGACTAAGGCATGCAGGCCTTCTTATAGGGAAGGGGTGTGTGTTGGGGGTTTGAGGGGACAGTCTAGAAGTATTAGGTAATCTAAAATTTCATTGGTGGGTACTAGGGGGTCACAGGTGGACAGCGTTCTGCATTCTTATGTCATGAACTTTCAACCATGTGGTGAAATAGGGCTTTCCAGGGCAAATGGCCCATTCTGAGATAAGATATTTCCCCATTTTTGTGGTTTTCCCCAGGCTGTTCTTTGGGAGGGGGTTTTATGATCCTGTTGTGGATTTTATGGTCTGTTCCTAGAACTGCTGTCTTATGGCCTTTTTTGAAATCAGGCCTGGTCCTTCAGTGGAGACAAATGGTTTGCGTTGCCCTTTTCTAAAAAAAACAAAAAAAAATTATTTATTATATGTAAGTACACTGTCGCTGTCTTCTCACACACCAGAAGAGGGCATCAGATCTCAGTACAGATGGTTGTGAGCTACCATGTGGTTGCTGGAAATTGAACTCAGGACCTCTGGAAGAGCAGCCAGTGCTCTTAACCACTGAGCCATCTCTCCAGCACTATGTTGCCCTTTAAGTATTAAGGGAATATATTGGAATGACTTACAGTCCGCAGTCCAACAAGCCCAACAATGGGCAGCTGTGAATGGGAAGTCCAAGAATCTAGCAGTGGCTCAGTCCCATGAGGCTAGTTGTTTCAGCTGACCTTCTGTATGAACTGGAATCCTAAAGAGTAGGTTCCAACAGATGTGCTGGCAAGTGCAAGCTATCGAGGAGGAGGAGGAGGAAGAGGAGGAGGAAGAAGAGGAGGAGGAGGAGGAAGAGGAGGAAGAAGAAGAGGAGGAAGAAGAGGAGGAGGAAGAGGAGGAGGAAGAAGAGGAGAAGGAGGAGGAGGAAGAGGAGGAAGAAGAAGAGGAGGAAGAAGAGGAGGAGGAAGAGGAGGAGGAAGAAGAGGAGGAAGAGGAGGAGGAGGAGGAGGAAGAGGAGGAGGAAGAGGAGGAGGAGGAGGAAGAGGAGGAGGAGGAGGAGGAAGAAGAGGAGGAGGAAGAAGAGGAGGAGGAGGAGGAGGAGAGTCTTCCTTCTTCCATGTTCTTATGTACACCTCCTACATAAGGTAAGGCCCAGATTAAAGATGTGCACCACCACCACACCTGGTTTTGCTCTTTCCCAGGCCGGCCTTGAATTCAGAGATCTGCTTGTCTCAGTCTCTTGAGATTAAAGGTGTGTACTACTTTGCCTGGGCCTAAACTTTTCATGGCCACTATGCCTCAAGATCTGGACATGTCATCTCATGTCAAGATCCAAGTCAGAAGCTTATGTCTTCCAGCCTCAAGATCTGGACAACAGGTATACCCTCCATTTCTGGATTGCAGTTCATTCCAGATGTAGCCAGCTGACAACCAGGAATTGCCTTCCCAACCCACAATCTCAACTTTTTCCTTGACACTGAATCTCCATTTTTCTCTTTCTATATTTGAATTTGACATAGGTCCTTGGTTGGCTATTAAAATAATAGTCAAGTGGAAAGTTATCAGCCTCAGGTTTGCTTTCTTGCTGTCTTCTATATTGTATATGTATTTTTTGAACATATTGCTATCCATTTCCATCCCCTGCCTTCTCTTCCTCAGAATGTAAACACCAAGAATAGAGACTTTGTTGTATCTTCAGTGCCTAGTGTTTGACATGCCCTAGGGACTCAATAACTTCTTGTTGAATAAATAGTTTTCTATCCAGTAATACACTTCATGCCAGTTATGGGTCACTTATAATGTCAGATCTGGAAAGATGAAGACACATTCCTGGAGACTTGCTGCCAGACAACTTAGCCTAGTCAGCGAGCCTCAGGTTTCGGTGAGAAAACCTGTCTTAACAGAACAAATAGGGTGATTCCTGAGGAACAACATTTAAAGTTGGCCTCTGGCCTCTGTACATATGCAAATACAAGCATACACTTGTACCTGCACAACACACACACACACACACACACGCCCCACCAGCCACCTTGATAACTAATTTAAGTTTGCTCTCACTCCTTTTCCTGAACAATTTGTTCTTCTCTTTCACTGTAAACCTGGGTAAGAGCAAACGAGCAGTGACTATTCCATAGCCTCAATGCTAGTCAGATCCTCTGGCAAGCGGTAACATGAATGGTCCTAGTTTAATTCCCAATGGGTTTTGTGTTGTCCTTTGAAACCCTATGACCCAAGCCCACCACTGACCTCACCTCTCTCAGAATTCTGTTCTTCTAAATCCTTACGAGAATGGCCCATCAATCTCTGCTTATGGCATCCAATGGTCTCTGGAGCCCATAGCTCTAAACTCTTCTGAATTCCTCCTACAAACTAGTTCTAAAAACCTAAGAACCACATGGTCACAGCAACACTCCTCTCCTCTGTACAATATTTCCACGTTAGTTACTTTCCCTGTTGGTCTGACAAAAACTGTTTAACAAAGGCAGTCTTTATTTGGGCTCATGGTTTGAGGGGATACAGTCCAGCCTGGTATGGAAGTCCTAGTGGCTGATGACATTGCATCTGTGGTTAGGAAACAGAGATGAATGGATGTATTCAACTTGCTTTCTCTTTTTTATATACTCCCAGATTATAGTCCCTGGGTTTGGTACCACCCATATTTAGGTAAACCTCTCTTAGAGGGTTTATCTCCAAAGTGATTGCAAATCCTGTCACATTGGAAATCAAGATTAAGGACTGCAGTGATCATTGCCACTTTGAGGCATTGATTATCTTTGTGACCTTCAACATTCCTTACCCTGAGAAACAACAGTACAGTCATCAAAACAATACAGTGGAATGCAAGCTATAGTAAAGAGCTATTAGCAGTTCCCCATAGACAACAGGGTGGAGGAAGAAGCTTTTCTGGCTTCCTTCCTGCTGCTCTCTCGATGCCTGTGGCCTAGGGGGGTGAGGGGTGGGGCGGGTTGCTAGAGTGAGTGAGCATATAGGAGATTGGATGCTGAATGAAGGCAGAGCCTCAGTGAGTGAGTCTCCCTAGTGCTCACTTACGCCAAGGTGGGAAACTTCTGTCATGTGGCTGCTTCTGAGTCCTCAGTGCTGCTGTAAGTAACCTTTCATTCATGCTTCTGGAAGCAATTTCCAAGGAGCTCATTGGTTCATTAAGTGGGGGTTTGAATAAGAATGGCCCCTATAGGCTCTTGGATTTGAATGCTTAATCACCAGGGAATGGAACTCTTTGAAAGGATTAGAAGGATTAGGAGGTGTGGCCTTGTTGGAGGAGTCTCTCTAGGTCCTTGTCAGATACAGTCTCCCTCTCTCTCTCTCTCTCTCTCTCTCTCTCTCTCTCTCTCTCTCTCTCCACCCCCCTCTCCCTTTCGTTCTCCCTCCCTCCCTCTCTCTGCCTAAGGATCAATACGTAGCTCTAACTACTTCTCTGCACCATGCCTGCTATGCCTGCTGCCTGCCATGATGCTAATGAACTAAACCTCTGAAACTGTAAGCAAGCTCCCAATGAAATGCTTTCCTTTATAAAAGTTGCCTTGGTCATGGTGTCTCTCCACAACAATAGAACAGTGACCAAGACATCTGAACTTCAGCGGAATCGTTTTGTTCTTCATTTGTTTTTAGGTCTGCTTGTGTCTTATCTGGGGTAAGTAAATGTCTCTGCATATCTTCCTAGGATAACACATTGCATATGATTCCTTTTCCTACAGGATCTCAGTGAATTGTACTATTGTCTCCAGTCATATGCCTGTTTCTTCCCTTCATGAAGGTAAAAAATCCTAACCTATGTGCAATATGACCTGCCCTCCCCAGAGAGTACTATCATTCTTTCCTGCTTGCATTGACATTGGATATGACTTGCTGTCATTAATGACTTAAGAATGGGACAAATGTGCTCGTTAGCTCCCTTGATGGAATGAGAAGTGGAGCAGACCACAGCCAAGCCATAGCACAACTGCTAATTGCAGTGTGCAGAAGAAAGAAATAGATGTTATTAGCTACTGAGACGTGTGGCTTCATGATCATTTCCCAACCATCATACAGATTTTAATATTTCTACACTACTTAGTTCCTTCTTCTTTGCTTTTCTTCACAGACGTATCTATTATCTGTTTTATACCCTGGAACGTAACTTTCATGAAGTAAGGATTTTTGTCTGTTTTGGTCACTGTTGTGTCCCTTGTCTTTAGAGGGAAGCATGGTAAATAGCTTATCACCCAGTGTATATTTGTTAAATTCATTAACCCTGAGATTGTTATTCTAAGCATCCTTAATAAATTATGGAATTTTTTTAAGCCTCGAAGACTGAATCTAGGGCTCATGTATGCAAGGCAGGTTTTTTACTAAATGAGATTTATCATTAGCCCAAGGTTTCCTGTGGAGTTTATCGAGATCCACAGCATTCCAGCAGGTGTCATGCCAACTTAGCACAGGATGGAGTCACTGGAGAGAAGGGAGCCTCAATTGAGAAAATGTTCCATAAGATAAGGCTATAGGTAGGCCAGTAGAGTAGTTTCTTAACTAGTAATTCATGGGGGATGACCCAACCCATTATGAGTGCAGCCACTCTAGGCTGGTGGTCCTAGCATCTACGGGAAAGCAGGCTGAGCAAGCCGTGTTGAGCAAGCCAGTAAGCAGCACCCCTCCATGGCTTCTCCATCTGTTACTGCCTCCAGGTTCCAGCCTTGCTTGAGTTCCTGTCCTGATTTCCTTTAGTAAGGGGACTATGATATGAAAATGTAAGCCAAATAAACCCTTTCCTCTTTAACTTGCTTTCTAGTCATGTTATTTTATTGTAGCAATATAAACCATAACTAAGACACAGGGGTAGATAGAGAGTATTGACACATGCATTTTATAATTCAATCAGAAAACAAAATAATGATGCTGTAAATCAGTAGTTTGTAATCTTTGTATTATAGTTCAAATATTCTTTTTGGCTATCATCTGTGGAAAGATTACAGTCTGTAGTTATTATCAATTAATATCCATTCCAATGATAATAAAGAATTGATATTAAAATCTCTGATTAATTCTTCCACATGATACTAATTAATTATTGTTTTACAGTAGAAAAACCTGGCAGACACTCTTTTTTTTTTTTATTAACTTGAGTATTTCTTTTTTTTTTTTTTTTTTTTTTTTGGTTCTTTTTATTCGGGGCTGGGGACCGAACCCAGGGCCTTGAGCTTCCTAGGTAAGCGCTCTACCACTGAGCTAAATCCCCAGCCCCAACTTGAGTATTTCTTATATACATTTCGAGTGTTATTCCCTTTCCCGGTTTCTGGGCAAACATCCCCCTCCCCCCTTCCCTTCCTTATCGGTGTTCCCCTCCCCACCCTCCCCCCATTGCCGCCCTCCCCCCAACAGTCTAGTTCACTGGGGGTTCAGTCTTAGCAGGACCCAGGGCTTCCCCTTACGCTGGTGATCTTACTAGGATATTCAATGCTACCTATGAGGTCAGAGTCCAGGGTCAGTCCATGTATAGTCTTTAGGTAGTGGCTTAGTCCCTGGAAGCTCTGGTTGCTTGGTATTGTTGTACATATGGGGTCTCGAGCCCCTTCAAGCTCTTCCAGTTCTTTCTCTGATTCCTTCAACGGGGGTCCTATTCTCAGTTCAGTGGTTTGCTGCTGGCATTCGCCTCTGTATTTGCTGTATTCTGGCTGTGTCTCTCAGGAGCGATCTACATCCGCCTCCTGTCGGTCTGCACTTCTTTGCTTCATCCATCTTGTCTAATTGGGTGGCTGTATAAGTATGGGCCACATGTGGGGCAGGCTCTGAATGGGTGTTCCTTCATTCTCTGTTTTAATCTTTGCCTCTCTCTTCCCTGCCAAGGGTATTCTTGTTCCCCTTTTAGAGAAGGAGTGAAGCATTCACATTTTGATCATCCGTCTTGAGTTTCATTTGTTCTAGGCATCTAGGGTAATTCAAGCATTTGGGCTAATAGCCACTTATCAGTGAGTGCATACCATGTATGTCTTTCTGTGATTGGGTTAGCTCACTCAGGATGATATTTTCCAGTTCCAGCCATTTGCCTATGAATTTCATAAAGTCATTGTTTTTGATAGCTGAGTAATATTCCAATGTGTAGATGTACCACATTTTCTGTATCCATTCCTCTGTTGAAGGGCATCTGGGTTCTTTCCAGCTTCTGGCTATTATAAATAAGGCTGCGATGAACATAGTGGAGCACGTGTCTTTTTTATATGTTGGGGCATCTTTTGGGTATATGCCCAAGAGAGGTATAGCTGGATCCTCAGGCAGTTCAATGTCCAATTTTCTGAGGAACCTCCAGACTGATTTCCAGAATGGTTGTACCAGTCTGCAGTCCCACCAACAATGGAGGAGTGTTCATCTTTTTCCACATCCTGGCCAGCATCCCTGGCAGACACTCTTAACCAAGTGAACAAAGTCAATAAGGCCAATATTAGAACAAACAGTTATGAGTCTCTTGATACACTTCACTGAGGACACACATTGTCTCTTGTATTACTGTCAGACATGTTTACCCTGAGTTTAGTAATGAGAAAGATCAAATGAGGAACAAGGTGCAAAAAGATGGTCTGGAGTCTTGAAATCATCACGGTGATGGAAGATAAAGACAGAACAATTGCAGAACAAAAGGGGCATAAAACCCAAGTGCAAGGTGTAGAAGCTAGATTAAAATTTAACTTTTCTCCTATAACAAGTATTAATTGAAAAAATTTTATGAGATTCATAGACTAAATAATGAAGAATAATATGGATAATGATAATGTTGAATTCATTATTTTGGTAATTATGGCATATATTCAGGATAATTAAACAAAGATGGACACAAAAAATGACCAAATGCAGTAATACATATACATACACACACATGAATATTTTCTCACATGCATACATATATACATGTGTGTGTATGTGTGTGTGTGTGTGTGTGTGTGTGTGTGTGTGTGTTTGAGAGAATGGAGGCCGATGGCCAAGGAAATGTGATAATCTCAATATTGAGGAACCAAGAGAAATGGGTAAAAAAATAAAAATATGGTAATTTTTCATATTGTATTTGCCAATCCGATATCTTAAAAGTAAAGGGGAAATTGGAAAGATGGTTCAGTGGTTAAAAGCACTTGTTGCTCTTACAGACAACCCAGGTTTGGTTCCCAAAACCCAGGTGGTTGTTCACTACCATCTGTAACTCCAGTTCTGAGTAATCCATGCCCCTGGCTTCTGTGGAATTTTACAATCTTTGTTCTTATAAATGTAATTGTTTTCCTTCAAACTTCTTTCAGTGGAATGGCCATGATATGCCAAGGAGGTATCTATCTCTCTCTCTATCCATCTCTCCCTCCATCACTATCCCTCTATCTTATCTATCTATCTATCTATCTATCTATCTATCTATCTATCTATCTATCTATCTCATATCCTTCTTGAGATTTTCTGAGCTTCTTGGATCTTTATGTCTTTGCTTCTGTTTAGAGTTCTCACACAGCTTTTAAATGCTCTGTTTTTCTTTTCCACTTCCCTTCTTACTTTGTCTTTTTAAGTTTGGACCATTTCATTGCTGTCGTTTAAAGTCACTTATCATTTCTACAGTGGTGTCAGTCTGCTGATGTGATATATTAAAGAAATTCCTGGGCTAGGGTTCTAGTGTAGCAGGAAAAGTCTACTGACATCAAGCCTGGTGACCTGAGTTCCATTCCAGAAAGCCACATAGTGAGTCTTCTGGTGATAGACAGACAGACACACACAGTAAAAATGTAAAACATTAAAGGAATCATTCATCTCTGATGTTGTATCTTTATTTCTAAAAGTTTTTTATAGCTCCTACCTCTACAGAAATCTCTTATTACTTGTGCATGTTCTCCATGTTTCTGCCAGATTCTTTTAAACATTAGTCATAGTTATTTTAAGGTCCTCCATAGGTTTCCCCCAGAGAAAGAGAACCGCCAGTGTATATATAGAAAGAGAATTGTAGTGGTTTATTGTGTGTCCTTATGAAGATGAATGTCCTAGTCTGTTATCTTCAAGGAGGCTCAGTGCCATGATTCCAGCCCCAGCGCAAAGAACTGCGAACATGGGAGCCAATGTGTAATTATCAGGCCAACTCCTGGGAGCACAAATACCTAATCTGGAACAAGAACACATTAGCCAAAGTCAAGCTCCAACTTGCCCATCCTTTGCTTTTGGACTTGACTTGAAGCCTTGAGAAGATTGACAGTGCCCATCGGTATTGGTAAGGGTGCTCATTACCCCAATTTACCAATCCCTATACTCATCTCTTCCAGAAACATCCTTCCAGATACATCCAGATCTATTCCATTTGCCATGCGAGCAACTGTTATCCAGTTAAGCTGAAACATGAAATTAACCATCAGTGCCTGTATTCTGATTTGATTCACTGCTTTAGTTATCGACATTTCCCCCCTTTGCTCTGTGTGTCTTATAATTATTTAGCCTATAGCAGAAAAGGAAGGCAGAGGAATACTAGAGAATGAGGAATGTAACTGTCACTGTGAAAATGCATACCCTCCCAGGCGCTCCTTTTCTCCCAGGGCTTCAGTGACTTTAGTAATAGTGAAAGTGACTTCGAGCATGACTGGTGCTGTTGTCAGCGTGCCATGAAGACATTCCCCCAGTGGTGAGCCACAGTCACTTTGCTCATGGAATTGTGCCTGGCCTGCTATAAGCTTATTTCTAGAATAATCCCCGTGTTTCTGTTGAATGCTACTTTTTTTTTACTTGTTGGCATATTTTTTGGGGGGGCTACTTTATTGGGTTCTATTATTTACCACCCTTTCAACTCTTATTCCACTCCAATCCCTTTCAACACCCCTCCCCCCAACACTTGGTAGGAGAGAAAAAAGGTTAGGGGGGAAAGGAGACATAGACCTCTTTAGACTATTTCCTGCTGATTAGGGACTCCGAGTTCCTTGGAGCAAGTCCAATCTCCATCATCTGGATATCTCCAACCAAAACCATCCAGCAATCAATCCAGCAATTGCAAACACAGCCTCGGGGACCAGCAGCAGGGTGAGGCACCATGACGGGGGATGGGGGCAGCAGTCACCACAGGTGCTCTGGAGGCTCTTATATTTAATATCCTCTCAAGAGTCCCGAGAATGCCAATCATAAATGATCCACAGCTGGCAAAAATCACGCCCCTCCTAGAGCACGAGGCAATCACTGTTAGTAGCTGAGGACAATCTGAAGCAGCCCCTTATCCCACACCTGGGATTAAGACAAAAACATTTACATAATGGAACTGGCTTTTTTAAGAAACCAAAATTCACACTATAGTTCTTCCCTGTAGAGACTTTATTGTAGTGGGACAGAGGGTCTTCTCTAGACACCTCCTGGTCCTCAGTAGTGGGCTTGGTGTTTGCTGCTCATAACAAGGTTGTGGTGGGGATGGGAGGAGGTGCTGGGCTCTTTTGGTTCAACCTTTAAGGCTTTTAGGTGGGGGTTTTCCTCCCACAGTGGCTATGTCATCAGAACAAATGCTCTCTCTCTTCCTAGATGGGTAGTGTCTGGAGTATCTGCATTTTGCCTTTGCAGAAAATTTCTTCCTGTATCAAAACTGGCTTAAAAACTAGCTCAAGGCTTACACTCACTTGGTACATCTTATGGGAAATCTATTTGGCATATCTTTTCTGCATCCATTTCTTTAATGTAGTAAGGCTTGACAATGAATACAGAGCAGAAAAATCTCTTTTAATAAAAGCATGTTCAAAGCTGGGTGTGGAGGCCAATTTCTGTAATCCTAACACTTAGGAGACAGAAGTAGGGGGATCAAGAGTTCGAGGACAACCTCATCTACGCAGAGAGCTGGAGGACAGCTAGAGGACAGCTGAGACTCAGTCTGAGAAACAAAAAATAATTCAAATCCAACCCATATTCCTACTGTAACTTCTTATTTACGGTGTATTGCGCGTTTATATTTTTCTTTGTTGTTAAAGGGTTGTGCGTGTGTGCTTTATTTTTCTGAACATAAATCGTTTAAAATATAGTGTGTATGCTAGATTCTAGATACTCCCCCACAGTACCAGACCTCTTGATTCACACACGAACACTCCATTTCTGTTTAGTGATGATTACGGTGGAGGTTCTTAGCCTTTTTCCCTTCTGTGAACTGCTTTTCAAGGATAGAGCTTTTGGTGATGTTCGTGAAGGAATTAGAAATGTAAAGCGACTTGAAGTAATTCGGCAATAATGGCAGAGAACCACAATACGCGACGACTTTCTGAGTCTATTCCAGTATTCACAGCTACCGCATCTTCCAACCCTTCAGCTTAATTGTGTGAGTGTAACCATTTGTGGGCCTGAAAGTGTACTGTTAACTCACTGGGCGAAGAGTTCTCACGTGTTGTTAGGTTGATCTCAAGGTACACCACCCGGGGTGGGTACTGACACTCCTGTCCTGGAAGACAGGAGAACAAGCTGCCTGAACGATCAGTTCCTTTTTGAGGAATGTGCCGAAGGAGATGGTTTGACTCCTTCCCCGCCTGTCTGCTAGCTTCCGATGGGTGTCAGAATCCCTTGGCATTCTTTAGCTCACCTCTGCCTTTCTTACATTCTCCACCTGTGAGTTTCTACATTCAAAGTTCCTTTTGTGTAGAGATCCCAGGCTCGTTGGATTTACCCTACTCTGGGGTGAGCCTTTATATCTACCATAAAATCTTTTCCAAGTAAGGTCAAATTCTGGAGAAGTAACAGTTAGGGCCTCGACTTGTGATTACTAGGTACTGGGAAACGCGGTTTCACCCCCTAACAGGATGGCATACAAACCACGTCAGGACTAGGCTTCAAATCCAATAGGGGTCTACCAGGTTGGTGATGGATAGTTCAGACTACAAACCAGCATACAGCTGTACCAGGGGGATGATCGTTAATGTAGGATGACTGGACATCAGGGTTAGCTCCGAACAGAGAGGAAGTAGCGGGGGCTGAGTCCACAAAAACAGGTTGGAAGTTTGGGGTGGCGCCACGTTGATGCTTTATTTTATACACCACTCTGATTTGCCTAGTTTGTTTTCTATAACTTTTGTTACAGTTCCAAACATGGCCACAACATGGCGTCTGAATATCTGAGGAGTTGGTTCAATCAGTAAAATGTTTGTCTTAGATCTAAGTTCAGAGTTCGATTCCTGGGATCCATGTGGAAACAAGACCAAACTGACAACAATAGCAACAACAAAAGCTGAGTGTGTTGGCTGTGTGCTTGTCGTCCCAGTACTGTGGAGCCAGAGACAGGCAGATCCCTGGGACTTTCTAAACATCCACCCAGACCTACCCAGGGGTGAACTTCAAAGATCGAGCCTCAAGAAGAGGAAGATGAATTCCGAGGAATGATTCCCAACATTGCCTTCTGATATCCACAGGGGCACATGCATAGACCCGTGTACACTCATGAATATGAACACCCACCACATAGGTACACACTCACATGAACTGTAACTATGATGTCGAATTGGACATGGAGAGATGGTTCAGTGGTTAAGAGACCTGGCTGCTCTTCCAGAGGACCAGGATTCGATTCTCAGCACCCACACCTCAGCTAATAGCCACAGGGTTCCATGGGCTTCGATACCCATTTCTGGCTAATATATGCAATGTGTGCATGTGGAACACAGACACACATGCAGAGAAAACCCACATACTCATAAAATACAACTAAATAAAATATCTGAACGTCTTAAAAAAATAAGCTTTTGGCCTTTATAGTCATCTTTCAGTCACTCGCCAAAATGATGAACACAAGAGGCAAGTGCAGAAGCGCCCACGATGTGTTGTTCTCCAGGATGCTTAGGAAACATGAACTGTTCCTTTGTCCACATACATGCAGACACCAAGGGAGTTAGCACTGTTCAAAAAGGAAAATGGCAAAACAGGAGGCGTCCACATCGTGGGGCATGTCGTGGGCAACATCGTAAACAAGCCAGTTCAGGGCAAGAGAACCTGCCAAGAGAATTAATGTGCAGACTGAACCCGTTGAGTACCCTGAGAGCTTTGACAGGCCCCTGAAATCGGCGAAGGAAAACCATCAGAAGAAAGGCACCTGGGTTCTGCTGAAGCGCCCGCCTGCTCCTCCCAGAGAAGTACAGAATGTGGAGAGTGCCACAAAGGAGCCCAGGCTGCTGGAGTCCTGTCCCTCTGAATTCAGCTTTTAACTTACAAAAAGATCGAGACTGCTGACAATGTTTTAAAAATAAAATAAGATGTTGCATGGCAATTCCCCAAGAATAAGAAAGTTTAGCATGGCTTGAACTCCAAGTTTATTTTCTTATTATAGTCCTTGGTTTCCTCTGGTCCCTTTCCGACAAGTTAAGGATCTTTTCATGTGACATTGCTTCCCACACAACCACTCAGAGGGGAAGCTGCCTTTCTTCCATTAAAGTAAAGAAAGAAATCTACCCAACATTTCATGAGTGAGTAGTGGATTCGTCATCTCTCTGTCTTCATCCACCCTCATCTTCCTGGAGGTACCAATTCATCCTCATCCCTCACACCGACTTTTTCTGCCCACATCCGGATCCTTTAGCATTCTCCTTTTCTGGGCCAAGCACCTGTTCAGGTCTTTCCACAAACAAACACAATTCTCGTCTCGTGAAAACTTCTGGAAAATAAGGTTCTCTTGCTTCATGTATTTTTAAAGGCTCTCACAAAACGTACCCAGAATAGGTTTTTAAATTACCCATATCACACATCTTAACGCGTTGGTATCTTTTGTTCCAGTTGTCATTATATAACTGGGCTCATTTCACACACACACACACACACACACACACACACACACACACACACACACACACACATTTCTGCTTAAAAATTTTATGCATTCTATTATAGAAAGTTGTCGATATTGCCAGAATGTATCAGAATATTTTTCCAGTGATTTTTATAATATTTTTGCCATGTCGGCTGGATGGGTTTGCTTATAATTCTCCTTCCGGTTAGGTAGGCATTTTGGATTCTACATTGTTATTTTCCTAGCATGCATTATAGTAAATACTTTTATCTTTTTTTTTTTTGTAATGCTGAGCTTAGTAAGGGCTAGGCAAGCACTGTAATAAAATTTTATTTTTAGTTTTACTGGGTTGTCGAGACAGGGATTCAATGTGTAACAGTCCTGGCTGTTCTGGACTCGCTTTGGAGACCAGGCTGCTCTCAAATTCACAGAGATCTGCCTGACTCTGCCCCCTAAGTGCTGGGCTAACTGTGCACTACCACACCAGGCTTCTCCACTCTTCGCTATTAATTTGGGATGAATTCTAGGTGGGGAATCGCTGAGCTGAAGAAGGCCATTCTAAGTTTCCAGACACAGAATTTCCTCTCAACAAGTAATTCAAGCACTAGAGAATTCAGACTCCAAAGAGGAGGTCATTGGAATTCGTACTGAGCTATGGCAGTCGTGGGCTGGAGTGAATGTTGATGCACAGATAGGAACGGGAGTCAGTGAGGACTTGGTAGCCATGTTTGGGAGGTGGGAAGCCTTGAGGATCAAAAGGAAATTCATCCTGCCAATCTGCATAACTATGGTAATACTGACTTTTTTTTTTATTTACTATAAAAAGAGGTGATGGTTAAGGTGTGCAGATGTGCAGGAAAAGATAATTTGGTATGGGACTTATATTATTTGGGTTATATGACAATTTTTAAAAGCTTTGGATGGAATCTAATAGGCTTGTGGAATCATTGTTCTCAGGCAGGGGACATCTGTTGTTTTTGCCAGTCTGACATCTGGCTCTCCTTCACAGGAGGAATTTTGAGTGCCAGTTTGGTTTAGAAGGAGCCTTGTCCCAGAGCTGCATTTATTTACACCTGTTTTTTAATTAAATTGCAGGTGTCTTTGGTTTAGTAGATGCAGATGGGGGACGATAGAGTATCCAAGTCAGCCCTGAGGATTGCTAGTGGCATCCATCCCTTCTTTAAAAAGGAAAAAAACATTTATTTATCATATATATATATACATATATGTGTGTGTGTGTGTGTGTGTGTGTGTAGTGTAGCTCAGACACACCAGAAGAGAGCATCAGATCCCATTACAGATGGTTGTGAGTCACTATGTGGTTGCTGGGATTTGAACTCAGGATCTCTGGGAGAGCAGTCAGTGCTCTTAACCACTGAGCCATCTCTCCAGCCCTACCCACCCGCTTCTTAACCTGCCAATACCACTGGAAGGCTTGGTCTTTCCCATTCTCTCTTTCGGTGGCTTTGACCCAGCTGGCACTACTCTGTGGCTTCTAGGGGGGGCGGGGGAATCCACAACTCAAGTCAACGAATTAGAGACCATGAAGTGGATATATACTAGTTTCTAGGAGCAGCCTCCCTCCCCCCCAATTAAAGCTATTTCTACGGGGATTCCAAGCTAAGGGGATTGGTCTATAAATGGAACTGTTGGCAATTATTTTGCTTGTCCGGCAATTGAAGAAACACCAGGTAAATCTGGGTTAACTCGAATGACCTGGTTCCGATTCTAATGCTTGGCATCCTAACTTTCAAGTGTATTGTGTGCTTTTCAGTCTTTCGAGACATTATGATTCTCTTTAATCTTAAGGCAGTTGGAATAAATTTCAATCATGTACAACTACATAAATGCATGTTCAACTACATAAATTCTGACTAATACAATAATATAGTACAGGTATAGGGAAATGATTGTTTTCAGATAAAAACAAGAGGTGTCCTATTGTAAGTATATAATATTTTGTTTTGTATTTTATGATTGAGGTAGAAGTAAGCAACATCTGTGTTAGTTTCTGTATACAAATAAAAGTGACCAGAGGCGTGGTTGTAGAAATTAAAACATAATTTATGACTGCCTTAAGTCACTAGCTCCAATACCACAAATTTCAGCAACCCATGTGTTCACATGCTTTACTTCATGTGTCTATGTGTGTGTGTATGTACACATGCATGTGGACATGCCTTTGCACGTATGAGTAGAGGCCAGAGGTCGATGTTGTGAGTGTCTTTCTCTATGTATTTTATTAGAATTTTCAAACCACATTTATTTTTTGTGACTATCGGGGGTCACATGTGCAAGTGGGAATCAGAGGACAACTTGTGAGGCTTGCTTCTTCATAATACAGGGTTCTCAGGGATCAAACTATGGTTGTCAGACACAGTGACAAAACCCTTTACCTACTGAACCATTTTGCTAGCCCAGTCTTTCACTGAACCTGGGCCTCAGTCTTTTAAGCTGGGCTTTATGGTCAGTGAACCCCCAGATCACACCTATCTCTGCCTCCCTAGCTTCAGCTTTTTATGGGGGGCCTGGGGATTTGAGGCTCAGTTCTGGTACTTGTGGGCAGCAAGCGCCTTACATTCTAAGGCATCAGCCCATTGCTGACCTTATGTTTCCTTTATAGGCTGGAGGATACCGACACTTGAGCAGAAAGGACAAATAACTCAATGGAGTTATTTGAATATTAGAATACACTTTACCTATTTGTAATAGACAGCATCCCACTAGGACTTTGCATTTCAGAAGACAGATTACCAAAGGATTTTCTTTTATTTCAAAGGTCCAGTTATCTACTTGTTGATCCATATCTGGGGGTCTGGTTGACACATTATATTTGCATGACTTTCAGAAAGTGGTAACACCTGATCCAGGGTAAAGGCTTGACTGGCCTCTCTGTCACGATGCTGCTATCATTGCATAGAGCACTGATCAGATTTTCTTTCCTCTCTTGAGTATTCGTGAGTGGTTCATTTTCTAGCGACCGCTGTGCCTCAGTCTTCTGTCTTAAGTCGTCATTTGAGGATGGCTTAATTAAGAATGTTTTTGCTTCAAACTCTACCCTTGGGTCATTAAAAATTGCAATGGAAAATATGATACTGGGAAAGTAAATTATTTAAATCTATTGTTAATCTGAAGTTCTTAAATATGTATCATGGGATCTGTAAGACACTGTGTTAAAAAAAAACTCTGTACAGAAAGACATTCTTATTCTTCTACACCCTGCCTCATAAAAATTATATGTAGTTCGTGATTAATATTTCACAGATGTACTGCAACACATATTTTTTTCCTAAGTGTATTGCTTGAATTTACATAGTCAACATCTCTTTCAGGCTCAATCTACCTGATCACAATTATATTAGAACATCTGATTTCGCAATTACCCTAAAACATGCCCTTCTCTATTTTAATTAAGAGATAATTGCTGCTATCCGAAACAGCAACCAAAAGATGGGCCAGGCAAGGTGGGGTTGGTGGTTTTGGTAGGGGCAGTGATGCGCATTTGTAATCTCAGCATTCAAGAGGCAAAAACAGGAGGATCATGAGTTGGAGGCCTGTTCAGCAACAGTAGAAACAAATCCAGGACTATATTAGGTAGGACATTGTATCTATAATGTATCAAAAGTACATTTGGGAGGTCAGGTTTTATTCTTGTCAAATTTCTGGATCGGAGAGCACCACGATAAGCACAAAACCACACATAAGGTTTGGGGGATGCGATTAAAGAATGAGGTTAACATTCTGGTGTTAATTCACAAGCATATGAAATACCTGAGGTCCCTGTAAAAGGGCATGCAGGATTCCCCAGAGATTCCCGAGCAAGGAAACCTAGCAACAGGAATCAAAATCTGAGGGTCTGGGTGTTGTGTGTGTGTGTGGGGGGGCGGGTAATCCAGGTCTCGCGAGGGTGGGAATGGGCTGCTTAGATCTTGGAAGGGAGGCCTACGGGTTAGCAACAGTCTGGTGGTGAGCAGAGAGCTCCCACATTATGCTCAACTCTCGGAGGGACCGGGCTACCTGAGAGAGGCGGGGCGAGCGCACGGGGAGGGGAGGGACGTGAGCGTTGGGGGCGGGGCCGCGCGTCTCCGCCCTCCCGCCGCTCAGCTGGGCTCGGGAGCGCGCGGCGCGGCACCGCCGGGCTGTGGAGGCGAGATAGCGGCTGGACCTGAGCGCCGCAGGTGACCCGGGCAGGGAGTCCGGTGCGCGGAGCCGGCTGAGAAGGAGCAGGCTGGAGGCGCGTCCCCGTCCCCCCTCTTAGCTTGGCTGTCTCCTAGCCTAGGCACTGGGCTTAGGGGACACGGCGAGCTCCCAGACGCGCGAGGCTCCCGGACGGCCGGCGGCGCTCGCGGCCCTCAGCATGTTTGGTGAGGCGAGGCTTTTCCTCCCGCCCGTGGGCTGAGGCGACGACGGCGGCCACGCAAGCGAGATGCACCTGCCGGGCTCGGCTTAGAGGAGCGTCCCGGCCGCCAGCGGGAGAGCTTTCGTCACCCGGCCCCGGCGGCGATCGCGGGCCCGAGCCGCAGCGACGGGTGGGCGCACGGACATGGCGGCTCGGAGCGCCCCGAGCTGCCACCTGCGGCTCGAGTGGGTGTACGGCTACCGGGGCCACCAGTGCCGCAACAACCTCTACTACACCGCGGCCAAGGAGATCGTGTACTTCGTGGCGGGGGTCGGCGTCGTGTATAGCCCGCGGGAGCATCGGCAGAAGTTCTACCGCGGCCACAGCGACGACATCATCAGGTACGGGCTCCGGGAGGCGGGGGGTGGGGGGGGGATGGAGACCGCTGTCACCCCTGCCGAGTTTGCAGCTGCCTGTCCTTCTGGAAGTCGTGACCGTTCCCGCAAAGGAGCATTACCCAGGAAAGCAATGTACATCTATCTTGTTCCGAGCCCACTCACTTACCACTCCGCTTTCCGCATCTCCCTATTCTAGGGGAGCCTCCTTGGGATCCTAAGGACGCTCCGCAGGCCATTCGCTTTAATGGATTTGTGACCTTTTCCGTTCCATGAAAATCAGGATTTCAGACCCCGCGATTGGTTCTTGTTTATAGGAAATCTTATTTAGCTAGGGATAGGAAATACTTAACAGAAGACCAACCCTAACTCTGCAGTACTCAACTCTTGGCCACAGTTATTAGTTCAGATTTCACTAACAGCAATTATCAGTAGAGAGCAAAGAAACTCAGGTGTTACCCTTAATTCGCACGCTGGAAGGCACTTTGAGGGTATGTCTTTTATGAGAAATAACCCCACTCTGATTTCCGATTCTGTTTATCATCATCAGAGGAATCTTAGGCTTGCTTTCCTATTAATAATTTCAATCACAGGGTGTGTGTAGTTCGCTCTTTATTGATCTGAGTCTTCACGTCGGCCGCGATGTTTCGTAAGCTGTACACAGAAAGGGTAGTTTTCAACATTTCAGTAGAACTTTCAAGTTAGGAGCGTTTGAATTGATTATTGCCTCAAGCACATTTCTGTCTTCTATCAAAGTGAATGTATTACAGAGAAATTTGAGAGTGTGCTTGTGTTGTTGCTTCTGAGTTCTTGACTATTCTGTGAACAGGCTTATTTATGTCTTCCTGGATGTTTCAAATCAGACACTTCAAAATCTGTATAGTGGTTTGATGCAGTGTAAGCAAGACGTTCTAGTGCTGAAACTCCACGCGGTTGTGTTATTTTGGCCCTCTGTACATATACAAGGGGGAAGGGGGTTTCGGGCAAGCAGAAGTTGTGATAGTGTTGAGCAAAGTAAAAGTAAGCAGAATTTACATTTGTAAAGAACGGAAGGTGTGGCGGGAGCTTTTATTATCTTTCACTCGTTTATTAGACATTGCAGTCAAGGTTTTCCAGAGTCCAGGTTTTGGAAAGGAGTCTGACAAGCAGTTTTATTTTTCTCAGTTTAGGAATTTTCTGTTGTGGTGGCGGTCAGGGCTTGAGCCCTAGTGAAAGTCCAAAATCACTAATGTAAACAGAAGTTATAGCAATTGTCAATCTTATTATTCACCCCAAGAACAGAGTTAATCTCATCTTCTTTTATTTTCCCTCTGTCCTGCCATGTCTGTCCTTCTCTACGGATTGGGTCTCTAGCTTTATAAAACTACATGAATAGCTTTGGGTAGCAGCCTCCTTCCGGATAGTATTAGGCTAAATTAAGTAAGTGGTGAGGGTGTGAAGGATATGGAGGTCCTGATGTGCAGAACTTGATGGGTTTACTTGAGGGGAGGTAAATTATGTCTTCATTCTTCTAGCAGTAGCTAGTATTATATGCCTCACTGCTTGAATTTTTTATTTTTATTTATTTATTTATTTTTGGTCCTACTGCATATTGAACTCATGGGCCTCTCAAATAGTTAAGCTCTGGATCACTGAGCTATGATTTTTATATCACCAACTGTGATTTTTACATTTTCTTTGAGTAAACTGTAAGGAAGATTGTACTTTTGCCTTCTGTAAAAGTTGTGCAACCCATACATGCATCTCAAAACACTTTCACATTGCAAACATACTCTACATGTCTGTGATTTAATACAAATGACACATTATTATATAATTTATGACAATTCAAAAAGATCTCCTGAAAAGTTGTTGTGGGCAGTAAAATCTAAACCAGGCAGTGTATTAAAGATGGTGGAACAAATTTAATAGAATACTAAGAATATAATTGAGAAATCAAAGTACTTTGGAAATTGTATTTTAGATAGGAATGACAAATTATTCTTGTGAAATAAAATAGTCAAAGATTAAAACCTGTTTTTTTTTTAATTCACGGCTTAACCTGTAAGCATAGAAATGATTCTAGTAATTTCTCAGTTATTTCACAACAGAGGCTACAGCATTCATACATCTAACATATGGTAGAAAACCAGGTTATGATATTAGCCTTAATGAAAATATTTTCATCAGTTTTATTTCCATATCTACTTAAAATTTACTTGCAGTTTGTTGGTGAAATATAACTTTAGGCTAAGACTGTTCCAAAGTGAACCAGTAATTATCACTTGGTTTTAAAACTGTAAGTGCTTTGTTGGTTGTAAAGTTTGAATAGTCTGTTATTTGTTTGGTGCTTCTATAATTTTACTGCCATCTAGGATGGCTCAAGGCGGTTCTGTATGATATAACCGTTTATTACATCCTTATATTTGTGGGCCTTTTGCCCTTATCTGTGTCTTCTACACTTCTCTACTTATTATTCTTTTATTGCTAATTATTCCAATAACTCGTTTGTACTTAGAAGTGAACTTCAATGCCAAAATAATACAGGATGTTTTTCCATGTGTGTACTCCCCTGTATGCCTGTGTTTCAAGTTCTGTTGTTTCAATTTCTCTGTTAGGTATTTGCAACAGTTTTTAGACTGTTAAACTATATTGCAAGTTCTGTATTTAGGGTAAGGTGCTTATCAAAGGCCTGGTTTGTATTTCAAAACTTCTGCTAACTGGTTTGCCCAAAGGATCTGATAGCTTTGAAATTATGTTTTCTTGCTCTTTATTGCCCACCAACATTTATTCTTCAAAGTAATGGATATTATCAAAAGGTTTCAAATCATGTATACCAGGAAGGATCATGGATGGGTATAATTATTTTGGTATGTTTTCATGTTACACATTTTGTAGAACTAGAACTTGAAATGTTTTAAAAATTAATTCCATCTATTCCTCAGAAGACTTATTTCCTCCTATTTTCCTTAAAGACTCAGCTTCAATGTTCTGGGACTCAGTATTGTGTACTGTACTCCCGTATGTCGTGCTCTTGTGTTATTACAGAACATTGGAAGGCTGCTTTACTACTTTCACTGCCCCCTCTCGCATTTATTTACCTTTGGTTCTGCTTGGCTGTAGTCATTTCTCTCAGGGTCACCAATGACTTACACATTTTCAAATCCAGTGGCTAGGTGTCAGCTCACATCTTTTTTAATTTTTGTCACCACTTGACACATTTGTCCATGTCCACCTTTTTAAAATACTTTTCCAAAAATTTAAAAGTTGACACATAAAACTAAAAATTGTACAAACTTTGATATGTGTATATATTGATTAATGTTTAAGTCTGTATAAAAACATTTCTGTTCTTAAACCTTTATCATCTCTTTTTGGTGAAAACATTAAAAAAAATCTTCTAGTTTTATGAAATACAGAGACCATTTCCATTAACTGTAACCAGCCTGCTGTGCTCTTAGGACTCACAGGTCATCCTTTTTCCATCCTTCCCTTCTGCCTGTGTTTCTCCATCTCTTGTACCAGCCAGCCTACTTGCAAAATGTATGAAAAAAGAATCAACTTCATATAGGAGTACGATCTGTCGTTGTTTTATTTCACTTAGCAGTTGATCTCAAGTTCCATCCATGTTATCAAAATGATAGGATTTTGTCCTCTGTCTTAGGGTTTATTGCTGTGAAGAGACACCATGACCTTGCCACCTCTTATAAAGGAAGACATTTAATTGGGGCTGGCTTATAGTTCAAAGGCTTAGTCCATTATTGTTATGGCAAAAAGCATGACAGCAAGCAGGCAGACATGAGGTGGAGAGGTTGCCGAGAATTCTACATCTGGGTCTGCAGGCAACAGGAAAAGACTGTCAGTCACTAGGCCTAGTTGAGCTTCTGAGACTTCAAAGCCCATCCCCCAGTGACACACTTCCTCCAATAAGGCCACACCTCCTAATAGTACTGACCCCTATGAACCTGTGAGAGCCATTTTTGTTCAAACTATCATATCCTCTTTATGACTAATAGTATTTTATTGGTGTGTGTGTGTGTGTGTGTGTGTGTGTGTGTGTGTGTGTGTGTGTGTAGCTAAGGAGAAAGAAACAGGACTAATATTTTAGGTAGGTGCTCTGATAGGGTGGAAAGGAGACCTCACTGTTATGATAATATGAGATTGAGAGGTCAGGCAATCTGAGTAAAGGATAGTCTATGCAGAAGGACTCTTCTCTATGGAAGCTCTGAAGTAGGAGTCCTAAAGGATTTGAGGAACAGTAAGAATTGTTGTGGCTAGAGTATTCTGAACATGGGTTTAGTGAGGTAAAGATGAGATGGATCAGTATGTAGGACCTCGCTGAGTGGCCTGCTCTCTGAGACTGGAAGTTGTTTTAACAGTTGTAATTGTTTGAATAAGCATGGCCCCCATAGGCTCATTGATTTACATGCTTAGTCATCAGGGAGTGGTACTGCTCGTGAGGGAATAGGAGGTGTGGTCTTGTAGGAGTAGATGTGGCCTTATTGAAGGAAGTGGGTCACTGGAGGTGGGCTTTGAGGTTTAGAATCTCAAGCTAGACCCAGTATCTATTTCTTCCTCCTGCCTTTGGATCTAGATATAGAACTCTTTAGCTACTTCTCCAGCACTATGTCTGCCTGTGTGCTGCCATGCTTCCTGCCCTGCTGAAAATGGACTAAACCATCTGAAAGTGTAAACAAACTACAATTAAGTGCTTTCTTTTATGAGAGTTACCATGGTTATAGTGTCTCTTCACAGCAATGGAACACTGACGAAGACAACTATTTAATGAAGGTATTGGGTTAGAGAATGACAAAGTCACGGGGGCTTCTATATTCAGAAGAGAGGCAGTAGGGAGGTAGGGAAGCCACTCAGGGGACTGTTGTGTTTCACTCCAGGAGTGTTGCTGGCTTGAACGAGTCATGAGATATTGGGAGAAGCAACAGGGAAAGCAGTGAGAAAGGCAGGATTCTGGGTTTATTTTAAAGATGGGAACAGCATAATTGACTAATGAATCATATGCAAATTATAAGAGAAAAGACAATAATGATCATAGGAACTTTGATCAGAACATTTGGAGAAGTAGAGTTAGCAGCTATTGAGTTGGGAAAGATTGTGGCAAACATTTTCTGTTTAGGGAGGAAGGGAGAAATCAGAAGCCCTGTGTTAGAAGAGTTCCATTGAGAAACCTTGTGGGAGCATGAAAGGCAGCCTGGATTCTGTTTAAGCTAAGGCCTGACTCCCAGGCACCAGGCCCCTTCACTAGCCACAGCCCTCCATAGATTTGTGGTCATCAGTCACATAAGGGCAATGCCCCAAGCCCTTCCACTGGTAGAGGACCTGTGGTCACATAGGCTCAAGACAGATCTTCATTTTACTGAGGTACCTAAAGGCCGAACCAATAAACTTTCCTTCCCAGACACTCTTCCCTACAAAAGGGATTTAATCTCAGGCCCACCCTGAGAAGTGGCGTCTGGTTTTACTCATTCACCTTCTACCATGACAATAAATGCCTTAAAACCATGGAACTGCCTCTTTTCATCGGGGAGCTGTGGGGAGCCAAGGAGAAGGCCTTTGCCTATAAAGCCACCGTCTAATCTCCTGTAGAAGGCCTCTCTGCCCTTCCAGCCATGGCCAACACTAAGCCACAGTCAAGCCAAAGATCCCCCCACCCGCTCAGGGACCAGCTGGAGCTCTTTTCTTTTCCCCTCAGCCCCAGGCTAGATCCAGCCCGTGGGCTGCCACTCCATTCTCAGCTCTTCCAGGAGCCTGAGAACCAGATGGTCCCTGCCTCCTTGTAGGCTTGGGGTCCCCAAACCAGCCCTGGCTGTTTCCCAGACCTCAGGCTATTCTTCCCCAACCCCGGAGTGGTGTCCCAGGGGCTTCCTTACAGCCTGACACCCACCCAGCGTGGGGTAAGTACAAAGCACTGTCAAACTTCCTCGTCTTGCCTCCCTGAGCTGTGAGCCCTGTGGCGGAGCAGACGCGGGACCCATAACCTCATAGACAAATGAGTAGAGTTCTAAATTAGGCAGCAGGACATGTGTGTCTGTAACTCAAGGAAGCAGTCTGGTAAGGCTAGTATAAACGGGTGTTACCAGTATGTAAGTAGTAAAGCCATGAATCTCAATGAAGTCGTCACCTAGGTAGCAAGTAAAGACAGAGAATGGATCTGAAAATGGATTTCTGTTGTGTTGCAATATTCAGATACAGGGGAGATGAAGAATAGAGTAACAAAAATGTGGCCAGAGGAGAGAAGGGAAAGTGAGGTTATGGGGACATCAAATATAACCAACCGTGTGTCCCACTAGTCAAGGTGCTAGCTGTCTTGTGGTTGTTACCTTACATTTACAAGACCTGCCCTGAAGACCATTATGTTCAAAAGATAAGGGGAAGGTGGTCCAGGAAGCAGTCAAAATGGGTTATTATTAATACAAAAACCTAGCACCCTTTAAGATTTATTTAAAACAATGAACCAAACAATGGCATGTGCCTGTCAGCCTTAGATTCTTACAGTATGGACTTCAGATTAGCAGCAGGAACATTACCTGAAAACTTGGGAGAAATACAGGTTCCTTTCTTTCTTTTTTTCTTTCCTTTCCTTTCCTTTTTTTCTTCTTTTTCTGAGACCATCCTGGAACTTGCTGTCTTACACTATGAGTCAGCTCTCCATAGCTGTGACACAGTACCTGAGAAATGGAATTTAAAAGGAAGAAATCTGTATTTTTGCTTATGGTTTTACAGATTTCAGTTGAAGGTTGGATGGTCTTTTTTTGCAGAGGGCCTGAGGGAGAATATCATGGTGCAGTGTAAGTGGCAGAGGAAGCTGCTTACTTTAGGACAGCCAGGAAGCAGGTAGAGGGGGAGAGGATGAGGACCAGCAGGAGGAAGGGGAGAATGAGCAAGAGGGAGAACAGGCAAGGAGAGAAGAGAGAGGGAAAATTTGTCTGGAAATTGTATATCATCATAACTTCCAACTACAGAAGGCATTTGTTCCTTTTTTATTTCTTTGGGTCCTTTACAAATACTTTATCAGGACCAACAATACTAGATACTGCCCCTAGTGTAAAGGTAGTGTTTCATACTCATTTCACTACATGGTTGGGACTGCCACAGCACAGGCAGTTTTTACTAAGTATGCTTGTCATAGTGTTTAACTTAACTATTAGTGATGTCATCAGGTCTAACCACTTCAGTGGTTATCATCTATAGCCAATATGATTCATTAAGGACCAGGGTTTAATTCCAACCTAGAGTGGAAAGAATAAGGTTAGTCTAAGTCTTATAACATAGGTGATGACTAACACGAGAGTTTACATTTGGTTGAGTGAGACTTTGCTAATTGTTATCTAATGGACAATGTGTTTAATGCATAAAACATGAGATCTCATAGTAGAAATCTTATCTGGAATTTGGGTTCTAGATTGAGAAGCTAAGCCTTTACAAAGGGTATTTTTGATAGCTGTATTTTTAAAAGACTATGTAGAAATTTGAAATCAACATAATAGGGATTATGAAAGATATTCTGTTTTCTCTTATAGTTTTATTGCTATTTTAAATTAGTAATACTTACTATAGAAAGCTGAAGGCTACAGAAAAAATTTACCCACAATCTTGTAATCTAGAAATATCACCATATTATAGATTATTTTATTATTATTATTATTATTATTATTATTATTATTATTATTTTATTTCTAGATTATTCACTTTGTGAGCTTTTTTGGTACATGCAGTATTGAGCAGTTGACATAATATTATATGTAATGAATAGAGTATGTTTTTGCCTAATATTATAACAGAAGCTTTTCGTAATATGATAAAGAAAAATCCCTGTTCTGTTAGGTGGTGTTTAAGTTTTTGCTGCTCTAAAGGATGTAATGAAAACATTCCATTAGGGCTTTTCTTTGTTGAGGATTAATTTATTCAAAACTTCTTTTTAACTTTGGTGGCTTCTTTGGGAATTCAGTTAACAAATATTGATTTAATAACTACAAGGACTAATCATTGCTTTAGGTACTTAGGTTAGAAATGAATAAAAAAAGGTGTGTGGTCACACACACACACACACACACACACACACACACACACACACAGAGTCTCTGCCCTATTGGTTGGCATATAGATTTTAGTGGAAAGAGTAAGATCATACATATTCAAAAGTGATTTTAGATAGTTGATCATTATTGTAAATGCATTGGGATAATGTATAGAACATATTGAAATGACCGTGAGTCGTTAGAACTGATATGTTTGCCCTAAAGGATGAGTGAGGCAAAGATTTTGGAGATTGTTCTAGACTAAAACTTAAAAAGTACAATTATCTTGACCTTTTTATGGGACAGGAAGGAGTATGTGACTAGAATGGACAAGAGGGGAAATGGTATAGGTTAAGGCTTGAGAACATCCTGAGGGACTCCATCCAGGTAGGATTTTATTCTAGATGAATGGGAAGCTGTTGGAGAGTTTTACCAAGTGGATAGTAAGGTCAGATTTATGTCGTTCTAAGAAATTACTCTGGGGCCAATGAGATGACTCAACAATTAAAGCTGCTTGTCATACAAGCCTGATGGCCTGAGTTTGATCCCCAGAAGCCAAGCAAAAGTAGAAGTAGAGAACAGACTCCACAAAGTTGTCCTCTGTCTGATCACCACTCACTGTCTATTGCATGCCCTACTCCCTGTGGGAAAACTCTGCTAACGAAATCTATGATGACCGGATAGTACATGGCCTCTGCACTTCTTCTTTGACCTTGTCTGGGGAATCTTAAGCCCCCACATGTCACGTAGCCTCAATTAGATTACAGGATCAATTTCCTTTCTCCTAATAAGAACCTGTTCAGCCAGCACCTGAGATGCTTCCCCATGCTAACGAGGCACTCCAGGTACCCTAAGCACCCAGCCTATGCCCATTCTGGATGTTCTGACCCTCAGCTCTCCAAAACGTTATATGCCTTGAATTACTGTAAGTAAAGTTGAGTGGAGGGGTAACCAGGAAGTATGCTATCATGGGATAGGAGTTAGTGGAAGGAGTAACTGGGAAGTGGAATATCATTTGAGATGTAAATGAATGGAATGATTAATAAAAAAGGATAAAGGGAGATGGTGGAGCAAGGAAAAAATAAGTAAAGTTGATCTGCCTCCTGATAACTGGCCAAAGTGTGCTTATTCACTATATGTACTCACAGGGCTTCTGAACCCCCACCCTCACCCTCACCCTCACCCCCCAAGGATGGTGGGTGGGGGAAGACCAGGGGGTGGTGGTAGGGAAAGACTCACAAGTCCCAGTAAAAATTAAATGAAAAAAATTCCTTAAAAAAATCATCCAGGCTATATTGAACAACTCTAAAGAGAGCAATAAAAAAAAAAGAAGGTGGTGGTCAGAAGGCTAATGAAGTAGTCTTGGTACTCACTGAAGGTGGATGCTGGCCAGAATGAGGATTCCACTAGAAAAGAGAAGGGTGATGATAGAGGCAGTCTCACAGGCTGATGGGATCATGTAAGGAGTGAGAATGGAATTAGACTCCTGATCCAAGCAATAAACTGCTTCAGGTCTTAGCTAGAGCAATAAGACAAGAGAATAAAAAGGATGCAAGGGGGAAAGAAGGCCAAGTGTCCCTGCTGTCAGGTGATAGGATTCTCTCTATAAAAGACCATGAGGACTCCACCAAAACCCCTTAGAACTGAGGGATACTTGCAGCAAAGTGACAAAATGCAAAATTAACACACTGATTCCATCAACTCCAATAAGAATACCAGGACCTTTCTTCACATACGAACAATGTCACAATGTGTGCAGAGGCACAAAAGACCAAGAGTAGCCAAACCAGTCCTGAACAAAATGCCTCATAGGAAGCATTGCCATACCTAGTTTTAAATCATGTTACACACCTATGGTGGTAATGCTAGCATTGTACTGGTTTAAAAACAGACACATATCCACCAAGATGAACTCTCAATCCTAAATATCTATGCCCCAAATACAAGGGCACCTACATACGTAAAAGAAACCTTACTAAAGCTCAAAACACACATTGCACCTCACACAATAATAGTGGGAGATTTCAACTCCCCACTCTCATCAATGGACAGATCATGGAAACAGAAATTAAACAGAGACGTAGACAGACTAAGAGAAGTCATGAGCCAAATGGACTTAACGGATATTTATAGAACATTCTATCCTAAAGCAAAAGGATATACCTTCTTCTCAGCTCCTCATGGTACTTTCTCCAAAATTGACCATATAGTTTGTCAAAAAACGGGCCTCAACAGGTACAGAAAGATAGAAATAATCCCATGCGTGCTATCGGACCACCACGGCCTAAAACTGGTCTTCAATAACAATAAGGGAAGAATGCCCACATATACGTGGAAATTGAACAATGCTCTACTCAATAATAACCTGGTCAAGGAAGAAATAAAGAAAGAAATTAAAAACTTTTTAGAATTTAATGAAAATGAAGGTACAACATACCCAAACTTATGGGACACAATGAAAGCTGTGCTAAGAGGAAAACTCGTAGCGCTGAGTGCCTGCAGAAAGAAACAGGAAAGAGCATATGTCAGCAGCTTGACAGCACACCTAAAAGCTCTAGAACAAAAAGAAGCAAATACACCCAGGAGGAGTAGAAGGCAGGAAATAATCAAACTCAGAGCTGAAATCAACCAAGTAGAAACAAAAAGGACCATAGAAAGAATCAACAGAACCAAAAGTTGGTTCTTTGAGAAAATCAACAAGATAGATAAACCCTTAGCGAGACTAACGAGAGGACCCAGAGAGTGTGCCCAAATTAACAAAATCAGAAATGAAAAGGGAGACATAACTACAGATTCAGAGGAAATTCAAAAAATCATCAGATCTTACTATAAAAGCCTATATTCAACAAAACTTGAAAATCTACAGGAAATGGACAATTTCCTAGACAAATACCAGGTACCGAAGTTAAATCAGGAACAGATAAACCAGTTAAACAACCCCATAACTCCTAAGGAAATAGAAGCAGTCATTAAAGGTCTCCCAACCAAAAAGAGCCCAGGTCCAGACGGGTTTAGTGCAGAATTCTATCAAACCTTCATAGAAGACCTCATACCAATGTTATCCAAACTATTCCACAAAATTGAAACAGATGGATCACTCCTGAATTCCTTCTATGAAGCCACAATTACTCTTATACCTAAACCACACAAAGACCCATCAAAGAAAGAGAACTTCAGACCAATTTCCCTTATGAATATCGACGCAAAAATACTCAATAAAATTCTGGCAAACCGAATCCAAGAGCACATCAAAACAATCATCCACCATGATCAAGTAGGCTTCATCCCAGGCATGCAGGGATGGTTTAATATACGGAAAACCATCAACGTGATCCATTATATAAACAAACTGAAAGAACAGAACCACATGATCATTTCATTAGATGCTGAGAAAGCATTTGACAAAATTCAACACCCCTTCATGATAAAAGTCCTGGAAAGAATAGGAATTCAAGGCCCATACCTAAACATAGTAAAAGCCATATACAGCAAACCAGTTGCTAACATTAAACTAAATGGAGAGAAACTTGAAGCAATCCCACTAAAATTAGGGACTAAACAAGGCTGCCCACTCTCTCCCTACTTATTCAATATAGTTCTTGAAGTTCTAGCCAGAGCAATCAGACAACAAAAGGAGGTCAAGGGGATACAGATCGGAAAAGAAGAAGTCAAAATATCACTATTTGCAGATGATATGATAGTTTATTTAGGTGATCCCAAAAGTTCCACCAGAGAACTACTAAAGCTGATAAACAACTTCAGCAAAGTGGCTGGGTATAAAATTAACTCAAATAAATCAGTTGCCTTCCTCTACACAAAAGAGAAACAAGCCGAGAAAGAAATTAGGGAAACGACACCCTTCATAATAGACCCAAATAATATAAAGTACCTTGGTGTGACTTTAACCAAGCAAGTAAAAGATCTGTACAATAAGAACTTCAAGACACTGAAGAAAGAAATTGAAGAAGACCTCAGAAGATGGAAAGATCTCCCATGCTCATGGATTGGCAGGATTAATATAGTAAAAATGGCCATTTTACCAAAAGCGATCTACAGATTCAATGCAATCCCCATCAAAATTTCAATCCAATTCTTCAAAGAGTTAGACAGAACAATTTGCAAATTCATCTGGAATAACAAAAAACCCAGGATAGCTAAAACTATCCTCAACAATAAAAGGACTTCAGGGGGAATCACTATCCCTGAACTCAAGCAGTATTACAGAGCAATAGTGATAAAAACTGCATGGTATTGGTACAGAGACAGACAGATAGACCAATGGAATAGAATTGAAGACCCAGAAATGAACCCACACACCTATGGTCACTTGATTTTTGACAAAGGAGCCAAAACCATTCAATGGAAAAAAGATAGCATTTTCAGCAAATGGTGCTGGTTCAACTGGAGGTCAACATGTAGAAGAATGCAGATTGATCCATGCTTATCACCCTGTACAAAGCTTAAGTCCAAGTGGATCAAGGACCTCCACATCAAACCTGATACACTCAAACTAATAGAAGAAAAACTAGGGAAGCATCTGGAACACATGGGCACTGGAAAAAATTTCCTGAACAAAACACCAATGGCTTATGCTCTAAGATCAAGAATCGACAAATGGGATCTCATAAAACTGCAAAGCTTCTGTAAGGCAAAGGACACTGTGGTTAGGACAAAACGGCAACCAACAGATTGGGAAAAGATCTTTACCAATCCTACAACAGATAGAGGCCTTATATCCAAAATATAGAAAGAACTCAAGAAGTTAGACCGAAGGGAGACAAATAACCCTATTAAAAAATGGGGTTCGGAGCTAAACAAAGAATTCACAGCTGAGGAATGCCGAATGGCTGAGAAACACCTAAAGAAATGTTCAACATCTTTAGTCATAAGGGAAATGCAAATCAAAACAACCCTGAGATTTCACCTCACACCAGTGAGAATGGCTAAGATCAAAAACTCAGGTGACAGCAGATGCTGGCGAGGATGCAGAGAAAGAGGAACACTCCTCCATTGTTGGTGGGATTGCAGACTGGTACAACCATTCTGGAAATCAGTTGGAGGTTCCTCAGAAAATTGGACATTGAACTGCCTGAGGATCCAGCTATACCTCTCTTGGGCATATACCCAAAAGATGCCCCAACATATAAAAAAGACATGTGCTCCACTATGTTCATCGCAGCCTTATTTATAATAGCCAGAAGCTGGAAAGAACCCAGATGCCCTTCAACAGAGGAATGGATACAGAAAATGTGGTACATCTACACAATGGAATATTACTCAGCTATCAAAAACAACAGCTTTATGAAATTCGTAGGCAAATGGTTGGAACTGGAAAATATCATCCTGAGTGAGCTAACCCAATCACAGAAAGACATACATGGTATGCACTCATTGATAAGTGGCTATTAGCCCAAATGCTTGAATTACCCTAGATGCCTAGAACAAATGAAACTCAAGACGGATGATCAAAATGTGAATGCTTCACTCCTTCTTTAAAAGGGGAACAAGAATACCCTTGGCACGGAAGAGAGAGGCAAAGATTAAAACAGAGACTGAAGGAACCCCATTCAGAGCCTGCCCCACATGTGATCCATACATATACAGCCACCCAATTAGACAAGATGGATGAAGCAAAGAAGTGCAGACTGACAGGAGCCAGATGTAGATCGCTCCTGAGAGACACAGCCAGAATACAGCAAATACATAGGCGAATACCAGCAGCAAACCACTGAACTGAGAACAGGACCCCCGTTGAAGGAATCAGAGAAAGAACTGGAAGAGCTTGAAGGGGCTTGAGACCCCATATGTACAACAATGCCAAGCAACCAGAGCTTCCAGGGACTAAGCCACTGCCTAAAGACTATACATGGACTGACCCTGGACTCTGACCTCATAGGTAGCAATGAATATCCTAGTAAGAGCACCAGTGGAAGGGGAAGCCCTGGGTCCTGCTAAGACTGAAACCCCAGTGAACTAGACTGTTGGGTGAGGGCGGCAATGGGGGGAGGGTTGGGAGGGGAACACCCATAAGGAAGGGGAGGGGGGAGGGGGTTGTTTGCCCGGAAACCAAAGAATTTTTATTAAATATTAAATAAATTTAAAACAAAAAAACCAGACACATATGGGTCATCATAACTATGGTTACTAGATCTTTTGATAGAGATGTCAAAACTATACATCAGAGGAAAGACAGCATCTTCAACAAGTAGTCCTGGGAAACCTGGATTTCAACATTCAGAAAAATGAACCTAGACCTTACCACTGATCTTCACAAAGTACAACTTCAGATGGATAAATTGCTAGCTATACATGTGGTAGAGGTTTAGTGTCTAAAATGTACAGATAACTAAACAACAACAACATCAACAAAACTAATCACCAAGAAAACAACCCAGTTTTTAAAATGGGCTGTGGAATGGAACAGAACTTGGAAAAAATGACATGCAAATTGCTAATAAACACTTAAAAGTATTCAACATCCTTAGCCATCAGTGCTCTGTGGGTTAAAACTACATAACATTTCTAGTATTGTGTATACTTTCCTCTTGTTGAACAGACCTACCTTATGTTTAAGTAGCTGTTAGTCACTGCCAACATACGTATTTCTCTATTGCCAATGCTGAAGATTATGACACATAGCTATCACAGGTGGGTAGGACGATTGGTTGCTTCCCAACCAGTCTTGAAAACTTGCACGATGCCTCCTGATACTATGAAAACTAGTCCCCAGAAAGGAGACTTTCAGATCAGATCCAGCTCAGGACCTCTGGGTTTTATCCAAAGTACAATAGTGTCTTTAGCAATAGGGACTTAACCTTCTTCCACTTCTAGGAGGCAACCAAGGGCAACTGCAATAGGCTGTAATGTTTTGGGAGTCTCTTGGACAGCTCTGACCAACAAATCAGAAGAGGGCTTCTATATCAGAGAGGCTGTACCTATTAAATCTTATCAACATGGCTGTCTAGACAAAACTGAATAAGGATGACATCAGTGGACATGCTAAGTGGAGGGAGGAAGCCTGTAGGGACTCAATCCTAGACAAAGAACTGTGGAGACTGGGGAATGCTGAAAGTAGGATAAATAGTTTTGTCCAGGGAAGAGTCTTCCAATTGGTTATCTATACCAAGTGGTCAACCCTGAGATCACATACATATAGGTAAAATTATACAGACTGAGAAGGTTGTATTCATATATTAAGGAATATATGTATTTAATAACAAAGAAAAAAAGGCTAAGAATTTGAGAGAGAACAAGGGTGGAAAAGTATCTTTTATTCTCCTGAAGCAATTGTTATCTCCATACCTTACTGCCTCAGTCCGCTAACCTAGTCCTAGTCCTGGAAACTTCTAGCCTTCTTACAGTCTAATCTGGGTCTGTCCTGTTTTCAGCCTTTGAGACTTACTGCTGAGTAAGCTTACTCCTTCCTTGTTCTTTCTGAACTCTGGCTGACTGGTCAGTTCAGCTGTTCTGGTTCAAAACTCCTCTCTGGTTCAATCTGGCTTCTCTCCCGGGCCTCTGACCCCCTTGCTGTGACTGGTTTCAAACTCTGGCAATCTGTTCTAATCATCTGGTTCCTTCTCATTCTCTGGCCCATTATATCTTCACCCAAATATAGTTTCTTCTTTTCTGCAGTTGTCCAGGTAAAATTGCCTTTCTCTTTTTCTCTGCACTGCTCTCTTAAGTAGCTTTTCTTCGCGCCTCTCTTGATAGTTAGGCGTATCCTATTCTGTCAAATCTTTCTCTGATTCATTACTTTGTCTGCCACTCAGACATCTAATTAATTACAAACACGGGTGCTTCCTTCTATAAACTAACTTTACTTTCATTGTTTGGGATTAAAGGTGTGTGCTAAGGGCATGTCTGTATTCAATTCAGAGGGATTAAAGGTGTGTGCCACAACTAGAAACAGTTTTTCTTTTTCAGTAAATAACACAATCTTGGGGTTCACAATGTGATCAAATATTCTGCAACACAAGGACGTGCATAGAAGGAGTTGAGAGAAGGAAAGCAAAGGGAGGAAAATGATATATTTACATTATATTTTTAAAAATAGTAACTTTAAAAAACTACTTTAAGATTCCATCTTATCCAAGAATGATGTAGATTAAAAAGAAGAAAAAGAGGGGTTGGGGATTTAGCTCAGTGGTAGAGCGCTTGCCTAGGAAGCGCAAGGCCCTGGGTTCGGTCCCCAGCTCCAGAAAAAAAAAAAAGAACAAAAAGAAGAAAAAGAAAAACAAATGATAACAAATGCTGGTACAGATGTGGTAAAAGGGCAACTCTTTTACATTGTTTTATAATGCTAGACCCTGTTTGCTACAACACTGAACTTCCAGACAAGATGTGTTCACTGGTGCAGTAGTGGCAAAACTGTGTGTGTCAGTCAGAGTTTTATTACTATGAGGAGACACCAAGGCCACAGCAACTCTTACGAAGGAAAGCATTAAATTTGGGGCTTAGAGTTTCAGAGATTTAGTCCATTGTCATCATGCTGGAGAGCATGGTGGCATGCAGACATGATCCTAGAGAGAGCTGAGAGTTCTACACCTGGATCCACATGCTGTAGGAAGGGCAAGAGCCTCTGGGCCTGGCTTGTGCTTCTGAAACCTCAAACTCATTCCTGATGACACATTTCCTTTACCAAAGGCCACTCCAACTCCAAGGAGGCTTCACCTCCTAATTCTTCCAAATAGTGACACTCCCTGGAGACCAGGTTTAAATCCAAGAGCCCTTGGGGTCTGTTTTTATTCAAATCAGCTCCTTTGTATGGAGGTAACTAACCACTCTCTTGATTGGCTTTAAGACCTGCTTCACAGTAGGGAGTTCATGTCTCTTACTATAGACTGGTCAATCTCACTGGAGGGAAGTCAAAGGCTCTTTTGGAGAACCCATTAACATTGATGGAGGGTAGGGAAGGGTGCTGTTAAATGTGGTCTCTGATCCTGGCATGGCTCTTTGTTGTATAGCATTTTCCTCAGAATCAAAAACTCCTTCTCGAAGGGAAGGGGAGCCTCACAAGACTAATGATCATATATATAAATATGTCTAGGAAAACAGAAACTTGGAAGATTCTTGAAGGCCCATTGCCAGAGCATAAAAAGGAGTAAAAGATTGATGAAGGAGACTAGCTGAGCTAGAGGGATATTCTTAGCTGCTACAGTAAGTTGTGTAGAGAGCAAGGTTGAAACCTTTGTGAGTTGTCACCAGTGTTGGGGTGGGCTTTTCAGTGGTGCAGATGCTCTTGTGTCATCCTTGTTCTAGCTGACTTATCATCCACAGTACTGTTATTGTCCCAAATAAAAACTTCAGTTCCCCAGGTTGGACATTCTGTTGTAGGTTTCCTTTTGGGGGTGAATACACATTTGTGTGTTGTTTCCCAAGAAAAGTCAGTCACATAAGAGTTGCTTATTCCAGACATTTTATGTAAATGAGTACACAGAGTACATGGTCCTAATGTTTATGTTTCCTTCTGTGTTGTGTTACATTTCAGAGTTCATCTCGCTTGCAACATGCTATTAGCACTTTATTTCTTTTTTCTCCATTCCATTGATGAACATTTGAGCTGTCACTTTTTACTGTTATGAATAATAATTTTGGCATGAGCGTTTGTATATGGTTCTCATGTGGACATATGTTTTACTCCTTTTAGGAATGAATCTAGAAATAGATTTGTTGCATCCTATAGTAACTCTGCTAAACTGTTTTTAAACTGGCTGTATAATTTTACAGTCTCACAAATAATATTTACGGGATCCAATTTTCTGTGTTATTTTTATTTAATTATGCCTGATCCTTTGACAGGGATTCAATTTAAAGAGCATTACCATATTACATTCTTTCAAGCCTAGAATTGATGTATTTTATCCTCTGTTTAGACCCTTTAAAATGACTTGTAGTTGGGGTTCATGATTGTATTTGCTCTTTTTGATGCTACTATAATTTTGACTTTCTTTATTTTTTCAGGTATTCGCTGCTAGGGTACAGAAATACAGTTGAATCTTTTTGTTTAAAGGCAAATCTGATATTTTAAACTCATTCGTAGAAACTTTTATCAAGTAGAATTTCATTTTTGTTTTCTGCCTTTTACAGATGTATGTGCACAGTCCTTACTAATTGTTCAATTTTTGTCTAGCTTTTAGACCTGTTGACCATTTTCTGCAAATTTCATATGACATTGCTGTTTTTTTAGTGAGATTTGTAATTTATTGCAGAGTGTTGCAGTATAAGTGCTACCAAATGCTACCTTGGACATTAAGATTTAGCTATTTTTTCATTTTCATATACGTGTATATGATTTATATGTGTGTTTGTATATGCATGTTCTGTTGGCATATGTGTGAGGTACATGTGCCTGTAGGTATGAGTGTACATGGAAGCCCAAGGTTGATGCTTGGGAATCATCCTTGATCACACTAATACCATTCAGTGAGGCCTGTTTCTCAGTCACATGCAGAGCTCTTTGATATGCCTGCTTTTGCTCACCAGCTTGCTTTGGGGATCCTCTGCTTCCAAGGTTTGAAATACAGATGGTCTGCCATGCCTGCATGATATCTAGTGGTTCCGGGAGTATGCTCTTCAGTCTGTGTTCTCATGGAAAGTGCTTTACCATAGAGCCTTCTCCCCAGCCTCTGGATTTAGTTCAATATTAGTCAATAAAAGAAATGGTCTGATAGAAAAGAAAGCCTGCAACATAAATACCAAGTGAAAAAACAGCATTTGATAAGTTGCTAAAAATGTGTGCTGTAGTTCTGTTGATCTTTTGTGTTGATCTTCTTCTTGAGAAGTTTATGCACACTATGTCCATGGAGTTTATGGAGTCTATAATTAGTTTATCATTAACCTTTTAGTATATTATTATTAATTCTTAGCAATAATTTTATAGAAATTACTTCTAAATACAAATTATTTAAGATAAGCAGAGTCTAATGTTGACATTTGTAAATACAAATATCTATAGCAAATGCTATAAAAGTTTATAATCAATTTTCAAGTCTTACTATTTATTTATTTATTCATTCATTCATTCATTCTTTATTTTTTAGTCTCGCACTGCATCCTGAGCGCGTTTTGGTAGCAACAGGACAAGTTGGGAAAGAGCCTTACATCTGTGTTTGGGATTCTTACACGGTCCAGACTGTGTCGGTTCTGAAGGACGTTCATACACATGGTATAGCTTGTTTAGCATTTGACTTGGATGGACAGGTATGTGATAATTTTCCTCCTTTATATAAATTTTGACTTTAAAATGCTTGCTAAGGAAATCATTATAAGGGTGTGGAGAGATGGCTCAGAGTTGAGAGCACTGTCTGCTCTTCCAGAGGACCTGGGTTCAGTTCCCAGTACCCAGATGGCAGCTCACAACGTTCTTTAACTCCAGTTCTAGGAGACCCAGCGCCCTCACAAAAACATACATGCAGGTAAAACACTACTACTACTACTACTACTACTACTACTACTACTACTAATAATAATAATAATAATAATTTAAAAATGAAATCATTACAAGTTTATAATATAGAATTGAAAAACAACTGATAAAGTACTTGTTATTCATATATGTTGAAGTATAAATAGGATGGGTGGACAACATAGTTAACAAAAATAAAACAAGGGTATTGATTTCATCATTACCAAGAATTTTCTCAGTGAAATTATTCTAAAAGGCAAAGAAATTTTTATTCACTGGACTATTATCTGATTGTTACAGAAAATTGTATCTGACTGTTTTCTGGGTAAGGTGTTTAGGGTGTATGGAAGATACCTTAGGAAAATTAAGTTTCTCTAAGAAGAGCTGTATATATTTTAACTTTCAGTCTCTTTAAAATTTTTGTCTTATAATTATATTTTTATTGAAAATGAGACAAATCAATACAAAATCAAAGATCAAAACTATGATCTTTGTTATCATCCCATTGGCCAATCACTTTCCAAATTATCCTCTAACTGTATAGAAGCTGTTCTGACTAAAGCGTATTTTAAGAGTGGTATGGTTAATTTGTGATTGGTAAATATTTTGTGTCTAAGTTAGACTTTAAAATAATTATAACTTTCAGAAAAATTTATTTACCTGCTTTTTATAATTGTTGTAAATCTAGATTCTATCAAAATAGACTTTAGGGTCGTACCCTAAAGAAAATGACACTCAGTAGGAACGTTACATCAGTCCGAGGCACAGTGCCTTTGGGTAGCACAGATTCCCGTGACTTTCTGGTAAGGGATCTGTGGAGACTTCACTGGGGCCTCTCTAAAAATGTGCTTTTAGGTTTAATGGCGATTAGCAACTGTGAAAACTCAATTTATGACCCATGTTTGCTATTATCTTTCAAGTATTTTATGTCCTATTAAACTTCATTTACCTTCTTAAAAGAAAGAATAATCTTTCCAACATCAGAATTGTGTAAAACACAATGAAAAAAAATCTACACAATTAGTTTAGAATTCCTTTACACATAAGGTTTTGTGAAATTTAAGATTTTTTTTACTGTAATAGTCAATAAATATTCTTTAGATATAATTTCTTCTTAACTTTTAGTTTCCCCCTTTAAATAGAATGTGGATTGTATTGCTGAGATGTCTCTTCTAAGGAGAAACCACTTCTGTAGCTTTTACTGCTTGAAAGCACTCAGCCTTGCTTACTTTGAGCTCTTTCCATGAGAAATCATGAATAATTGTATTTTGTCATCATGTTTTCATTAAGGTTTTAGACTTAGAAATCCATAGAGATACAGAGGTCACACTATGTACTGGGCGTGCATTCCCCTAAGTCTGCATTTTCTCACTCAATCCTTGTGACAACCCTGTGAAATAGAGTCTATTATTATCTCTATTTTGCAGGAAAATAAACTGAGCCTGAGAAAGGTTGAATAACTTGTCTCAGGTTAATGCTAGTGAGGGGAACCAGAGCGGGAACCAGGTCTGTCAGACTGCAAAGCTCGCGTTTTTAACAGTGATGCTTTACTGCCTCACAAACTGTAACATAGGTAGTTGTTTATATCGCAAAAGGAATTCATCCTTTAACAAGTGCAGTTAATGTAAGGAGCTCCTGGAAATTTAAGATAAGGAAATTATTTTAATGTTATAATTTGAAAAATATATTGGAACTAACATACCTGTTTATAAACTCCTTATAAGGTATTGAGTAGGAAATATGGTCTAATGTTTTCATTTTCTGCTAGATTTGAAAGCATAGGTAAACTTTCAGGATTTATCCAATTGATGAGCTTCCTTCAAGGTTGCAAGGCGTTTTTTCCCAAAGGCTTTCTCCTCACTGAGGTGAATATACATATTAATGCTAGTGGCCGGACTTCTTGAAGATAATTAGGGCCTGAAAAGTCTGTTTATAGAAACCCATAACAAATAGAGACTGAAGATTCTGTAGCAATGGGAGGAGGAAGGAGTAAACCTATAGCTCGAATTTTCGGCTCTTCTGACTGGCTAGTGAGGCTAGTGAGGCCCTGGAGCCACCTGTGTCTGCCTAGTGGGGCTGGGCTTACAGATCTGTGCCTTACTGCTCAGCTCCTTACCTTGGTGCTGGGAATCTGAACTTACGCCCTCAGGTTTATGCAGCAAGCACTTCACGCCTGTGCCATCTCCGCAGCCCACAGTTATTTCTAACAACACATGGTTAGAGTTAAAACTGTTCATTTCTAGAATGAGCTAAGGATGAGGTAGCTTTTAAGTCAAATTTCATAAAAAGCCCGTGAGCTGACACAAATGAAATGTATCAGTTTACTTTTGTCTTTAGGTACATGATCAAAACAAAGGTCATTTTGCATATTACTATGTGCCTAGAGAGTAGGTGTTTCTTCCAGGACCTTTTAGTTGTCTTACTCTCTAAATAGGCCTTAAGTGCATGATTCTTGAATTTTATTTTCTTCCAGATCTTAACTTATATTGAGTCTAGTATAATAAGACCAGTATCACTCCATTAAGCCCTACATCTTCTATGACATTTATAAGTTTTCTTCATAATAACGAAATGGTTTATTCTTCCAAAATAATGAGACCACACGACTCCATACTAGAATTGAGCCCATTTGGTTTATCTTAATTATACCCAGTCAAAGCTTTTCTGACTGGACACTAGGTGGCGTGTTTCATTTGAACAAATTATATGAATGTGTAAAGCTAATTACGGCTTATGGTAAAGTAAGAGTGTGATGAAGGTATCATGCATTTGTACAACATTAACTATATGCAGATACTCCTCTAACTCCTTTATATGTAATATGTTAGTGCTCATATTATCCTTATGAAGTACTTTAATTATCCCCTTTTAGTGGGTAACAACATAGGGTAAGAAGAGAGGTTTTACAGAAGTACCCAAAGTCTCCTGTGTAGTAAAGCATGCTGTTCAACCTGCTGTCAATTCATGTGCCAAGTCAAGCACTGGTAAAATTTGTGTAACATCAGTAGTTAATAATTTAAGCTTTGAGGCCTGCATAGTCTCTGTTTTAGCTACTGGTATCTTATCTTTTCAGACAAGGTCTATCACTGGACCTGAAGCTCACAGATTTGGCTAGTCTAGTTGGCCAGAGAACCCAGGGATTCCTGTCTCTGCCTCCTTGGCACTGGGTTAGCAGTTATTTGCTGCCGTACACTGTTTTTTTCCCTCTGTGTGAGTGCTGGGGACCAAGCTCAGATCTTCCTGCTGTGCAACAGACGAGTACTTTCCCAATGACCCTAGCTCAGCACTTTTGTTCCATATTTGTTCTCATTTTAACACCTTCATCATTTCTGGATGTTTCTGTTGACTGACACTCTCACAGTTGGTCACATTTTCATGTTCCTTCATCTGCTAATAATTTTCATTAGATGCTGGACATTGTATATGTTATATAATACTTAAAACAATTTATTATAGAGACTCCTTTAAAACATTTGAACATTTTTCTAATGAGTCATTAAATTCTGTCTTTGTAAAAACCTAATTAATTAATTGATTGATTTTTACACTCCAGATTTTATTCCCCTCCCACTTCACCCTCGCTCCCCTCCCCCCCCCCCGCCCTCAAAAGTTCCACATCTCATACCGCCTACTCCCCCAGGTCTCCACAAGAATGTCCCCACCTACTCACCCCACCAGACCTCTAAACTTCCTGGGTCCTCCAGTCTTCTGGTTGTTAGGTGCATCTTCTCTGCCTGAACCCAGACCCGGGAGTCCTCTGCTGTATGTGGGGGGGCCCTCATCTCAGCTGGTGTATGCTGCCTGGTTGGTGATCCAGGATCAGAGAGATCTAAGGGGTCCAGGTTAATAGAGACTGCTGGTCCTCCTACAGGGTTGGCCTCCTCCTCAGCTCCCTCCAGCTTTTCCCTAATTCAACCACAGGGGTCAGCAGCTTCTGTTCATTGGTTGGGTGCACATCTGCATCTGACTCTTTCAGCTGCTCGTTTGGTCTTTTGGAGGGCAGTCATGATAGGTCTCTTTTTGTGAATGCCCCATAGACTCAGTAATGGTGTCAGGTCTTGGGGCCTCCCCTTGAGCTGGATCCCACTTTGGGCCTGTTGCTGAACCTTCTTTCCCTCAGGATCTTCTCCATTTCAATTCCTGAAGTTCTTTCAGACAGGAAGAATTATGGGTCAGAGTTTTGACTGTGGGATAGCAACTCCATCCCTCACTTTCTTTCTGTCTGCCCTGTCTTTCTGCTGGAGGTGGGCTCAGCAAGTTCCCTCTTCCGACTGTAGGGCATTTCATCTAGGGTACCCCCCAACTTGAGTCCTGAGAGTTTCTCACCTCCCAGGTCTCTGGTACATTCTGAAGGGTCCTCCCAACCTCCTTCCTCCCTAGGTCATCTGTTTCCATTCTTTCTGCTGGCCCTCAGGGCTTCAGTCCTTTCCCCCCACCCAATATCAGATAATGTTCTCCTCTCCCTCCACACTCATCCCTTTTCCCTCTCCTGTTCCTCTCTCCCTCCCCCTTGTGGTTGCTATCTTCTCCCTCCCAAGTGGAACTGAGGCATCCTTACTTGGGTCCTTCAGCTTGTTGACTTTGTTGAGTTCTGTGGACTGTATCTTGGGTATTCTATACTTTGGGGGTGTGTGTGCTAATATCCATTTATTAGTGAGAACATAGCATGCATGTCCTTTGAGGTCTGAGCTACCTCAATCAGGATGATATTTTCTAATTCCTTTGATTTGCCTGCAAAACTCAGATGTCCTTGTTCTTAATAGCTGAGTAGTATTCCATTGTGTAAACGAACCACATTTTCTGTATCCATTCTTTTGTCATGGGACATCTGGGTTGTTTCCAGCTCCTGGCTATCACAAATAAGGCCACTATGAACATAATGGAACTGGGGGATCCTTTAGGTGTATTCCCAAGAGTGGTATTTCTGAGTGTTTAGGTAGGTCTATTTCCCATTTCCTGAGGTACCTCCAAATTGATTTCCAGAGTCGTTGTACCAGTTCGCAGTCCCACCTGCAATGGAGGAATGTTCCTCTTTCTCCACATCCTCGCCAACATGTGCTGTCACCTGAGGTTTTGATCTCATTCTCACTGGTGTGAGGTGGATTCTCAGGATCATTTAGATTTGCATTTCTCTGATCACTAAGGACTTTGAGCATTTTGTTAGGTGCTTCTCAGCCATTCGAGATTCCTCTGTTGTGAATTCTCAGTTTAGTTCTAAACCCCATTTTTTGACTGGGTTGTTTGGTGTTTTGTGGTTAGCTTCTTGGGTTCTTTATATATTTTGGATATTAGCCCTCTATAGGATGTGGGTTAGTAAAGATTTTGTCCCAATCTGTAGGATGCTGATTTGTCTTATTAACTATGTCCTTTGCCTTACAGAAGCTTTCCAGTTTCATGAGGTCCCATTTATCAATTCTTGATCTTAGAGCTTGAGCCACTGGAGTTCTGTTTAGGAAATTTCCCTCTGTGCCTATGAGTTCAAGGCTCTTTCCCACTTTCTCTTCTATTAGATTGAGTGTATCTGGTTTTATGTTGAGGTCCTTGATCCACTTGGACTTGAACTTTGTGCATGGTGCAAATATGAGTCTATTTTCATTTACAGTAGGAAGTTGTGGAGACCTATAGTAGCATTTCTTCTGGGGTGATTGTTTTAAGTTCTGTGCTAAGCTATTACCATCCTGGGGGCTTTAATAATCCCCAGGAGCTTCCCAGACAGACCTTCATTGTAGCTTTGGTAATTTGAGATAGTGCAGATCACTTACATTCTCAAACTTGTTTGCCTTTATTTCCCCCATTAATTGCTCTTTTTCTGGAGTTTCTTCTTTTCATCTTCTTGGGTTTATTGCCCTATACACGGGAAGGATGGTGTTCTCAAGTCTCACTGTGGACAGAGTTTCTTCAGCTTTATCTGTGTCCTACATATTAGCCTTCTTAGCTTCTGAACGCCAGGCCTTTGCCAGTTTAAAAAACAACAACAAATCTAGGATTCTACCTTTATGTAGTCCAATATAGAAGTTGTCTTCTAAGTGAAATTCAGTCGGTTGTTGAACTCACTTTATTTTGTCTCTCCCCTTTTTCATAATTCATATTCTTGTGAATGTGAATTCACATCCTTGTGACTGGAAAGTACTTTGGTTACCGTTAAAATGTGTGTTTCATATATTTTTGTACAATTTTCTGTATGTCAAAGCAGCGGTCAAATTCAGATTGCGAAGTCTCTTCTTGGCTAGAATTCCATCTTCCATGTTAACTCATGTCAACTGTGTCTTCCAGTCTCTTCCTCATTTATTCTGCTCTTCGAAGGAGTTTTTAGCTTCATCTCATCTACTTTTCATTTCTCTGTGCATCTTTGGATATTTTTATACTTTCCTATTCTTTGTTCTTAGGTGGATATTTTGAACCCTTAATTTTATTTTATTTTTTTTTGTGTGTGTGTGTGTGTGTTAAGATCATTTTATACTGTTTATCTAAGCTCAGTGCTGTGTATTTTGCTAATTGTTAAGACCTGCTTATTTTCACTTCTGGCCTCCTGGGTTTGTGCTGAAGGGTCCAGTTTGTTGTCACTCTGTAGCTTGCTCTTACTTGGATTTCTGCCTGTAGGAATCTTTAAAGGGTTGAGTAAAAGCCACATTACCCTGTATTTGATTTGTATTGCCTGTGCCATGCTACTAATATTTCCTGAAAATAGGCCAGACCTCGGAAATGGACCCCCCACTTGAGGGTTCATGACCAGGGTAAACTCAGGTCACAACAGTGTGAGGGCTGCCTGGGCTTTCAGATGTTCATGAAGAGTTTCTTCTTCTCCCACAATTACCCATTCTTTGAGAAGGAATTACTTGTCATCGTTCCTATTCTGAGGAGCTATTCCTTTAGCCAGTCCAGCCCCATCTTGGGTAGATCCCCTAGACTTTCTCTCTTACTCCTCTCTAGGAACAAACCACAAACACATGAACCCAAAGCACCTGGTAACCAAGCTCTCCCTGCTTTATGCCATAGTAAATGTTTCCTCCCTCCACGATGCTCACCAAGGATCCTTTGTTTTGTTCTCAATTTTTTTTTCATTCTCACCACAGTGGTACATTTTAAAAGATGTGTTTACGGTTCATCTAGAAGTTTTAGCTTTTGTCTGGAGTTTGACTAGGATTCTTCCCGGGTATTCCTAAACTGATAGTCTTCTTCTTTTTTTTTTTTACTTAGTATGAAAAACTAATGCATGTACAAATATTAATGGGATGAATACATCTATGTGCCTTAAAGGGTGTCTGAAATGTGAATGCATATATTTTGATGTTACATGTAGAACTTATTTGCTATTTATAATTTGGTAGTTATTTGAGTTGTCTTTTTATTCCCGTCTGAATTTCTTGGACAAAATCCAGCGCTTAGTTTCAGTTGGACTCGATTCAAAGAATGCAGTTTGTGTTTGGGACTGGAAAAGGGGGAAAATGCTGTCTATGGCTCCTGGTCACACAGACAGAGTGAGTATCCTCTTTTTGGCTTTCTAATAAATACTTTGCAGAAAAAGACTGGCTGAGAGTTCACAGGGTCTTCTGTGTCTTGTCATTGTCACATAGGCCTAGGTAATAAAAGTTAACACAATTTGTAAAAAATCATGCAATTATAGGAGAGAGGAGAGGACGGGAAGGGAAATGTAGAATGAATTTCTTAGGCGATAACAATTTTCTAAAACCTAGTGTAGTTACAGTTCAACAATTCTGTGAACATACAAGAACTATTGGTTTGCATACTTTAGATAGGGGATCTTCCAATGTGAAACATTAATAAAACTTTGAAAGTACAGCTTAAATTACAGTTATAAATACCCATAAAATCTTAGATTGTGGACTGGCGAGATGGCTCAGCAGGTGAGGGTGCCTACATATACATACACATAAATACAATCTAATAAAAATGGGAGATAGCTTATCTACCTAGCACTAAAACACATGATCCACTGTTTACAGCATAAGTTCCGAATTTATCTCTATGTTTGCTTCAGTAAAAAATATACTTTTTTCATTTTTAAACATAAAGACTACACATACTTATTTTTTACTATTTGAAGAGTTGTACATATGAAAACATAAATTTTTCAGATATCAACCTTAAAATTACATGACCTGTTTGGTTTGGTTTAATAGTATGTTGCATAGATATTGTATTGAGGGAAACACGATGCTGCTCATGTACATTTAAAATTATGTATTGCCGCACCATTTGGTGTTTTGCCTCTGTAAAAATTCTCAGGCCTTAACCTAATATTCTAGTTCTGTTGATCCATTCATGTTTCCTTCTTGGGTCAAAGTATTCTTTAAAAATTAAAAAGAAATGCATATTAAATTTTATTAGTTCTCTATAAAGTTAACCAAAATAATAAATTGCTTTTATTCCTTATGGCCATACTTACTTTTCCTTATAAGATTTTGAAATGTTGGATTTTTATTATTATTGAGGGTGTCATATATAGTTTCTGATAGGTAAGGGCTTAGCCCACTTCATTGTTTGTGCAGGGTTCTTAAGAGATACTGAAAGTATTTTAACCATTGATCTGATTTATTTACAGATATTTGATATTTCTTGGGATTTGTACCAGCCAAATAAGCTCGTCAGCTGCGGTGTTAAACACATCAAGGTACAAATGTAGCAGTCATTTTCGGTCATCTGTAGCTACATATTCATTGCACCATTAGCATTAGGATAGTTACAGAATTCGAACAGGACTTGTTTTTAAATGTCAGGTTTTTATTACTCATGTCTTGTCTAGCAAGTGCTTGTTGTAGGTATTTGAGACACTATAAAGTATAAGTTTTTAAAGGAAGTCATGAGTAACGTCCACAAGGAACCAGTCTAATGAGGTAGAATCCACTGTGAACAGGGAATCAAACGTCTAAGAGTTCTCATCTGCGGAGATAATGCCGTCTCACGGAAGCAGCGTGGACAGTCACCACCGCTACTTCCTGCACACTTAGCCTCGGGAGTCACTTCAACACTTGGAGGGTGTGTTTGTCTGTTTTCTTCACATTTTGAAGCTATGACAGCTCTTACTGTCCTCCTAGCAGCATATGTTCAGATGCTGTTCATGGTCAAGTGATATTTTTACCTCGATAATTACTGTGTACTTGCTTTACTATATAGTTAGGTCTTGAAGCCTATAGAGTCAGTGTCGATAATTCATTCCTTCCTCATGCAGTGTATCCTCATTAAATCCCCCTCTTCTCCCTTTCTTCCCCACCTCCCCTCCTCTCCAGGTCCACTCTGTCTGTCTCTCTTTAGAAAGAACAGGCTTCTAAGAGATAACAACCAAACAGTATTTTTATAGTTAACTTTAAGTCACTGATGCCTGGTGCAAACGTCAAATACTTGTTCCTTTTCTGTTCCTCTTATACAGTTGCTCCTGAAACAGTTAATTCCTAGTGAGTAAGAATCTGTTTTCTGACCAGCTTATCTGTATTTCCTTCACTCACCCCACGAGGCTTTAGGCATATATTTTAAACACTGGGAAGATGGAGATCTTTGTCTTTATTTGAGATAATTCTTGATATAGTACTTGAGATATGTGTATATTTGTGTATATTAATTTACCAACTGTGTATTAGACATATATAATGTTTAGTTTATATATTATAATCATATATTATGTAATATAATATCTAAATTAAATATAAAGAGTTCTTATTACTTACCTTGTAAATAAAGCTAAAACTTATTTTTATTTATTTTAAGAATTGATCTTCTGAGATCAAACTATATTATGAATTACATTTCCTTTGATAGTGGCAATGGCTAGTAAGGTAGTAGTTTTATGCCAATAATATTATCGAGGAAACTAAGTCTCAAAGATGATCTGAATTTGAACTGTCAAGTGCAGTAGACACTAGGACATTAAGAATTTAAATGTAAACTCAAATAAAATGAAATTTAAAATTTATTTATTCAGTCATTAGTCATATTTCAAATACTCACGAGCCATATGTTTCTGGGGTCCACTGTATTGGAAACCATGCATATGTATATCTAGCACACATGAATTTATTTATATATACACGTATATGTGTAGAGACGGAAGAGAGATTTGCATGTTCACTGCCATTCTATTTGACAGGGGTGAACTGGATTCTAGAACAGAAGACTTAGCTCAAAGGCATTTGTAAACCTAGACTTTATTCCTCAAAGATCTGATCTCATTTCATCTCAGCGAGTGTTCAGGAATTGTAAATCTCCCCAGGTGGGTCTAACGGGGCCAACACTGAGATTCACAGAGCCAGGAGAGAAATAATAGCATCGGATTGGGACTGGGCAAAAGGACAAGGCCAACTATTCTTGTGAATATAAATTATAGATGGTGCTTTTGGGTTTAAAAGTCATAGAATTTCATACATTAAAGTATTCACTAGTTATGTGAATAGATAAGTGTCCCAAGTTTTAGTTCTGTGAGGCTTCAAACTTTAAATTTAAGGATATAATATTATTAAAAATATATTACATGGTAATTTACAAAAAAATAATATTTTGGGGGCCCAATTTCTTTATTTAGAATTTTTCCATATATAAATCCCTGCCCTTTTATGTTTAGATTTTTTTCTGTACAAACTATAAAAATTTACTAAACACTATTCATAGTAATAAGGCTGACTGTGGCAAATCTTGCTTGAATTTATCTTCCCCCAGATGAATAGATTATTTGTAATGCATTCTCATTTTTCAGTTTTACAAAGCTGTTAGTCAGGTTGAGACTACCCATGAGAGCAACATATATTCTTTCTTTCTGACCTCTCCTCCATCTTAACCTTTTGCATCAGATTTGACATAACATTTGGTTCATTTTCCTGAGTATATGGTGCTGTGTGCTTTTTTTCACTCCCTTTCCGGTACTGGAGATTGAAACCAAGACCTTGTCCATGCGAGGCAAATGACCTTCCCTTGAGCCATCTTCCCAGACTTTGTCTTCATTTGCATTTCTAACTCACTCCCAACTTTTTGCCTAAATTGTATACAGAAGTTTTTGAAAACAGCTTTTTTTGAAATATTCTTTTTATTCATTCTTTGAGAATTTCATACGTGTGCACACACACACACACACACACACACACACACACACCCCTTGATCGTATTCACTTCCACTCCTCTCCCAGATTCATCCCCCTCCACTCCAACTACTCCCACTCTTGTCTGGTTTCTTTTTTTTTTAATAATCCCATGGGACCAATTTGTGGTGCCCATATAATCAGGGGTGAGGCTATCCACTGACGCATGGTTGAACTACTGGTACCCATGCCATTACAGAACAATACAAAACAACCCTGACTCTCCCTCCATTGGAAGCCATAAACAGTAAGAAGAGGGGCTCCCGAGTCCCTGCATTCTCCATGCTAGAACGTTGACTGGCTTGGTTGCAGGTCTTAGCTAAGCATACAGCCACAGCTGCTGTGAGTTTCAGAGTTAGTTCAGCACCCTATTATTTCCAGAAGTCACTGTTTCCATCCTATCCTCCCTGCCCTCTGGCTTATATCTTTCCCCCTTTCTACATTGATTCCCAAGGCTTAGGGTGTTGTAGATGTCCCATTTGTCTTTGAGCAGTCCACAGACACTGATTGTCTGCACAGTGATAGTGTCTGTGTTTACTGTCATCACTGCACAAAGATACTATTTATTTGATAATGTCTGCACTAATTTATGTGCATGAAGATACACATCTAGATGGCAGTTTGGTACAATGTCCATTTGGCAAAATAATATTAGTAGGCTTATTCTAGGGCCTTGTCCTGTGAGCTCTCTAGTCATAGGTGTGTGGTCAGATTAACAGCACTAGGCATTTGTTTCCTCTTGTGAGGCAAGCCTTAAATCAAAAAGTGATTGGTTAACTCTTTAACATCCATGACACTATTGCACTCAAGGCATGCTGGCCGTTATTATAGTCACAGGGTTCACAGCTGGGCAAAACTGATGGCTTTCCCTTCCCAGAGGTCTATGTAACACTTCCTGATGCCATGAAAGGTAACAAGCAGAGAGAAAACTTCCTGGTTAGTATCAACCTGATTTCTGTGTGACTTGTGTCTAAGCAATAGAGTCTTACTATCCAGTTCTGGTGGGCAACCAGAAGGAGTGGTTTGGGGATATCTAAGACCCATCTGAACAATAACTCAAGAATAATTATGCTTGGCACCAGGCTTTCTACTTAGCATCCTTTGGCTTCTGGGAGGAATATTATCCCCTGTGAAGGGTGACCAGTTTAACTCTTTTATGTGAAAAAGTACACACACACACACACACACACACACACACACACACACACACACACACACTCACACACACTCTCTCTCTCTCTCTCTCTCTCTCTCTCTCTCTCTCTCTCTCTCTCAGGAAGCTTATACAATAGTGTGTTTCCATATGGCTTTTTCAGACATCTTTCATGTTAATTATTCCTCCTCCACACATTTCTTTGCCCTCCACTGTCATCCCTCTTCCCGCTAAAAATAGCTTTAAGGAAAATGTTAGCTCAGATTCCTTACTCTTACAGATAAAGATTGAAACTAGTGACTAATCTGCTAAAACAGCTGTGACAACCCTAGGGTGAGGATATAAGCACTGAATGCTATTTTAGCATAAGACAACTACTTAGGTAATTTCTAGTCTACTACCATAGTATAGTATTGAATTATTGAAAATATATGACTTGGTTTTATAAGCATTATTTGATAATATGCTTATAATGTATACGTTTTAGTTCTGGAGTTTGTGTGGAAATGCTCTGACCCCAAAACGAGGAGTTTTTGGTAAAACAGGTGACCTTCAGACAATATTGTGCCTAGCCTGTGCTCGGGACGAATTAACATATTCTGGTGCACTCAATGGCGATATATATGTTTGGAAAGGAATCAATCTTATACGAACAATACAAGGAGCCCATACTGTAAGTATATTTGAATAATTTAAATACTTTTAGCTGTTTACCACTTCACTTACTTAAAACAAACTAATATACCCTATCTGTAGTCAGTTCAGTTTCTTTGTAAAAATGTTATTCTAACAGATTATTTTTTAGATTTCAATTAAGAACTATGCAATTAGACTCATACATATTTATTAAATTAGTGTAATTATCTTGTTAAAACCTTTGTTATAACAGTGTATTTTTTTAGAATAGTGCTGAGTAAAGCTGGTTGACTTTAGTCATAGAGTTTTCTAGACTAGCTGCAGTAAAGTAAAGCTAGTGTTGTTAAGGCCAGCTTAGCCAGTAGGCAGTTTGGGAACATGTGGGGGAAAAAATAGACTCATTAAGCCAGGGGAGAGGATTTCATTTTTTAGTTGGCTAAATGATTACTTTGTGCCTATGGGTGTTTTTGCTTGTATGTGTATCTGTGCACCATGTGTGTGCCTAGTACCTTTAGAGGCCATGAGAAGGCGTAGGATCCCCTGGAATTGTGGTTACACACCAGTGTGAGCCTTCACATAGGAGATAGGAATTAAATCCAGATTCCCTGGAAGACCAGCCAATGATCTGAACCACTGCACTATCTCTCTAGTCCCTGGATTTTTTTTTTAATTCATGAGATTTTCATATAATTAACTCACAAAAATGTATTGTTAAATGTTTCATGTGATTTTAAATTCAAGCTGTTTAGCAATTGAATCGTCACTCCTCCAACAAGTAGGAGGTTAGGAGAGATTTTCAAGTGGAAAGTACTGATGTCCTAAAGAACCATTTATGAATGACTTGCTCTATGAAAAATGTTTGGAAACAAAAATAGCAGTATTTTTTTCACAAAATTATGATAGTTTCTATTTTATCCTTTAATATATAAAGATACTAGTTTTTTCTGTAACATTTTTCTGTATAGAATGTGAAGTGTTGTAAATTTTTGCTTATCATCTGGAAGAAAAACGTTAATTTCCTTGAATTTTTCTTTTTTATTAATTATTCTTTTTGCGTTTTATTCTTCTTTGGTTGATTGTACTGGGTTTTTTGCTCATGTGTATATTAGAGACAAATATTTTTTCAGTATATACATTGCATTTAAAGGCCAGGGAGGTGGCTGGGAATAGAACGCTAGCCTAGCATTAGATTCCTGTGTTCAATCCCTAGTACTGCACTTACACATAAAAAAGGAAAGGTTTTTCCCTTATGGTTTATGGTTTTCTTTATCATGTATGAAAAGGTCTTACAGCTCAAAGTCACATGAGCATTTTGACATTTTGCATTTATTTATTATGTCTAGAGTTTTGCCTTTTAGAATTTTATATGCAATATATAGCATTTAAGTTTCTTTTGTGTTATGCACATATTATTAAATACCACCCCAATTATATATTGACTTGCTAATGATATATTTTAGGTGTTTTTGATGTGTTTTCTGGTTTATTAATTATTTCTTTTTCATAAGAAAGTACTGCTGGATTGATTTTTGCCTTTATTTAGTAGACGGTCTTAAGAGGTTCATGTTTATAAGTCATTTTCTACCTTTACCTAGGCAGGGATTTTTAGTATGAATGCTTGTGAAGAAGGCTTTGCTACTGGAGGCAGAGATGGCTGTATTCGTCTTTGGGATTTAACTTTTAAACCAATTACTGTGATTGATCTCAGGGAAACAGAACAGGGATACAAAGGTAATCACATGAATGAGTTACACTTAGCAAATTGTAAATAAGCCAGTGGGTGTCTCTTAGTGCACACGTATGTTTTCTGTATGTTCCCTCTGGAGGACTTTGGCTGATACAGTTTGTGCTATTGTGACAAAGACCCTTTGTGTGTCTAATGCCTGTTATAATAAAATCTACAGAAACATTTAATAAACATTTACTCTTTTAAACTGTGGATTTTGAAAATATTTTACTGTTACAATGCTAAGTAGAACTATTTGCCAAATAATTGTGCAAATAAAATATATTGAAAATTGGTGAATTTTTGTTAAAAATGATTTAAGTCACTTTTCCTTTATTCAAAACTTACTTTTTCAGCAATTGTGGGATTTAAAGATAGACATAATAAAATAGGTTCTCAATGTAACATAATAGTAATTATTAGTCACTAATGTCATTGAATTATAAGTCTAAAATTGGAAGCAACACATTTAGATCATATTTGTTTATAATATATTTATATTTGTGTTACTGGAGAGAGATGTAGCTATCTCTGGTCTGATTGTTTAGCTTTATCTGTAAATTAAGATCACTACAAATATCTCCTAGTATTAGATAAATTAATGAATTGTTTAGAAAACTCAGTATATGATAAGCTTTTAGATGTCAGTTTCTACTCTGTTTTCATTAGTTTTTTATGAGCATTATTTCGAAGCTTACAAAATAATGCTATTCACTTTTGCTTTATTCTCAAGAGAATATTATGAGGTCTGTGGTGTCTTTATATTGACAATGTTATATAAATAAAAAATGGGAATGTTATTTCATAAGGGTCAACAGGAACTGTGAAAAATGAAGATAAAGTAAAAGTGAATTATTGTCCTTTAAATATATTGATGATCAGATTTAAGAAATGAAATACAGTGAGAAGTCAGGTTGTTAGAGAAAAAATTAGAAAATGCACATCTTTAAAGGCAGGTTCTGAGAACTCACCATTGTTAAGTGCTTGTGAGACTTTATCTACAAACACAGTATGACTCTAAGAATTGCCCAGCAAAGGAGAAGGGAAAAGTAATCTAAAGGATGGGTAGAAATTATGTATATGAAAAAGAGTCTATTGTTCCATATGGCAAGGAATACAAACAATTGAAGACAGTGGGAATGTATATTTAGACTTTTGTACTCTCTTACAACTAAGATATAAAAGATACAAAAGTTAATTTCCAATTAAGTGTATATTTTATCATTGTAGCACTGATGTTAAGTACAATATTGGAACTAATGTGCTTTTTACCAGGTTTATCTGTGAGGAGTGTTTGTTGGCGAGGTGACCACATTTTAGTGGGAACACAGGACAGTGAAATTTTTGAAATTGTTGTGCATGAAAGAAATAAACCTTTCCTAATTATGCAAGGGCATTGCGAAGGTGAACTTTGGGCGCTTGCTGTTCACCCTACTAAGCCTTTGGCTGTAACCGGAAGTGATGATCGTTCAGTCAGGTAAGTACATCATTTCTTAGGTAAACAAAATAAGGTACCATGAAATCTCCAATTCAGACTGTAAGAATTAGTACTTTCCAACTGAGAGTGTATTTGTGACCGTACACCTTCAGTGGATTATGAATGCCTCTGACCTGCCTTCGTGCTCAGGCATTCGTACACATACACACAAACAAATACATATAATATTTGTACTAAAATCTGCCTCTGATGTGAGTAAGCTGCAGGAAGTGTGTAAACAAATGAGTATGTCTGCGGTGTGCCTATAAAACTCTGTTTATAGACATGGAATCTGAACTTGGTATATTTTTTAAAATTTTTATTCTTTTATGATTTTCAACAATTAAAATTTGTAAAAGTCATCCTTAGTTCTCACTCCATAAAAACATGCAGCCATGGCTTTGTCTCAGAGGATGTGTTTGCTGACACTTGTGCTACAGAACAAGGACTTTAGCAAATGCTGCCATTAGTGTTGCAACACTGAAGCTCTGAGGTCAGGAAAGGCAGGGTACATCAGCACCGAACGGCCAGAGAGAGGCGCCTGGGCAGCAGCTTGAGAGTGTGAAGGAGACTGATGAGAAAAACAGCTCTTATGCCTAGGCAACATGACTCTGTGTGTAGACACAGCCACAGAAAATGCAGATGAATTCATGAAATTAAAAGGGGATTAATGCAACTGGAGAGCTAGCTCAGTGGTTAAGAGTGCTTGCTGTTCTCTCAGTGGACTGAGAATTTAGTTCCCAGCCTCCACACTGGGCAAGTCACAACTAACTGTATCTAAAGGTATTTCTTGGCTTCCTTCGATACCCATGAGCTCAAACACATATACAAAAATAGAAGATAAATGTAAAATTAGAGAATACCATGGCTATAAAAGAATATAAAATTAGTATACAAAATTATTTTTCTATAAAACAGTTTCAAGTTTTTAAAAAGATAACACCTATCACCTATAAGATCATTGTAAAAAAAAATCTATTTTTCTTCATTGATCTTTTTCTAACCTCTTGAAACAGATGCTTATTCACTAAATTAGAGCTTTTGTTTTATAACATATGTAGCTACATATTTCTGCTATGTCCCTGAGTTTCATCACTGTATTAACATGGTGACAGTTTATTATTTTAATATTTATTTCTATGTGTGTGTGCATGTGGATGCTATATGTGCACTGAATTCCATTGGCTGTGAGAAGAGGGTATTGGATCCCTTGGAGTTGAAGTTACAGCTGGTTTCAAGCTGCCTGTGTATGTGCTGGGACCTTAACTCAACTCCTCTGAAAGACCTAGACTGTCTTCTAACTACTGAGACATCTTTCTAGCTCTCAAGTCTACAAGTTTTGATGTAAAGTTTTATTATAACTTATTTGAATGCGTTAGATCTTCATTATTTTTTCCTGCGTTTAAGTTACCTGAAATCATAATCCTTGTTTTTCAAATGATAGGTCTTTTCAAGTTATCTTACTTAATATTATAGTCTGGAATAGCTTCTGAATTTGAACATTTAAGTACTCTATTCGAAAGCCTACATATATACTTTTTTTGAGATAAGTCCTTACTATGTAACTCTGGCTGACCTGGAACTTGCCTATAGATCAGGCTGGCCACCAACTCAGAGATCTGCCTGCCTCTCCAATGCTGGGATTAAAGACATATAATATCATGGCCAGTCTTACATATATAATTTAAGGTAATAGATATTTTTATGGGGTAGAGGTTACTAACCTATTTCAGATTAACAATTGAGTCATAGTGATGTCAGTTTGTTTTTATATTTAAAAACAATTGTTCCTGCCTTTGTGAGAGTGAGAGTGTGGGCTCATGAATGCCGTGACATGTATGGAAGTCAGGACCACTTTAAGAGGCTGGTTCTCTCCTTCCATTATGGGTTTTGGGGATTGAGCTGCAAACACTTTTACCTTTGGAACCATTTTTCCATTCCTGCTGTATTATTTTAAAAACAAAAATAAATTATGATACTGTTTCATTTTAATCATAATAATATTGCTGTTTTCATAGAGGCAAATGTCTTCCTTTAAACCAGATTATTTTAACTGAAAAATTCTTATAGAGATTATTTTTACAGCATAAGTTAATTATTTTCATTTTTGATTAAATTGTACAGGATTTGGAGCCTTGTAGATCATGCTCTAATAGCGAGATGTAATATGGACGAGCCAATCCGATGTGCCGCTGTCAATGCCGACGGAGTCCACCTCGCCCTTGGAATGAAGGATGGGTCACTCACTGTCCTTAGAGTGAGGTATGGGGTTAGTGGAGGCAGAAACACTGAGTTCTTGTCTTGTTAGCATATTGCTCTTAACCACCTATCCTCTCTTTCCCTCTTCTTATATGTGCTCCAAAGTTTAGTTTCATTAAATGAATATACTTATAAAAATAGTTTTGTTGGACAGTTAAACTCAAGAACTTTTATCTTGGGGCATTAAGAATGCTTGGCAAGCAGGCTGGAGAGCTGCCTCAGTGATCAGGAGAGCTACTGTTCTGGCAGAGGAACTGAGTTTGGCTCCCAGAACTCACATTTGACTTGTTTACACACACACACACACACACACACACACACACACACACACACACACACACACACACAAGAAACCTTTTATTTAAAAAGAGAGTGCTTAGTGCTTAGTACAGTGCTGGCTGGGCTGAGTGACAGTCTGGGACCCTGACTCCTGTGCACAGAATTGTTTTCAGTCCTGGTCCTTTGCTGTTAAGCAGCCTCAGGGCTCGGAGAAGTGTCTGAGCAGGTGTTTGTTTCCTTGTTTGTCTCTTTATGCTTTGACCTTTCATTTGTGTAGTTAATAAATGCTTAAGGAATTTATTAAAAGGTTGGACACAGTGGCACATGCCTTTAATCCCAGCAGTCAGGAAACAGAGGCAGTCAAATTGCTAGGTTTGAAGCCAGTCTGGCTTGCCTAGTGAGTTCCAGGCCAGCCAAGGCCACAGAGGGAGGTCTTGTCTTAAACAAGTTAAAGCTGTTGGCAGTTGATGTTGAATTGTAGGTAGACACACTGAGTTCTACCCTGTGCAGCCATTGAAAGCAGTACTTAGAGCCACAGCTCACTCACACAGCATGCTTATGAAACCTGTCTTCCTTCTCCAGCTCAGGACTCCTCTACCCAGTAGCCCAGGGCAGACATGCTTTATTCACTTTTACTTTGTCTCGCTTGTCTAAGTCACTTCCACAGAAGCCGTCAAGTTAGTTTTCTTCCTTCCACTCCACCGTTAGACTCCTGTGTGGGCTTTTTCATCTCCTCACTCCTGGAATAGAGTGGAGCAGCCCTCCTTACCATCCCCGACTGCTGTGATCGAAATCCATGACGTTTCATTAATTAAATCTGTACTCTGGCAAGTTCATACACATGTATAATGCATTCTGGTCACTCTCGTTAGCGTCCTCCATCAAGCCTTCGTCATCTCTGTACGTCCCTTTCCCACACTCAGCAGTTAGCTTCCTTTTGTGACTGGTGAGAGTAGCTCGGGCCTTCTATGTGATGATGTTTGGAACACTGCTAGAGTGCAGTGGGGCGATTAGTGGTTACATAACTGACGTTAGCTCCCTCTCTCCAACACACACGTCAGTAGCAGTGGCTCAGCAGTGTGGCAGGGCCCTCTGTGCCCTCCTTCATCTGTGAGTGATTGTGTGAGACCACTGATGATGCCTTTCTCCTCTAGCACCCTGCACAGTGCCCCTGGCATGGTGGAAGCTACAGCAGGGAAGAAGTTTCCAGATCACTTCCAGCTTTATCGTAGAGACTTCCTTGTCAGACTCATTTGTCTGCATTCATCCTCTTTCCAACAAAGGCTTTCTGCTCCTTAGGCTGAAGTTGGTAATCCTTGACATGGTGCGCAGTGTCCAGCTCTCTGATCTGGTTTTCTATACTCTATACAAAATTTCTTCATAATTGGACTTGATGGTACAGACTTATAATCCTAATTATTACGGAGACTGAAGCAGGAGGATTATGAATTGAAAGTTTCCCTGGGCTTGAGTGAGTTCAAGGCCATCCTACCTAACTTAGTGACTATAATTAATTACTTATTAGGGCCACAGTTAAATAGTAGGGTGCTTGTCCAGCATGTACAAGGCTCTGGGTTTGACTCCCAGTGTAAAAAATAACAGTAGGGTTTTACAGTGGGATGGGTTGTAATTTTTCTTTTAAAACTGTTTTTATATACTTTTCATTTTTTATTTTAATAAGTGTAGATGTCCAGTGCTATTAAATACATCTACATTATTGTATCACTATTCTTGTTTCTAAAACTGTTGTTCTTTCTGTGTGGAGTCAGCTTGACATAACTACAGCCATCTTACTACAGAGCTGACATATTGATCCAGTTTAACCTGAATTGGCATTACCTGCATAGTTCCCAGAATTTCACAAATAGATTAAGCCTATGGAGTTATTTAGAGGTTTCAACCAGACCTTGGCACTGACTCCTTGACATTGGCAAGATGAACTTGCTTGCATGATGCCATCCCCCCACTTTCCCGCCCAGGTTGTGAGGATGGGCTTAAGCTTGTTTGTGGAATACTTTAGTTAGTAGTTCCCAAAATTGCACTCTGCAAGCCTGGACTCTGTCTGCCTCTCTCTCTGCCTTCACTGTTTCTTACTATTTCTGCTCCTCCCACTGGTTGCTGTGTGCACATTATGTTGTCCCCCATTCTTCAGACAGACCACCACTACATGCTTCCATACTTGTATGTACTGTGTCATATTATGGCTCTCCTCTTTCAGACTCAGCCGGTGTCTCATGCCTTATGCTCATAGATTTACCCTGCTACGGCTTTGTCCTGCTTTCAGTCCAGCCTTAGCCCACATCTCATTCTTTCTTGCACTTTTGTATACTCCTTTTGGGCAGTTAGCATATATTATCACAGTTGTTTTATGTCTGTCATGCAAGGTCAATTTAAGTTTGATAACTTAGTACTAAAGCCCCATAAGTGTTCACTGCCTTTTAAAGAATTTAACATTTTCTCTAACCTCCGTTTAGCAAATTAAAAAACCGGGAAACATGCCCCTGCTTCTGAGATTGCTAAACTGGAGTATTCCAAGTGGTAGACGCAGAGTTCACATGGAGAGACAGCTGCCGTGAGAGGTGGTCGTCTCTCCATCCTCTTCCCATCTCACCTGCATCTCTGTCCTTCCTGTTCTTCTAGTTGTAAAAGTTTGAAAACTCAATTGGGTTAAACTGAAGCGTTCATCTGTTTTTATGCCTGTTACCAATACCCATGCTATTTTGGAAGTTAATTTTAAGGCATCCTAGAAAAAATGGCTGAACTCCGCTCTGTTTTTTTTTTTAAATAAGTTGAGCATGGGGGTGTGTGCCAGTTATTCAGTTGCTTGGGAGGTAGAGCAGAAGGATTGGAAGTTTGAGGCCAGCCTGGGCTACAAAAGGAGATCGCCAAGAAAGGGGAACATTTGAAATAAAATCCACTAGTGTGGAAAAATGAATTAAAACAACCTAGGTGGTTATATAAGATAGATATTGACATATATTGCCAGAATGCTGCATTCTTTCTTACTTTGCTAATTTCCCAAATATCACTTTGCACATTTGCTCATTATGAAATGTGTTTGAAAATTATGCTGTTTAAGAATATTTCACAAATTCAGTATTTACAAAGAACTTTTATCACTAAAAAATATGGCTAAATCTTTTATTATTTGAATACAGAAATTTAGTAGGGAGCTATAGGGAACTTTAAATGAGCTTATTTATGCACTGAAATTTAACATTTTTCTCTTGTACTTTTTTTTTCAGTGCTGAGGTTCAAATTCAGGACTTTATGCTGGCAGGTGCTGTCACCACGTACTGCATCATCCTTTTTTTTTTCTATTTATTTCTCGTCAGCAGAATAACTACTCCTAAGTAGATACCACTTACCGTACATGTATGTCAGTTTGTGCATACTTGATGGAACCTCTGTGCTTGGAGAAATTTTAAAATTCTGTTGGGACTTTTGCTCAGACAGTCTTTCCTCTTTTTACAGAGATATGACTGAAGTTGTACATATTAAAGACAGGAAAGAAGCAATCCATGAGCTGAAATATTCTCCAGATGGCACTTACCTTGCGGTTGGCTGCAATGACAGCTCAGTTGACATCTATGGAGTTGCTCAGCGTTACAAAAAAGTGGGTGAATGCGTCGGTTCCCTTAGCTTCATCACTCATTTGGATTGGTCTTCAGACAGTAAATACTTACAGACAAATGACGGCAGTGGGAAACGACTTCTCTACAAGATGCCAGGTAAACTTCCCTCGCACATTGCATATAGATCATAGACTTATAATAGCAGTAGTATTTCAACTCTCAATAACAGTAAATTGTAAAGTATTTGATTATAGGTAGAGTAATCTGAGCTATTTCAGGCACCATGGTCTTTTCCATAAGACAGATATCTTTAGAGTTTTTCCCCACCAGAGTATTGAATTGTAATTGACATCAAAATTCAATGTTTAAAATATACAATGTGAGTTTTTTGAAATTTGAGATAAGGTCTCATGTTCTCTGGCTAGACTAGAACTGGCTATGTAGACCATGCTGGTCTCAAATTTAGTGCTGGGATTAAAGGCAAATGCCACATACCCAGCCTTTAATGTACATATATTGGACATTATAAAATAATTACCACAATCACACTGATTGGTATGCCTGTCACCTAATACAGTTATTTTAATTTTCATGTGAAGTAGAAATATTCAAGATCTTTCTTAGCAATTTTAAACACACAGTTTAAAACTGAGGAATAACAGTTACTGTGCTGTACTTTCAGAAAGGACACTTAGAACTCATCCTACACACCTGGAACTTAGTGCCCCCTGGACAACATTTTCCCATCACTGTGCCCCTCTCAGCTCTTAGAAACCAGCAGTCCAAACCCTTCTTAGTTAAAACTCCACACCTCTAAAAATGACCTTCCATACCTCTATCTAATGTGGTGCTTTGTAAATTAATCTCTCATTAAAAACTTATTTAACGAGACTACTTGCATAAGACAGTCCATGATTGTCCCCCAAGCTTTTCATTGGTGACTTACAGCGAAGATTTACTGAGTCCTAAAGTCCTCTTACCTAGCAGAGTGTATCACCGTTCACTGATCATTCCATTTTAGTCCTTTTTTAGTGTTTCCTCTTTGTTAGAGCATTTGTCCTTCCTTCCTTCCTTCCTTCCTTCCTTCCTTCCTTCCTTCCTTCTTTCCTTCTTTCCTTCCTTCCTTCCTTCTTTCCTTCTTTCCTTCCTTCCTCCTTTCCTTCTTTCCTTCTTTCCTTCCTTCCTCCTTTCCTTCCTTCCTTCTTTCCTTCTTTCCTTCCTTCCTTCTTTCCTTCCTTCCTTCTTTCCTTCTTTCCTTCCTTCCTTCCTTCTTTCCTTCTTTCCTTCCTTCCTCCTTTCCTTCTTTCCTTCTTTCCTTCCTTCCTCCTTTCCTTCCTTCCTTCTTTCCTTCTTTCCTTCTTTCCTTCCTTCCTTCCTTCCTTCCTTCCTTCTTTCCTTCTTTCCTTCCTTCCTCCTTTCCTTCTTTCCTTCCTTCCTTCTTTCCTTCTTTCCTTCCTTCCTTTCTTCTTTCCTTCCTTCCTCCCTTCCTTCTTTCCTTCCTTCCTTCCTCCCTCCTTTCCTTCCTTCCTTCCTCCCTTCCTTCTTTCCTTCCTTCCTCCCTTCCTTCCTTCCTTCCTTCCTTCCTTCCTCCTTTCCTTCCTTCCTTCCTTCCTCCTTTCCTTCCTTCCTTCCTTCCTTCCTCCTTTCCTTCCTTCCTTCCTTCCTTCCTTCCTTCTATCCTTCTTTCCTTCCTTCCTCCTTTCCTTCCTTCCTTCCTTCCTTCCCTCTTTCCTTCCTTCCTTCCCTCTTTCCTTCCTTCCTCCCTTCCTTCTTTCCTTCCTTCCTTCCTTCTTTCCTTCCTTCCTCCTTTCCTTCCTTCCTTCCTCCTTTCCTTCCTTCTTTCCTTCCTTCTTTCCTTCCTTCCTTCTTTCCTTCCTTCTTTCCTTCTTTCCTTCTTTCCTTCCTTCCTTCTTTCCTTCCTTCTTTCCTTCCTTCTTTCCTTCCTTCCTTCTTTCCTTCCTTCCTTCCTTCTTTCCTTCCTTCCTTCCTTCCTTCCTTCTTTCCATTCCACCCCTTTCTGTCTTCCCTTCCTTCTCTTCTACCCCTCTTTCTCTCTCAAGCCTTCCCTTCCTTCCTCCCTCCTTCCCTCCCTTTTCTCTTCCTTCTTTGGGTGTTTATCGAACACATTGAAGAGAAGACCAAAGCCCATGCTGTCAAGAGACCCCTTAGATTCCTTCTCTGCTTCCACTTCCTTCTCCTCTGATGGAGCAGCAGCTGTACAGGGAGCAGTCCTCTCAGTGTTGTCCTGAGGATGAGGGCCTCATAGATGTAGGAGAGCTCAGGCTAGGAGTTGCCAGAAGGGAAGGCCTCATTCACCCCAATGCAGTCTTAGCTTCCTCAGAGCCAAGCCCCTAATCACCTCTGAAGAAAGACATTCTTTGCTCACTCAGGTGTCACTAATCTATATCATGAATTTAGTGAGTTTCAGTTCTGTTTTCCATGGGAATGAGCCTGCTGAATTGGTAATTATGTTCAGACTACCTAATGTTGTAGTATTTAATTTTGTTTTCTCTCCTAATCCACACTTACCTGTCTGTTCATGTCTTCTTCTCTAACTTAGGTATAAGGTATAAAATGGACATTTGAGTGAAAAGAGTCAAGCAAAGTAATTAGTTAACTGAAGACTCTTTTACTTTTAGGAGGAAAGGAAGTGACAAGCAAAGAAGAAGTAAAAGGCATGCACTGGGCTTCATGGACGTGTGTTGCAGGCCTTGAAGTCAATGGAATTTGGCCCAAGTATTCTGACATCAATGATATAAACTCAGTAGATGGAAACTATGTTGGCCAGGTTTTAGTTACAGCTGATGACTATGGAGTTGTAAAATTATTCCGATATCCATGTTTAAGAAAAGGTACCTTTTTTCTAATATTTTATTTACCCTGTCATAAAAGATGTTAGTTATGCTTTTATATAGTCTAAATAAATTATGAGCTATTATTTTAGAGTATATACTAATTGATGAACGATTTTATTTTGTCAATTCAAAAATTACTGTCCTGTTACATTTATTTTTCTAGTTATGAAATTTTTTGCCAAAGATTATTCTTGAATTTATTCTGAGTCTGTGAGTAAAGGCTGGCTGTGCTTCTAGCTAGTGAAGCCTGCTTCTAGTCTTCTACCACAAGACACGTGAGTCACCAGGCATCATACATGCTATTCCTTGAAGACTCATCTGTATTGTTCCACATATAGTTTGGGTCGTTTTTCATTGCCATGAACTAATTACACTGTAAGTGTCTGTTATAGTTTATGCATTTACTTTTCCATTAGTTGACATTGGAGCCATTTCTAATCTTTTGTTAACACATGCAAGTTTCTCCAAGAGGTCTATCATATGAAAGAGAATATGGAGTTGAACATTATAAAAAGATGTCAGTTTGCTTTCTAAGATTTTATTTATTTATTATATATCAGTACACTGTAGCTGTCTTCAGACACACCAGAAGAGGGTGATCTCTTTACAGATGGTTGTGAGCCACCATGTGGTTGCTGGGATTTGAACTCAGGACCTCTGGAAGAGCAGTCGGTGCTCTTAACCGCTGAGCCATCTCTCCAGCCCGTCAGAATAGTTAGAAAATGTCATCAATACCCGAGGACTCACAGCCTCTTCGGCACTCGCCTCACCAAACTTTCTTCTAATTTTGGTGAATGTAGATACTGTAAATGGTCATGTTTTGTGGTCTCATTAAAATCTTTCCTAATGAGACTGAGCTTTATTTTCAGATGTTTTCGGGGCAGGTTTATGTATTCCCTGTGTATTCTTCTTTCTATATGGTTGCTTCTTTTGTTGAAATGTTTACTTTTTTTTTTAAAGATTTATTTTATGTGAGTACACCAGAAGAGGGCATCAGACCTCATGACAGATGGTTGTGAGCCACCATGTAGTTGCTGGGAATTGAACTCAGGACCTCTGGAAGCGCAGTCAGTGCTCTAAACCGCTGAGCCATCTCTCCAGCCCATGTTTACATATTTCAATAAGTTCAAATTATAATATTTATAATTTTCAGCTATCATCTTTCAATATGCAACCAGTCTTTTTCTTCTCTCCTTTTCCCTTTTATTTTTCTAATAGATGGTTTCATGAATCCCAGGCTAGCCTCAAACTTAGTATAGTTGAAAAGGCTAGACCTAAGTTCTGGATCTGCCAGTCTTTACCTCCTAAATATAGGGATTACAGGTGTGTGTTACCATGCTTGGCCTCTTTTTTATTTTTTTAATGTCTTTTATCTACTAGTTCTTAATTTCTATACAACCAAATCTTTAAAAAAATGTTTTATTATTGTTATTATTTTTTTTACTTAATTACTTTATATTCCACTCACTGCCCCCCTCTTGGTCACCCCTTCCCACAGTCCCTTCCTCATCCTCCCTCTCCTTCTCTTCTGAGGGGGTGGGGGCCCCCGGGATATCCCCCCAACACACTGGCCCTTCAAGTCTCCACGAGGCTGGGTGCATCCTGATCTCCCACTGAGGCCAAACAAGGCAGCCCAGCTAGAAGAACATATTCCACATACAGGCAACAGCTTTTGGGATAGCCCTCACTCCAGTTATTTGGGACCCACATGAAGACCAAGCTGTACATCTGCTACTTAGGTTGAACCCATGTATGTTCTTTGACAATGGAATCTTTTTATCTATTTCCGTGTGTGTGTGTGTGTGTGTGTGTGTGTGTGTGTGTGTGTGTGTGTGCATGTGCCATACATTTTGCTTTATTTTGTGTGTGTGTGTGTGTGTGTGTATGCTAATGGGGATCAAAACCAGAGACTGACACATGTTAGTAAACTACATATACCCCAGCCCGTTTGTCTCACAACATTACCCCAGGTAATGTCTCACAAAGTTGCTCAGGCAGGCCTCAAACTTGTGATTTTTCCCACCTTAGCCTTCCTTGGAGCCAGGTGTGAACCAGCACACCTACCACCTAACAGTTTGTTTTTCTATGTTTTTTACTTTTTTATTTAATAAAAATTAATTACATAATTTCCTCCTCTTTTTTTCTCCCTCCCACACCTCTCATGACTCCCCTTTCAAATTACACATACATATCTACAATGTATCTGCAAATAAATATATAAATACACAACGCTAATTCAGTGTTGCTTTTTTGTATTTTTCCTGGCTGACCTTTTGGGGTTGGCTGAGCTTTAGAGTGCTCATCTGTGAGGAAGGCTGGTCCTCCCTCCCTCAGTAGTTTGTACATTTGCCTGTACCTCTCTAGGACTGAGACTATATTCATCCCCCTCCCCCCCCCCATTTACTTTGGCATGCCAACTAGTGCTGTCATTGTTCAGGTCTTATTTTAGCAGCCATTTTGTTGAGACTTCATGGGTGAAACTTCCCTGTCATATCTAGAATATTCTATCTTGCAGAAGACTTCCAGAGTTCTTACGGTTCATTTATAACATCCCCAAGCCTTAGGTGTTACAGATGTTATCAGTTGGGACTGGGCTCCCCACATTTTGACCAGTCATGACTTTCTGTAATAATCTTGGATACAAAAAAGATTCTTCGATAAAGATTAGGAGCTACCCTTGTCTGTGGGTGTAGGAATAAGTAATTAGACTAAAGTTAGGAGTCTAGGTGAGGCAACAGTATGTTCTCCTCTGAAATCTGGACCTCAGTGGCCTTTGGTAGTTGCCTAGGTACTACTCATGATTCCTCTCCTGCTGAGCAAGCCTTGAGTCCCGTTATACAGCTGCTGGTTACCACCAAAATATGTGTCATCATTACACCTTGAGGGAGTATCGTCCTTGATTATCATTGTTGTAGTTCATAGGTGTCACAGCTGGTAGGATGGTTGAGCTTGCGTCCCTTGGCAGCATGTATGCACCTCCTGCTATTATGAAAGCTAGTCATCTGGGAGTTGGCTTTTGGGTCCCATCTAGCTCTCTTCGTACAAGTCCTGTGTCCAAACTGCATATATCTCACAGTTTTTGTAGTTCCTACCAAACTATATGATAAAATAAGCAAAGGAAATATTTGAACCCTTCAGTTCATCCATTTGTTCTTTTAACTAATTTTAAGATCATTTTCTCTTCTGGTCATTTTGTGATGTTGTAATAGTTTGGATAAAGTGGTTGTTGTTTAAAATGGGGAGAGAGTGTGTGTGTGTGTGTGTGTGTGTGTGTGTGTGTGTGTGTGTGTTGCCCTTTATCAATTTAAAGATATATTTTTGTTATAGGGGCCAAGTTCAGAAAATACATTGGCCATTCAGCTCATGTAACTAATGTCAGATGGTCACATGATTACCAGTGGGTTATTTCTATTGGTGGAGCGGATCACTCTGTCTTTCAGTGGAAATTTATTCCTGAGAGAAAATTAAAAGATGCTCTTCACATAGCACCGCAAGGTAAGCACGAACAGCTCCCCATCCATATCTCCACACTAGCAACTTTACCATTGAGGCTTCTCAGCCAGCAGAGCTGTCCCATTAGAGTAGATGCATATCTTCAAAGTTGGGGTCGTGGAGCATGCTATACGACGAATTTGGGTGGGAGTTTAATTTGTCAAATGAGTGAAATAATAGTTCTACCAACATCTTGGAGATATGGGTTCCAAGGTTTTTAATGCCCTGTAAGAAATCAAGAAAATGTCCATTCATCTGTTGTATGTAGAATTTATAGCTGTTTTTCATGCTGATTGTAAGTTATATTCAATTATATCTGCACGGACACTTAAATTTAGTGTAGCAGCCATTGGGGAGGCAGTGTGGGGATTTAAAGGAGCTGTTGTGTTTCAGTGCGTGGATGGTTAGATAATCTGTAGTGTAGTTTACTGACGTCAGTGTCACTTGGATAGGTCATTTCATTTAACTGTTATGGCTTGTTTACATGTCAAGCTGACAGTCCTCTCTTAGTCAATAGTTTTCCACTGTTGTATTGAAAGTAAACAATACTTTCAACAATGCCTTTAAACAAATGACACTTTGTTTTTTAAACGTTTACAGAAAGTCTGACTGAGTCCAACAGCGATGAATCAGATTCAGATCTGTCTGATGTTCCGGAACTAGATTCTGAGATTGAGCAAGAGACACAGCTTACTTACCACCGGCAGGTAATGTCCTATTAACCTGTGACTTAGTCTCCCAAAGTCCAGTTTCTTCATCTTGATTCCCACTACTTATATCTATTGTGAATTTTTATGACTTTAATTTGTCCAGTATTGGTAACCCTTTCGTTTCCCCTTTGATCATCATAGCACACGTGCATAAAGTGCTCTTTTATATTAAATTCTTGATGTACTAAGTAAGCCAGTGTTCTGTTTGCCTGTCTATACTGTTTGTTACAGGAGACTGCCACATTCCCCTTTAATGTTTCCATATGACTCATAGAAAGGTCTTGGAGCACTAAATTCCAAGTGTTCTCTTATCAGCATATGAAAGTTATATTACGTATATGAGCATCTTTATTAATTCTTACCTTGATCGTATTTCTGCATATATTTTTAAGGTTTACAAAGAAGATCTACCTCAACTCAAAGAACAATGCAAAGAGAAGCAGAAAAGTGCTACTTCTAAACGAAGAGAACGTGCTCCAGGAAATAGTATTCGATTACACTTCATTCATGGGTACAAAATACTGTCTTCATTCGTGTGTTTGAATTTGCGTTTGCACTTAATACCCTTGCCTGAGTAGTTAGGATTTGATGTCCATCTCGTTGTTACTGGTTTCTGGAGTCCTTGAGCACATGACGTACGGGCCTCTCAGTTCAGGGGTGCAGCAGCAACCGCTACTCTCACTCAGCACACATTTTCTCACCAGAGTGGTGATGCCTTCTCAGAATTTGAAAAGAATTTATGAAAAGTGTTTCCAGGACTAGAGAGATAGCTCTGTGGTTAGGAAGGTTTGCTGCTCTTCCATGGGACCTAAGTTCCATTCCTAGAAGCTACATCAGGTGGCCTCCAAAAGCGCCTGCACATGTGCGACAGATACACACACAAGTAGGATAACTCTTTTTAAAAAGGATTTCTTTTCTAGTGTTAAAATAGATGGCATTTTTGTTCCACTGTGTTATGTGAGTTGGACTTCTTTGAAGCACAAAGCAAGGTTGTCATTGATGGGATTGTTTTCACCATTTGAAGATCTGTGTCTTCTAATTGCTGCTTACAGTTACTGTGGAAACCTGTGTTACATAGTCACAGCTCAGCAATGTGCATAGAAAAGTGCTGTTTGAAATCCTCCTGTCTCTTTTCTTCCTCTCCCTGTGCCCTGTCAGTCCCTTGCCCTATAAATAATATTTACTTCCAGAAATACCCGAATACAAACATATATTCTTTCCTTATCTGATTATGTATAAAAAGAAGTGGCTTTACTCTGTAGAAAACAAATGTGATAGTGTTTTTGAAATTGTTAGAATACCAGAAATTCCTTTTCTAGACCTGATTTTTTTTTCTCACTCAATACCTTAGCCTAGATTTAGCTATCTGTAATCTGAGAAACTCACAATAGTATGTAGATTCTAAGAAGCTGGTATTTTTTAATTATTCAGTTCTTTTAAAACTGAAAATTAGATGATCCCAATGATACATACATCTCTCTGCTAGATATTGATCAGATAAAAGATTAAAATGTGTTGCGCATGATTTGTTTTCTGCATTAGTTACAGAGGTTATGACTGTCGAAGCAATCTTTTCTACACTCAAATTGGTGAAATTGTGTACCATGTAGCAGCAGTGGGTGTCATATATAATAGACAACAGAACACTCAGCGTTTTTACTTGGGTCATGATGATGATATCCTGTGTCTGGCTATTCATCCTTTGAAAGACTATGTGGCAACAGGCCAGGTAAGTTCCCTTAAAAGGCCATGAAACAATAAGTCAGATAGGAAACCTTTACAAAACCTTACTTTGAGATTTATTTTTATTTTTATGTGTATAGATGTCTTGCCTGCATATATTTCTGTGTACCATGTGCATGCTGTACTCATGGAGGCTAGAAAAGAGTATAAGATACCCTGGTACTAGAATTATAGATGATGTGAGCCATTGAGTGGACCTGGGTCATTTGGCAGAGCAGTAAGTGCTCTTGACTGTTGAGCCATCTCTCCAGCCCCTAAACCTGATTTTTTTAGGTTGAGTCACTAAAGCAATATAAGTAATTACTTGACAAACAGGAAACAGGAAAACACAGAATGACTATGTCTTATTTTTCAATTGCAGTACCTACCAGGTTTGCAATGGCATAGGTTCTGAAATTTTGTAATGAACACCTCTCTATGTGGGTATTCATAAAGAAGGAGGCAAAATATTGTCTGTAGATTCTTACTGTATTTAAGAACTTTAGTAGCTTCTTAATGTTTGTTTACTTTACTTTTATCCCAAACTTTGAAAATATTTGATACCCAAAGGCAAACATGACAAGCAACCATGGAATGAAATCTTGAAAACCATGAGTCAAAATAAGTTGATTATCTCCAGTGCTTTGTCACCGTGATAGAACACTGACCAATGTGTGCCTGTATCCCTGAAATGAGATGTCCCAGTCCTGCTTCTTTAGTGCTATGTGCTATTATCAGCCAGACGGAATTTGGTGTTTAAATCAAAGAGCCTTTATTTATTGTCTATGTCAAATTCTGTGCCTCTGTTTCCTCATCTTTAAACTAAGGATACAATTGGTACCTAACTTAAGGAATTATGATGGTTGTTAAATAAACCAGAGTTTTTAGGGCTGTGGAATAGAATCTGTAAAGTAAATAACTTCTCCGTGAATGTCAGTCCCTAACATCCATCATCACTGCAGATGAGATGTTTGAAGTGATCAACATGGAACTGAAAATGTCGGTATTGAGTGCATAAAAAGAAATCAAACTCTCTGCTCCCAAACCCCGTGGGAGAGAGACCTCACCGCCTGATCAGGTGGGCACTCCTGAGGCTGCAGAGCGGAGGAGACCACCAACACTGCCCACCCCTGCCCACATCCCTGGCCCAAGAGGCAACTGTATAAGGCCTCTGGGTTCCCGTAGGGGAGGGCCCAGGAGCGGCAGGACCCCTGCGCCTGAGACACCGCCGGAACCTGAAGGAAACAGACCGGATAAACAGTTCTCTGCACCCAAATCCCGTGGGAGGGAGAGCTGAACCTTCAGAGAAGCAGACACGCCTGGGAAACCAGAAGAGACTGCACTCTGTGCACATCCAGACGCCAGAGGAAAACACCAAACGCCATCTGGAACCCTGGTGCACGGAGGCTCCCGGAAAGAGCGGCGCAGATCTTCCCGGTTGCTGCCGCCGCGGAGAGGACTTAGGCAGCCCCACGAGCAAACTTGAGCCTTGGAACCACAGGTAGGACCAACTTTTCCCCTGCAAGAAACCTGCCTGGTGAACTCAAGACACAGGCCCACAGGAACAGCTGAAGACCTGTAGAGAGGAAAAACTACACGCCCGAAAGCAGAACACTCTGTCCCCATAACTGGCTGAAAGAAAACAGGAAAACAGGTCTACAGCACTCCTGACACACAGGCTTATAGGACAGTCTAGCCACAGTCAGAAATAGCAGAACAAAGTAACACTAGAGATAATCTGATGGCGAGAGGCAAGCGCAGGAACCCAAGCAACAGAAACCAAGACTACATGGCATCATCGGAGCCCAATTCTCCCACCAAAGCAAACACTGAATATCCAAACACACCAGAAATCTAGTTTCAAAATCATATTTGATCATGATGCTGGAGGACTTCAAGAAAGACATAAAGAACTCCCTTAGAGAACAAGTAGAAGCCTACAGAGAGGAATCGCAAAAATCCCTGAAAGAATTCCAGGAAAACACAATCAAACAGTTGAAGGAATTAAAAATGGAAATAGAAGCAATCAAGAAAGAACACATGGAAACAACCCTGGACATAGAAAATCAAAAGAAAAGACAAGGAGCTGTAGATACAAGCTTCACCAACAGAATACAAGAGATGGAAGAGAGAATCTCGGGAGCAGAAGATTCCATAGAAATCATTGACTCAACTGTCAAAGATAATGTAAAGCGGAAAAAGCTACTGGTCCAAAACATACAGGAAATCCAGGACTCAATGAGAAGATCAAACCTAAGGATAATAGGTATAGAAGAGAGTGAAGACTCCCAGCTCAAAGGACCAGTAAATATCTTCAACAAAATCATAGAAGAAAACTTCCCTAACCTAAAAAAAGAGATACCCATAGGCATACAAGAAGCCTACAGAACTCCAAATAGATTGGACCAGAAAAGAAACACCTCCCGTCACATAATTGTCAAAACACCAAACGCACAAAATAAAGAAAGAATATTAAAAGCAGTAAGGGAAAAAGGTCAAGTAACATATAAAGGCAGACCTATCAGAATCACACCAGACTTTTCGCCAGAAACTATGAAGGCCAGAAGATCCTGGACAGATGTCATACAGACCCCAAGAGAACACAAATGCCAGCCCAGGTTACTGTATCCTGCAAAACTCTCAATTAACATAGATGGAGAAACCAAGATATTCCATGACAAAACCAAATTTACACAATATCTTTCTATAAATCCAGCACTACAAAGGATAATAAAGGGTAAAGCCCAACATAAGGAGGCAAGCTATACCCTAGAAGAAGCAAGAAACTAATCGTCTTGGCAACAAAACAAGGAGAATGAAAGCACACAAACATAACCTCACATCCAAATATGAATATAACAGGAAGCAATAATCACTATTCCTTAATATCTCTCAATATCAATGGCCTCAACTCCCCAATAAAAAGACATAGATTAACAAACTGGATACGCAATGAGGACCCTGCATTCTGCTGCCTACAGGAAACACACCTCAGAGACAAAGACAGACACTACCTCAGAGTGAAAGGCTGGAAAACAACTTTCCAAGCAAATGGTCAGAAGAAGCAAGCTGGAGTAGCCATTCTAATATCAAATAAAATCAATTTTCAATTAAAAGTCATCAAAAAAGATAAGGAAGGACACTTCATATTCATCAAAGGAAAAATCCACCAAGATGAACTCTCAATCCTCATCTTCGGTTGGTTTATATACAAGTGTGCAATTTCTAGGCTTGAAAGTAAAATGATGCTATCTGGTGCTGGATAGAGGAGCCTTATTTTTTATTATGGCAGCTTGCTATTTTTGTAATATGGTGATTTGGTTGAACACATTAAAGTACAGTAGTAACTGATCTCCCCCTCTTCCTGGATGAGTGAGGAGATGATTAAATGTTGATGTCAGCATCCATGAGCATATTCAGATGAGCTTCTGCTTCTGTTGAAAAGGATGCTGTGTTTGATTGTGGTCCGAAGCTTTGAAGCACTACTTGGCATCTCCTTCCTTGGAGGTCTCACTGTTTAAACATAACAGATTTGATAGCTTGTTGGTAAGGTGAGGTCCAGCTTGTCTCCACTAGGTCATCTTCATGTGAATCCGGTGGTTATACGGTTTTGTTCTAGGGATATTTCATTTTTTTAATAACGGTTTTAGCTGACATTCATGGAGAGAATGAATCCTTAGAAGTGTGCCACTAGTGAAAGGAAATCCTGTCTAGAGTATGTTTCTTTACAAAGCTGTGTCACACCATCCTTTGGGCCCTCTGCTGGAAAAGTAGAATCAAGTCTCAAATAATGCCTTTTAAATTGTATCCTCTAGTATTATAGATGTAGGACAGTACTGTATCATACCTCTGTGGATATAAAATAGCTTGTACCTGCTTTATGATACGTAGTAGTGACCGTGCTTTATCAGAGCTGTTTTTAATGATGTTGCTCAGAATGTTTTCTTTCCAGATGATGATTGAGAAGCTAATTTAAAAAAAAATGGTGCCAGGTACCACAAGAGTAACAGAACTGTGCTGTTTTCTCGGGTTTTGTTTTTTTACTTTTTTTTTTTTAATGGAGTGTGCTGGATGTCTCTACAGTTTTGTTCAGATGACTGCAGAACCTGGAAAAGCTGTTGCTGCTGTTGATGCATAACACACTGCTATTATTGGTCTTTTTATATAAATATAAATATATATATACAGATATATAATTTGAATTTTTTGAAACTTTACCTGTGCTGTCAACTTTCGAAAAAAGTATCCCCGTTTACTGTGTTGAGTTGGCACTGTACAGAAAGTAACAGCCATATTGGTCCAGAAATGTTGAACTTAAGTTTTTTCCATTTGTACAGGGGTAACACACTGTATTAAATATGTAAGGTCTTATATACGTGGGTTTGATTACAAAAACTAATAAAGTATTCTCTAAATAAAAAAAAAAAAGAAATCAAAGAGGCTTGGGAGACTTTGTGGATTTAATCATTGAAATGGAAAGAAACTTGTTTCAGACAAAAATGTCAAAAGAAGAACCAGGGTATTTAAAGGGGGACTCTTGAAGGGTTATATTTAAATGACAAGTCACAAAATTAGGAAGAAACAGTGGTGAAAATGAAGGAAACTGGAGTATTAGGCAGGAGTCATGCTGTAAACCGTCAGAGGTAAAACTTAAAGATCTCTAGGAATGTTAGGTGGATGGCTTAATGAGCCATTGGCCGGGTCAGTGCTGTTTCTCTTGTATAAAAGTATACTTGTCCTCTACCATTGTTTTTTCAGGAACTGCTTTATATATAATCATGATATATGTACCTTTATAGTTAATTACATAGTTCCAGAGCAATAATTGAAAATTGTAGATTACTTGTGTGTAAGGGAGCATCATAAACCACTGGTTAGTCTCATGTTTGTTGCTATGGCAAAATGTCTGAAGGAAACAAAGAGGACAGATTTACCTTGCTTCTCAGCTTCAGGGGTTTCAGTGGTCATGTGGCCTTGTTGCCTTTGAGCCCATGGTGAGGTGGCACATTAGGGGACACATGATGGGGGAAACTGCTCAGCCGTGCTGGCTGTGAAGCAGACAAATAGGAATGGGCCTTTGAGGTGACACTACAAATGACTGAGCCTCCTCCCACTAGGCTCTATGTCTTAAAGGTTTGCCATTCCTGATTACAGCCATGGGCTAGAGATCAACTCTAACATATGAGGGCCCTTCAGATCCAAGCTATAGCGTAAAGTTAAAGGGATGGGGTAAGGGGTATGAGAGTGCGTTTGAAGTTTCTTCTAGGAGGGGCAGTGTGTTTAAAAGTGTATTATACACATGTAAAAATGTTATGACCCCACTATTTTAGATTATGTATATCAATAAAAACTGTATTAATGGTGTAAAAAATGACTAATGCCAGAATGCTGTTGTCCACTTTGGTCTCATGTCCATGCTTACTGCTTTGACCCTTTCTGAATTTTTGGTTTTACCAGTATTGTAATCTAGAATAATCTTGATTGCTTCTCTTCATCCAAGACTTTCTGAAGTCACAGCTCTATTGTGTATTATCTGTTTCGTGACGTCTTTCCTTGAAAGCTGTTTTATTCTCATGAGGCCATATGTTCTTATTTGAAATGTCCTGTTCTTCTAAGGAGTTTGCAGAAGTTATCTAAATGTCATAATACTTAAAGCGCTCTTCACAGGAACTCTGCCAACAATAGGGTCTTAGTAATCATCTATTATCTTCTTTAATGAATTATAGAAGGAGAATGAGTCATATATAGTTCTATAATATATAGAGAGACACTGTGCCTAGCTTTATTATCTGTTTTTGTTTTGCCCTGGGTATTCAACATGGGACTCCATATGTACTAAACATGTGCTGTGCCCGTAAGCCACAACCTCAACCCTCTTAATTCAACCCTCTTAATTAATAACATCTTCAGACTGTTTTTAGTTAGCAAATTAGTGGGTACTAAGTGTATGTGAATAAAATGGTGATGTGTTTCATTTCCATTAGTTTGTATCATTTTCCTTCTCTATCTCTTCACTCTGCTCTCTTCTGTCTCATTAGAATTGGAAGAAATGTTAATGAAAAATACGGTGCTTATTACCTGCTTTTTGTTTTTAACTTGATAAGTTTCTATGACAAGTAAAGATTATATAAGCATTTTGTTTCCTTTTAGCAGATATAAAAATAATTGTTTACAATGCCTTTTATAATTATATCTTTATCAGGTTGGTAGAGATCCCTCAATTCACGTCTGGGACACAGAAACCATTAAACCATTGTCTATATTAAAGGGCTACCACCAATATGGCATCTGTGCTGTGGATTTCTCAGGTGAGGCTCTCTGTCTCAGTAAGAATGTTCAAACTTCAGAGGGAACATAACTTGTGAATCCATGCTAGCTAAGCTTGCCATTTGGCTTCGCAGAGTTTGTCAAGTGTGCATACTGTTGTGAGCAAGCTAATGGTGGAACTTGGTCTTCTGGCTTGTTTATAATTACAGTGTAATGACTATAGCCATGAAGTCTTTTAAAAATGTCCATGATAATGTAGCATAAAAATGGTTTTCTGCAAAACACCTAAAACCATCACAGGTGCTCCTGTAATATGTCCCTTCCCTGTGAATAAACCTTGATACTGATCTTCTGTAGCTTCAGAGTAAACTTTTAAGATGTTTAGGGTGACTAGGAGTGCTTTTTAGATGTCCTTATTAAGTAGCAGTTTTAGTGGATCTTACAATTTCAGTTCATGCTGTCAGTGTAGCAACTGCAGATATGCCTGCAGTAAAAGCTGCTGTGTGCATTGGGAGACAGTGTCATTATTGAAGATATGTATGCCATGAATTGGTGTTTTTGCTGCCCTAGCCAAAGTCAGTTATTCATAAATGAGATTTGGGGGGAGGCATATACACACACACATAGTCAAGAGTACTAATAGTCAAGAATCAAAAAAATGTAAAGCAGACTGCAAGGGTCAACAATAAAACCATCAGTGGTAGCACTGAGCAACTGATTAAGGGTTGCAAAAGTGAGGCAGAGTGGAAAAGGTTCTTCTCACACTGTGACCCTCATAACCTGTAGACACATGCGTGTCTGTCACTGTTACAGTAGTCATTGGCTTCAATATTTAATATAGCCATTACTTGCTGTTTGCTAACAGTGACAACTGAAACTTGGTCTACACTAAAAGCAGTCATGTTAATGATAGCATGTTGTAATGTAGATGCATTTTCTTTGATGAACTTCAGTCACTGAATTTTTATGTCACAGTAAAGTTCTTACAGTGAATTTAGTTGAAATAGATGCATTTCCCCTTCCTTTCCTGATTTTTCTCATTTAATTAATGAAGATTTTGGATTTGTTTTAATTGTTTTAATTGACTTATTTATGTTGATGGGGTATAGGGTGATTTATGTGTGTGGTGCCAGTAGTGGATGCCAAGGCTTTACATACACCAAAGAAGTGCTCTACCATTGGGCTGTCCTTGAGGCCCTAGTATGATGTTCTTACACAAACATGTATTAAGTAATACTCACCACACGGGGTACGTACAATAGCCATCATTTTATACATTCAGCATTCCATCCTTCCTTCCTCCCAATCTCCTGAATACATAAAGTAACTTGAGTGTGACAGTGAATCAAAAACCCATCGGAATTCCTAACTTGGAAGATGGCTCTGTGGATAAAATCACTTGCTTCATGAGTCTGACAACCTGAGTTCAATCCTTTGTGCGCATATAAAGGTAGATGGAGAGAACCACCTTCATAGAGTGTCTTCTGACTTACACACACACACACACTCTAAAACTTTATAAAAACCAGTATCCTCACTCTCTTCTAAATTCTCTTTTCATGGATGAATGCATATTGTCTAACATTTATCATTACTTTTTAAAGTTTTCAATATAGTGCTCTAGCATATTAGTCTACTTTCTGTTGCTATAAAATCACACCTGAGGTGGGTACTAATAAAAACAGAGATCTGGTTAACTCACAGTTATGGAAATTAAAAGTTCAAGTCAGGAGGCTCCATTGGTTCTGCTTGTGGCGAGATTCTCCTTGCTTGTATCACAGTGTGACAGATAGCATCATGGCGGGAGTTAAGTGTAAAAGGAAGATATAACACGGTGAGACAGGAAGCCAGAGAGGTTTAGGGGTCTAACTTGTTTTTATTATAGCAACCATTACAATAGAGCTAACTCTTCCTGAAAGAGCATTATAGCTTTCTTTTTATGTATTTATTTACATCCCAAATGCTGCTCCCCTCCCCTTCTCCTCTGAGAAGGTGGGGGCCCCCTGAATCTTCCCCACCCTGGCACATTAAGTCTCTGCAAGATTAGGTGCAGCCTTTCCCACTGCATCCAGACAAGTCAGCCCTGTTGAGCAGTGGATTCCACAGACAGGCTAGAGCTTTAGGAACAACCCCACCCCCTCCAGCATTATACCTTTCTTAGAGCAGAGCAGCCAACATTGAATCTCCATACCAGGTCCATCTCTTAACTAGTCTACCAGTTTGCATCACCTGGGGGCAAGCATCCAGCATGCCACAAGAGCCTTGGGGTGGAGGTCCTATTCAAATGAGAACGTGTGGCTCTAGAAAACACTTTAGATGGGTTTGACTGAATGAAATTAAATTGGAATCTCATCTTTTTGGTTGTCACAGCTGATGGGAAACGCCTAGCTTCAGTTGGAATAGATGACAGCCACACCATTGTATTGTGGGATTGGAAGAAAGGGGAGAAACTTTCAGTGGCAAGGTAGGGAGAATACTTCCCATGTCGGCAAAACACTAATGTTACCATGTACTTCGCTGTTTTGAAGTCAAGCTAGTATGTGAGGTTTTTCTTTTTTAAGTAATTACAGCTTTTATTACAATTAAATAAATATAATCAAACCAAATAATAAATTATTTTATTATTTCTTTGTAAGCTTAGCCCTTGTGAACCTATTTTTTAAATTTGCCTATAATAGGAAATTGGAAATTACTATTTCAATTTGCCATTCTCAAACAATGACTTCCATTAAATGCTGTTATATACCAACTGGGAAGCATGGCCAAATGCTCACACATGTAATTGAAAAAAGACATACATATGTGTGTGTATGTATAAATGTATGTTTTTCTAATATTTTCTTCATTTCTATGTTTTCTAAAATGAACATTTATTTTATAATAAAATATTAACAGTGCTTGAAGGGGAAAGTAGTTAATGGTGCCAGAGACTACATTTTAAGTTTGTTATTCCTCAGATTGAGATGCTAAAGTACTTAAAAATATGAATGCTTTTTATGAAGTGTATAGATGATGTCCAAAGACACCGAGTGTAACTTTAGCTTGATCACTAGACCTATGACATGGTAGAAGGAGAGAAGTGATCCCTGCAGGCTGTCCCCCGTGTCTGACACTCAATGATTACTTCTCCTCTGAAATAAATAAATGTAATAAAAGGAATATTGAATGATATGTTAAATTGTTACTAATTCCTACTTCAAAATTTTTAAACCCTTTCTTGTCACATAGCATTCCACACATAGCATTCCCTGTTCAATATCCAGCAGGGCTCATGGGTACTATCTAACTGAAGTTCTATGTTCATGTTTTCTACTGTCTGGAGAATCTGCTGAGCAGAGTTAACATATTTAAATAGCAACAAAAGTACAAATAAATGATTCCACAGCCTGAATGTCAGATACCAGCAGGAAACAATTATCCAGTAGGTAGAAGACTTCAGATAGGATGTGGGTTGTTCTGGGATGGGTTATCCACAGAGCTAAAACATTTTGGTTTGTTTCAGAGGCAGTAAAGATAAGATTTTTGTTGTGAAAATGAACCCCTATGTGCCTGATAAACTAATTACAGCTGGGATTAAACACATGAAATTTTGGCGTAGAGCAGGTAAGGAGATGTTTCTTTTTACTTCTTTGAAATTCTAGAAAGCATTACCTTTAAAATAATTTAGCTAAGTACAGTGTGGTATACTAGACTGGATCTTGGGATAGACAAGGAGAATTTTTAGAAAAACTGAAATCTGAACGTGACCTGAGGTTCAATTAAGGACACTGTGTAAATGATGGAGATTTCTTAGTCTTGATAAAGGGATAATGGCAACTGGATAGAGGACTGTGCAGAAATACTAAATCTTCCTGTAAACATAAGATTATCCAAGATAAGCTTTTGGATGGGAGGGGATCATAGGTCTTAATCATGAGATGTTAAACATCAGAAAAGAACAAACTTTGTGATGGCATTCCCTAGTTCACATGAGTATTGAGTTGTGAATTATGTGGGACATGAACTTATGTTTCAGATTTGTATTGAATGCTGTGCCAGACTCAGGAGCTTACAGTGTTTATAGTTACAAAGTACAATTCAACCGTGGTTTCATTCCTATAAATGTAAGCAAGCATTTCATTTGACTGTATCAGTCATTTGGAATTGAAAATGCCTACTAAGTAACATTTAGAACACACACACACACCACCACCACAACCTATATATTTGTTTGAAATAAGAGATTTAAAGAAAGTAAATACTAGGCTGCAGGAGATAGGGCTCAGTGATTGAGAGCCCCTGGCCTTCCAAGGACCCAGGTTTATTACCAGGCACCCACATGGCCACTCGCTGGTAGGGGATCCAGTGCCCTCTACTGGACCTTGTGAGCATTGCATGCATGAGGTGCATACAGGGTGTGTGTGTGTGTGTGTGTGTGTGTGTGTGTGTGTGTGTGTGTGTGTGTGTGTGTGTGTGTGTAAAAAACAAAGCAGAAACTTGTAACAGACGCCCTTCAACTAAAAAGAAAAGGAGGAAGAGGAGGAGAAGGAAGAAGAGTAAGAGAAGGAAGAGGATGAAGAAAGAGAAAAGTAAGAAGGAGAAAGAGAAGAAGAAAAGAAGAAAAAGAACATGAGATGTACATACCTTGAAAATATGTGCAGTTGAGCTGGGCAGCTGGAGCATGGTGCCACTTTTAATCCCAACACTTGGAAGGCAGAGGCAGGTGGATCTTTGGGAGTTCCAGGTCTGCCTTGTCTACAAAGCTAGTCCAGGATAGCTAGGGCTATTACACAGAGAAATTCTGTCTTGAAAAACCACACACACACACACACACACACACACACACACACACACACACACACACATACACACACACACAATTGCAATTTAGTAAAAATTTTCCTTAAGTTTTTCTAGATAGTCTCTGTACCCAAATTCCATGGGGGAGAAAGCTGAACTCTCAGAAGTGAGGGCAATCCTGAGAGCTCAAGAGAGACCACTACTTCTGCTCACATCTCTGGCCCAAGAGGAACCACTTAGAGCCCTTCGGACACAGGAATGTAGGAGCAGTCAGGGGCAGGATCCTTACAGTATATGCCTAAACCCAGAGCTGAAAGCCAGTCTCTAGGAGCTTTGACACACCTGAGAACAAAGGTCAGACCATCACTTCTGCTTGGAGGGACCCAACTGGAACCCTCAAGACACAAGAACCCAGGAGCAGTCTGGGACAGGACCCTTCCAGTTTTTGCCTGCACCAAATGCTGACCAGGTCCTACAGCTCTCTGTACCCAAATCTCACGGGGGAGAGAGCTGGACTCTCAGAAGTGTGGACAATCCTGAGAGCTTAGGGGAGACCACCACTTCTGCTCACATTCCTGGCCCAAGAGAAACCCGTCTAGAGCCCTCAGGACACAGGAATCCAGGAATAGTCTGGGACAGGACCCTTCTGGTTTCTACCTGTGCCCAAAGCTGACTGGTCCCACAGCTCTCAGTACCCAGATCCTACTGGGAGAAAGCCAGTCTCCAGGAGAGCTGACACACAGGCTTATAGGAGGGTCAAACCATTGTCAGAGACAGCAAGACCAGCTAACACCAGAGACAACCAGATGGCGAGAGGCAAACACAGGAACCTAAGCAACAGAAACCAAGACTACTTGGCATCATCAGAGCCCAGTTCTCCCACCAAAGCAAATACTAGATATCCCAACACACCAGAGAAGCAAGATCTGGATTTAAAATCACATCTCATGATGATGATAGAGGACTCTAAGAAGGACATAAATAACTTCCTTAAAAAAATACAGGACAACACAGATAAACAAGTAGAAGCCCTTAAAGAGGAAACACAAAAATCCCTTAAAGAATTACAGGAAAACACAACCAAACAGGTGAAGGAATTGAACAAAACTACCTAGGATTTAAAAATGGAAATAGAAACAATAAAGAAATTGCAAAGGGAGACAACCTTGGAGATAGAAAACCCAGGGAAGAGATCAGGAGTCATAGAGGCAAGCATCACCAACACTATACAAGAGATAGAAGAGAGAATCTCAGGGGCAGAAGATACCATAGAAAACATCGACACAACAGTCAAAGATAATGTAAAGTGCAAAAAGCTCCTAACCCAAAACATCAAGGAAATCTGGGACACAATAAGAAGATCAAACCTAAGGATAATAGGTATAGAAGAGAGTGAAGAATCCCAGCTCAAAGAACCAGTAAATATCTTCAACAAAATTATAGAAGAAAATTTCCCTAACCTAAAGAAAGAGATGCCCATAAACATACAAGAAACCTACAGAACTCCAAGTAGATTGGACCAGAAGAGAAATTCCTCCCATCAGATAATAGTCAAAACACCAAATGCACAAAACAAAGAAAGAATATTAAAAGCAGTAAGTGAAAAATGTCAAGTAACATATAAAGGCAGGCCTATCAGAATTACACCAGACTTCTCACCAGAGACTATGAAAGCCAGAAGATCCTGGAGAGAGGTCAAACAGACCCTAAGAGAACACAAATGCCAGCCCAGGCTACTATATCCAGCAAAACTCTCAACATAGATGGAGAAACCAAGATATTTCATGACAAAACCAAATTTACACAATATCTTTCCACAAATCCAGCCCTACAGTAGATAATAGATGGAAAACTCCAACATAAGGAGGGAAGCTACACTCTAGAAAAAGCAAGAAAGTAATCTTCTTGCAACAAACCCAAAAGAAGAGAGCCACACAAGCATGATTGCACCACTAACAACAAAAATAATAGGAAACAACAATTACTTAATATCTCTTAACATCAATGGACTCAATTCCCCAATAAAAAGACATAGACTAGCAGACTGGATACAGAAAGAGGACCCAGCATTTTGCTGCATACAGGAAACACATCTCAGTGACAAAGACAATCATTACCCCAGTAAAAGGCTGGAAAAGAATTTTCCAAGGGAATGGTCCCAAGAAGCAAGCTGGAGTAGCCATTCTAATATCAAATAAAATCAACTTTCAACCAAAATTTATCAAAACAGATACTTCATACTCATCAAAGGAAAAAATCCACCAAGATGAACTCTCAATCCTGAATATCTGTGCTCCAAATGCAAGGGCACCTATATTCATAGAAGAAACCTTACTAAAGCTCAAATCACACATTGCAACTCACACAATAATAGTGGGAGATTTCACACCCCAATCTCTACAGTGGACAGATCATGGAAACAGAAACTAAACAGACACATAGAAAAAGTAACAGAGGTTATGAACCAAATGGATTTAACAGATGTCTATAGAACATTTCCTTCTAAAACAAGAGAACATACCTTATTCTCAGCACCTCATGATGACTTCTCCAAAATTGATCATATAATCAGTCATAAAACAGGACTCAACAGATACAAGAAGATTGAAATAATCCCATGCATCCTATCAGATCACCAAGAGCTAAGGTTGGTCTTCAATCACAACAAAAAATGACAGAAAGCCCGCATACACATGGAAGTTGAACAACACTTTACTCAATGATAACTTTGTCATGGAAGAAATAAAGAAATTATAGACTTTTTAGAATTTAGTGAAAATGAAGGCACAACATACCCAGACTTTTGGGACACAATGAAAGCAGTGTTAAGCAAAAAGAAGCTGGAGAGAGCATACACTAGCAGCTTGACAGTACACCTAAAAGCTCTAGAACAAAAAGAAGTAAATACACTCAATAGGAATTGATGGCAGGAAATAATCAAACTCAGGGCCGAAATCAACCAAGTAGAAACAAAAAGAACTATACAAAGAATCAACAAAATCAGGAGTTGGTTCTTTGAGAAAATCAACAGGATAGATAAACCCTTAGCTACACTAACCAGAGGGCACAGAGAGAGTATCCAAATTAACAAAATCAGAAATGAAAAGGGAGACATAACAACAGAATCTGAGGAAATTCAAAGAATCATCCGATCCTCTACAAATGCCTATATTCAACAAAACTGGACAATCTGAATGAAATGAACAATTTTCTAGACAGATACCAGGTACCAAAGTTAAGTTAGGATCAGATAAACCATCCACACAGTCCCTAACTCCTAAGGAAATAGAAGCAATTATTAAAATTCTCTGAACCAAAACAAGTTCAGGACCAGATGTGTTTAGTGGAGAATTCTATGAGACCTTCATAGAAGACCTAATACCAATACTGTCCAAACTATTTCACAAAATAGAAAGAGAAGGAACCCTACCCAATTCTTTCTATGAAGCCATAATTATGCTTATACCTAAGCCCCACAAAGACCCAACAAAGAAACTTGAAGAGAACTTCAGACCAATTTCCCTTATGAATATTGACACAAAAATACTCAATAAAATTCTCGCAAACCAAATCCAAGAACACATCAAAACAATCATCCATCATGATCAAGTACACTTCATTCCAGGGATGCAGGGATGGTTCAATATACAGAAATCCATCAGTGTAATCCACTATATAAACAAACTCAAAGGAAAAAAAAGCCACATGATCATCTCATTAGATGCTGAGAAAGCATTTGACAAAATTCAACACCCCTTCATGTTAAAAGTCTTGGAAAGATCACGAATGAATTCAAGGTCCATACCTAAACATAGTAAAAGCAATATACAGCAAACCAGTAGCCAACATTAAACTAAATGGAGAGAAACTTGAAGCAATCCCACTAAAATCAGGGACTAGACAGAAGTCCTAGGCAGAGCAATCAGACAACAAAAGGAGGTCAAAGGGTTACAAATGGGAAAGGAAGAAGTCAAAATATCACTATTTGCAGATGGTACGATAGTATACTTAAGTGACCCCAAAAGTTCCACCATAGACCTACTAAGCCTGATAAACAACTTTAGCAAAGTGGCTGGATAGAAAATTACCTCAACCAAATCAGTAGCCTTCCCCTACTCAAAGGCTAAACAGGCTGAAAAAGTAATTAGGGAAATGACACCCTTCACAATAGTCACAAATAAGATAAAATACCTTGGTGTGACTCCAACCAAGCAAGTAAAGATATGTATGACAAGAATTTCAAGTCTCTGAAGAAAGAAAATGAAGAAGATCTCAGAAGATTAAAAGATCTCCAATGCTCATAGATTGGCCAGATTAATGTTGTAAAAATGGCCATCTTCCTGAAAGCAATCTACAGATTCAATGCAATCCCCATCAAAATTCCAACTAAATTCTTCAGAGTTAGAAAGAGCAATTCGCAAATTCATTTGGAATAACCAAAAACCCAGGATAGCAAAAAACTATCCTCAACAATTAAAGAACTTCTGGGGGAATCACCATCCCAGACCTCAAGCTGTATTACACAGCAATAGAGATAAAAACTGTATAGTATTGGTACAGATATAGGTACATAGATCAATAGAATAGAATTGAAGACCCAGAAATGAACCCATATACCTATGGTCACTTGATCTTTGACAAAGGAGCTAAAAACATCCAGTGGGAAAAAAGATAGCATTTTCAAAAAGTGGTGCTGGTTCAATTGGAGGTCAGCCTGTAGAAGAATGCAAATCGATCCATTCTTATTACCCTGTACAAAGCTCAAGTCCAAGTGACCTCCATGTAATACCATATATATATACTCAAACGGATAGAAGAAAAAGTGGGGAAGAGCCTTGGACACCTGGGCACTGGGGAAAATTACCTGAACAGAACACCAATGGCTTATTCGCTAAGGTCAAGAATCAACAAATGGGACTTCATAAAATTGCAAAGCTTCAGTAAGGCAAAGGACACTGTCATTAGGTCAAAACGGCAACCAACAGATTGGGAAAAGTTCTTTACCAATTCTATATTTGATAGAGGGCCAATATCCAATATATATAAAGAACTCAAGAAGTTAGACTCCAGTGAATCAAATAACCGTATTAAAAATTGGGGTACACAGCTAAACAAAGAATTCTTAGCTGAGGAATATCAAATGGCTGAGAAGTACCTAAAGAAATGTTCAACATCCTTAGTCATGAGGTAAATCCAAATCAAAACAACCCTGAAATTCCACCTCACACCAGGCAGAATGGTTAAGATCAAACATTCAGGTGACAACAGATGCTGGCGAGGATATGGAGAAAGAAGAACACTCCTCCATTATTGGTGGAATTGCAAGCTGGTATAACCACTCTGGAAATCAGTCTGAACTTCCTCAGAAAACTGGGCATAGTACTACCTGAGGACCCAGATATACTACTTCTGGGCTTATACCCAAAAGATGCTCCAACATATAACAAGGATACATGCTCCACTATGTTCATAGGAGTCTTATTTATAGTAACCAGAAGCTGAAAAGAACCCAGATGTCCTTCAACAGAGAAATGGATACAGAAAAGGTGGTGTATCTACACAATGGCGTACTACTCAGCTTTTTAAAAACAATGACTTTATGAAATTCATAGGCAAATGGATGGAACTAGAAAATATCATCCTGAGTAAGGTAACCCAGTCACACATGGTTTGCACTCAATGATAAGTGGATATTATTCCAAAGCTCAGATTACCCATGATACAATCCACAGACCACATTAAGCTCAAGACGAAGGACGACCAAAGTGCGGATGATTCACTCCTTTAATGGGGGAACAAAAATATTCATAGGAGGAGATATGGAGACAAAGTTTGGAGCAGAGACGGAAAGAATGGCCATTCAGAGACTTCCCCACCTGGATCCAGCCCATATACATACAGCCAACAAACCCAGACAATATTGATGAAGACAAGAAGTGCATGCTGACAGGAGACTGATATAGCTGTCTCGTTAGAGGCTCTGCCAGAGCATGACAAATACAGAGGTGAATGCTCAAAGCCAACCATTGAACTGCGAATGGGGTCCCCGTTGTAGGAGTTAGAGAAAGGATTGAAGGAACTGAAGGGGTTTGCAATCTCATAAGAACAACAATACCAACCAACCAGAGCTTTCATGAATAAACCACCATCCAAAGAGTACACATGGACAGACCCATGACTCCAGTTGCATATGTAGCAGAGGATGGCCTTGTTGGGCACCAGTGGGAGGAGAAGAAGCCTTTGGTGCCAGTGTAGGGGAATGACGGGTGGGGGATGGGTGGGAGGGGGGTTGTTGGGTGGAGGAATACCCTCATACAAGAGGGTAAGGGGGAGAGGGTATGGGATAGGGGGTTTATGGACCAGAAACAGGGAAAGGGGATAAAATTTGAAATGTAAAAAAATATATATCCAATAAAAAAATAAGAAAAAAAAGTTTTACTAGTGGGAGGGAAGGGGATGGGGGCTTATGGACAGGAAACCTGGAAAGGGAATAACATTTGAAATGTAAGTAAAGAAATATATCTAATTTAAAAAAGTTTTTCTAGATATCTAATAGCCTTGAATCATAAATGGATATATGTTAAGATTTCATGTGTATTTTCTGTCTACCTCATTTTCAATGGTCAGATCCACAGAATTCATTAGGCAAGTGAACATAATTACCTATTTCCTTAAACTAAGTATCACCTAACCCCTTACATGCATAGTTTTAGGCTGTATTGAAGGACATACCATAAGGATGATGTAAAAATTGATTTTCATGCCATTCTATCTCACATTTAGACTTTAGGAATTCCATGTTATGAGTTAATCAGTCTCTCCCTGTGTTTTTGAATTCTATACCATGAAGTGTTATAGGCAGAGAACCACTGAAAACTTCTAAGGGCAGAAGTGACATGGCCTTGTGGAATAAGAACAGGATGTGGCCCACTCTCCTGAAAACGGACTCTTCCAACTTCCCATTTTCTTTTTAGGCTTTTATTTTTAAAAGCCTCAACCATCACTAAAGTAACACAGTGTTTTACTTGGTTCTTTTTTTTTTTTTTTTTTGGTTCTTCTTTTCGGAGCTGGGGACCGAACCCAGGGCCTTGCGCTTCCTAGGTAAGCGCTCCACCACTGAGCTAAGTCCCCAGCCCCTTACTTGGTTCTTATATTTGCTGAATATCTCCTACCATGGGGCTCCACGGAAGCAGAGCTTTGTCATCTGATTTGCCCTTAGCTCTGTTCTTTATGCCGTGACTAGGGTGTGGATGTGTTTCTTGAGTAAATCAGTGGATGAGTTCAGTTGGGAAAATGTGTAGATGATATCAATAAATGATGAATGGACAAGATGATAGGAAATTTGTGCAAAGTTATCAACCCTAATGCATGAAAATTAATACTGCAGTAAAATCCACTTGGTATTTTACATTCCTGTCTGATGGTGCCTAGTGTTCCTGACAGTGGTGAACCAGGGGCTGTTTTTACTGTTAGCAGATGCGTAGGCTGCTATAGTAACTCTGGAGAATTGATGGAAAAAAGTGTTGATATGTTTTTTATTTGTACACTGTCTCGTTCACACAGTACCTTAGAACAGCTTCTGGTCATGCCCTGAGAAACCTGTACACTTGCAGAGAAGTCCTTATAAACCTGTTTAAAGGAAGGTACTCTTATTAACAAAACTTACAAGCAATGTAAAAACTCAATAATGGGAAAATTAATAACTATAGGTTGTTTATATAAAGAAATGATAGAGTTCTGAAAATTAGATTTCTAGAAGTATAGATCGATGTGTATAACTCTGGCAATATCTTGGGGATGTCAGCAGATTGTAGAAGGATGGGTATGATCTATCAGTTGTTTGTGTATTTTTTATAGCAAATATATGAGTGGTCATTGTATTGGTCTTTTCCCCCCCAATTTTTATTATTCATTTACATTCCCACTGTTGCCCCCTCCCACAATTCGTTATCTCATTCCCCCTTGCCTCCAAGAGGGTGCTTCCCCCGACTAGACCTTTCCCTTCCCTGGGGCCTCTAGTCTCTCAAGGATTAAGTGCAGCTTCTCCCACTAAGGCCTGACCAGGTAGACCTCTGCTATATTTGTGTCAGGGGTCTTGGACTGACCCTTCTGAGCTACTGGTTGGTGGCTCAGTCTCTGGGAACTCCCTGGGGTCTGGGTAAGTTGAGACTGCTGGTCTTCCTAGGAGGTCACTCTCCCCTTCAGCTTCTTTAATCCATCCCCTAATTCAACCATAGGGGTCAGTTCAGTGCTTGGGTGTTAGTATCTGCTTCTGTCTCAGTCAGCTGCTTGTTGGGCCTTTCAGGGGACAGGCATGCCAGGCTCCTGTCTGTAAGCATATCATAGCATCAGTAATAGTGTCAGGCCTTGGTTGGTGCCCACCCATGAGACGGATCCCAGGATCCCAGGTTAGGCCAGTCACTGGTTGGCCATTTGTAGTTCTTGTCATACAGATCTTTCACTTGCGTGATAAGACTTACACCAAGATATTTTATACTGTTTGTGGCTATTGTGGACGGTGTTGTTTCCCTAATTTCTTTCTCAGCCCATTTATCATTTGTGAAAGGAAGGTTACTGATTATTTGAGTTAATTCTGCCACTTTGCTGAGGTTGTTTATGAGCTGTAGGAGTTCTCTGGGGGGACTTTTGGGGTCACTTATATATACTACCATATTATCTACAAATAGTGATGCTTTGACTTCTTCCTTTCCAATTCATATCCCCTTGATCTCCTTTTGTTGTCTAATTGCTCCGGCTAGAACTTCAACTACTATATTGAATAGAAGGGAGAGAGTGGGCAACCTTGTCTTATCCCAGATTTTAGTGGGATTGCTTCTAGTTTCTCTCCATTTAATTTGATGTTGGCTGTTGCTTTGCTATATATTACTTTTATTATGTTTAGGTATAGGCCATGAATTTCTGATCTTTCCAAGACTTTTAACATGAAAGGGTATTGTATTTTATTAAAGGCCTTTTTAGCATTTAATGAGATTATCAGATGGCTTTTTCCTTGAGTTTGTTTATATAGTGTATTATGTTGATGGGTTTTCACATATTGAACCATCTCTGCATCCCTGGGGTGAAGCCAACTTGATTGTACTGAATAATGGTTTTGATGTGTTCTTGTATTCAGTTTGCGAGAATTTTATTGAATATTTTACATTGATATTCATAAGGGAAATTGATTTAAAGTTCGATTTCTTTGTTGGGTCTTTGTTTGGCTTAGGTATCAGAGTACCTGTGGCTTCATAGAATGAATTAGGTAGTGTTCCTTCTGTTTCTATTTCTTAGAATAGTTTGAGGAGTGTAGGTGGCGGTCTGTAAGCAGGTGAGGATAGGTGAAAGACACGGCTAGCGCCAGTAGAAAGGAGGGCAGGCTGAGAGTTATTGAGAGGTGGGAGAGATAGGAGGGAGGAGGGAAGGAAGGAAGATGGAGGAAGAGAAGGATGGCCCAGATCTGTGTGGCTTTAAATAGCCACAGGTAGCTATGAATATCATTTGAGGGATGGATTATGACAGGACAATTTGTCCACTCTAAGTGGACAGCTTATATCAATTGACTCTTGAGTTCTTTGGGGCATTTTGTGGGTTGAGAATTTACTGATATAAATCTGACTGATAAATTACAAGTCTCTCGAGTTTTGATTTTACCAAGTTACAGGGATTTTTGAACCGCAAGATGGGTGGTCACTACATGGGGTTAGCCATAGAGGCAGCGAGACTAATGGGGCCAGAGACTACTGGTGCTAGCATGGGATGGTGCATCCCTTTTCAGTATTTCCTTCAACAGAGGAGTATTGGTATTAGCTCTTGTTTGAAGGTCTGGTAGAATTCTGTACTAAAATCATGTGGTCCTGGTCGGTCGGTCGGTCTCTCTCTCTCTCTCTCTCTCTCTCTCTCTCTCTCTCTCTCTCTCTCTCTTTGGCTGGAAGTTTTTTAATGGCTTCTTCTATTTCCTTAGGGATTATGAGACCGTTTAGATAGTTATCTGATCTTGATTTAACTTTGGTATGTGGTATCTGTCTAGAAAATCATCCATTTCATCTAGATTTCCCAGTTTTGAAGAGTGTAGACTTTTGTAGTAATTTCTGATGATTTTTTGAATTTCCTCAGTTTCTGTTGTTATCACTTCATTTTCATTTCTAATTTTGTTAATTTGGACACTGTCTCTGTGCCCTGTAGTTAGTTTGGCTAAAGGTTTATCTAGTTGATTTTCTCAAAGAACCAGCTCTTGGTTTGGTTGATTTCGGCTCTGAGTCTGACTGTTCCCTGCGTCCACTCCTTGGGTGCCTGTACTTCTTTCTCTTTGTTCTAGCGCTCTCAGGTGTGCTGGTAAATTGCATTTATAGAATCTTCCCAATTTCTTTATGAAGACACTTATGATTTTTCCTCTAACACTGCTTTTGTTGTGTCCTGAAAGTTTGAGTATGATGTGTCTTCATTTTCATTGAATTCTATAAAGTCCCTGATTTCTTTATTTCTTCCCTGACCAAGTTGTCATTGAGCAGAGAGCTGTTCAGCTTCCATGAGTATGTGGCTTTCTGTTGTTTTTGTTGTTATTGAGGTCTAACCTTTGTCCGTGGTGATCTGTCTGAATGAATGGGATTATCTCATCTTCGTGTATCTGTTAAGGCTTGTTTTATGTTGGATTATGTGATCAGTTTTGGAGAAGGTTCGGTGAGGTGCTGAGAAAAAGGTGTATTCTCTTGTTTTGGGGTGAAATGTTCTGTAGATATCTGTTAAATCCATTTGGCTCCTAACTTCTATTAGTTTCGCTGTGTCTCTGTTGAGTTTCTCCATCTATGGTGATTGAGAGTTTTGCTGGGTATAGCATCCTGGGCTGCCATTTGTATTCTCTTAGATGACATCCATCTAGGATCTTCTTGCTTTTAGAGTCTCTGTTGAGAAGTCTGGTATAATTCTGATAGATCTGCCTTTATATGTTACCTGGCCTTTTTGCCTTACAGCTTTAAATATTCTTTCTTTGTTCTGTGCATTTAGTGTTTTGATTATTATGTGATGAGAGAATTTTCTTTCCTGGTCCAATCTATTTGGTATTCTATAGGCTTCTTATACATTTATGGCCATCTCTTTCTTTAGGTTACGGAAGTTTTCTTCTATGATTTTGTTGAAGATATTTTCTGGTCCTTTGAGCTAGAATTCTTCAACCTCTTCTATTCCTATTATTCTTAGTTTTGATCTTTTCATTGTGACTTGAATTTCCTGGATATTTTGGGTTAGGAGCTTTTTCCCAGTTTGTATTTTCTTTGACAATGTATCCATATTTTCTATGGTATCTTCGTCTGAGATTCTCTCTTCCTATCTCTTGTATTCTATCCTATGTTGTCCATCTCCAGGGTTGCCTTCATTTGTTTTTTTTATTCATGCCTTCATGTGTTTTCTTTATTGTTTCTATTTCCATTTTTTAGGTCTTGGACTGTTTTGTTCAATTCCTTCACCTGCTTGATTATATTTTCCTGTATGTCTTTAAGAAATTTATTTGTTTCTTCTTTAAGGGCTTCTACCTATTTACCTGTGTTTTCATGTATTTCTTTTTTTTTTTTTTTCGGAGCTGGGGACCGAACCCAGGGCCTTGCCCTTGCTAGGCAAGTGCTCTACCACTGAGCTAAATCCCCAACCCCTTTCATGTATTTCTTTAAGGGAGTTCTTTATATCCTCATTAAAGGGCTCTATCCTCTTCATGAGATGGAATTTTAAGTCATTATCTTGCTTTTTGGACTATCCAGGGCTTGCTGTGGTAGGTGAACTGTATCCTGGTGGTGCCAGATTGTATTGGGTTCTGTCACTTATCCTATGCTTGCCTCTGGCCATCTCATTACCTCTGGTGCTAAGTGGCCTGGGTGTCCTCCTTGGAGCAGGCCTCCTTGGAGGCAGATAAAGCTGGTCTCCTTGGAGGCAGGCATTATTGCTGTCCCTGGTTAGGCTAGGCCTCTGTGTCTGTGGTAAGAGTAGGCTTCCTATGTCCATGGTTACTGCTGACCTCCTGGGAGGTAGGCAGGCTGTAGGGGATGGGAAGGTATAGGGCCTGCTAATCTGACTTGGGTGGAGAAACATACCAGAGGAAGGTGGAGCTGGGCGGGTGGGCCCTGTGTCAGCCAGACTCTGTATCTTTGGTTACTGAGGATCTCCTAGGAGGCAAGCAGGCCGTGGCATGTGGGAGGGTATCTGGGCACTGATATGGCCTAGGTAGGAAGCTACCCAGAAGAAGGTAGGAAGGGTAGTTGAGCTGGGGTGGGGTGGGGTGGGGGTTCCCAGCTAGCATAAGTATTTGGGCAAATTCTCACCTATGTCTTTGATTACTGCAGACCTCCTGGGAGGCTCACAGGCTCTTGGTGTGGACTTGTATTGGTCTTTTAAAAACTTCTTCTATCCTTAAATAAGTTATAAAATTTTTGACAAGTATTATTAAAAATTCTAACAACTGACTAAAACTTAGTTTTTGTTATTTATCTGATAAGATATAGCCTAAGATCCATGATATAAAGCATTCCCCAAGTTGATTGATAGCTTTGTAATTTTCTTTTTAATATTCTATACTGTTACTGTCTTTTTGTCAATCAGTAGGAATGGAACTATGCTTTGTCGCTGGACATTTTGAAAGCAGTACTTTCCCATTTATTTCTTATGGCACAGGGGGAGGGCTAATTGGAAGAAAAGGCTACGTCGGCACTCTGGGGAAAAATGACACAATGATGTGTGCAGTGTATGGATGGACTGAAGAGATGGCTTTTTCTGGAACATCCACAGGAGATGTATGCATCTGGAGAGATGTCTTTCTTGTAAAAACAGTTAAAGCCCATGATGGGCCCGTGTTCAGTATGCACGCATTGGAGAAAGTAAGTAACCTAAGGACCCGACCATAGTCTGTTATGTTCTTTCTTTCCAAATCCCTAAATATGATATGAAATAGATATGCTGCTTTAAGGCACACCTTAAACAACACAGTGGCACATCCCTGTGACCCCAGCACTCAGAAGGTGAAGGGATGACCATCGTATTTGTATGCACAGCTAGCTCAAAGCCAGCCTGAACTACATGAGACCCTCTTAAAATAAAAAGCAAATGAAAAGAAAGAGAAAGAAAGAAGAGAGGAAAAGAAAGAGAAAGGGGGGAAGGAAAGGCTCCCTCAGCATGTATAATACTGGCTGCACAGGCCTGGCCACTCAGGTTCAGTCCCTGGAACAGGCAGTGAAGGAGAGTTGTCTTCTGGCCTTAGAGAAACACACACAATATTCTCTGTCTGTCTGTCTGTCTGTCTGTCTGTCTGTCTCTCTCTCTCTCTCTCTCTCTCTCTCTTCCTCCCCTCCCTCTCTCTCTCCTTCCCTCTCTCCTTCTCCTCCTCCCTTAATTTCCTCCTCCCCTTCCTCTATCCCCCTCCCCCCTCATTCACACACACAGAAATTATTATAAAGGAATGGAAACTAAAAGTTTACTCTGTTAAGCACTGCTGTGTGTCAACATTATGCTAAGTGCTATCTGTATTATTACATCCTACTCAGTGCTGTTCCGTTCCTTCTTTTCAAGGTAAAGTGGGAGGCTTTAGAAGGACGTGTGATTGCTGAAAGTGTGGAAGTGGCAGGTGTCCCTCAGCACCCACTATAGAACCTGGTCTTTTGGTGCCTTTAGCATCACATAGATACCTTTATAGATTCTGTGTTGATGTTTGGAAACTATGATAGAGGCTCTTACTGTCATTCTTAATCTTTTGGCTGCACTCCTTTCTCTATAGGTTTTTAATATAAAGCAGCTAATTGGTTTTGATGTATTTGATCTTTACTAACTGGAACCCTTTGTTTTCACAGGGATTTGTAACTGGAGGAAAAGATGGCGTGGTAGCCCTTTGGGATGATTCCTTTGAAAGATGTCTCAAGACTTATGCTATAAAAAGAGCTGATTTAGCCCCAGGATCTAAAGGTGGTTTCATATTAGTCTGTTGTTCAAGAAAATACTAATTATTCATTAATATGCTTGATCACTGAGGTGGAACACATATTTTGCCTTCTTGATGACCATCAGAATTAAATAGAAATCAATTACATGCTACCAGAGTCGTCATCCTTCTTTCTCTGAAATATTTGATGAAGTACTAACTCACCGTGATACTCTTAACTTTTAGCTCTCATACTTATCAGCATCTAGGAGATATTTTTTTCAGGCAGCATTTGGCTTACTGAACAAGCCTGACAATCTGATTTCAGTCCCTGGAACCCACCATGGAAGGAGGGAACTGTGCCGGCCTCCACTCTAACCTCACACGTCCTTCCTTGTCTTTTCTTTCAGTGCATTTCTTCCTTTCAGGGACTGTGCCACTCTCTCCAAACTCAAGGCCTTTCTGCACGCTTTTTTTCCTGCGGATTGTTCATACAGGCTGTACGACATTTCAAATCTGAAACACTTTATTCTTTGTGACTTCATCCTCACTTCCCCCTTCAGAAATTTAATTCATTTCTCAAATTCTCCCTTCCTAATAACCTCCTCACATAAGATCTGTTGCCAGGCTTACTGATATGTTACTGAGGCCTGCCTGGGACACACTGGACAAAGGGACCTATCTTATGCTGAGTTAGAGTTCCTGACTTGGATGTTATACATAACCTAAGGGGAACAGGAAGAAGATGAAGATTTACTAATGTAGGGGCAAAGATGTAGTTATTGAAATGGTAGTGTGGGTCTGGGTAGAACACAATTATATGTTGTTATGCTCTAAGATTAACAAATTGAATGATTGAAGTAAGTACAGTATTATTAGAATTTCTAAAATATAGATAGAACTTTATAATGTGAGTTTTTACTATCAAATACTATCAGTGGAAAAATACATAGTCTTGAATTATCTTAACTTCTCATCTTCAAGAACTTTTCCATCTAACATTCCAGGTCTGCTCTTGGAAGATAACCCATCTATACGTGCCATATCATTAGGACATGGTCATATTCTGGTTGGCACAAAGAACGGTGAGATATTGGAAGTGGATAAAAGTGGCCCAGTCACTCTGCTGGTCCAGGTACTTGAAATGTGAATGTGCACTCTTCTTCTTTATGGTTCATGTTTTCATTCATGAGAAGCAAAACTGACACTGGGAAAGCAATGCGAGATGAGTGAGGGAAATATGTCACAATGCTAATGTACATTGAGAAAAATGTACTAGACAAAACCAGTAATGAATACACATGTTCTCTTGTATAATTAGTGCCAATACTTAGGTAAAATTCTATCACTACTTATGAAGTCAATGAGACAAAAACTAGTTATAATGCATTTGACCCAGACATTCATTTCATGTTTAGTTTTACTTTTGGAGCCCATTTGCTAAACATAGGTCATTTGAGACTCTTCAGTTAAGTGTAAGTTTTATAGCTTACAGAGATGAAAAGGATAGTATGACTGCAGACCAAAAGTGTATTACTGAAAACATCAGTGAGAAGCTAATAAAAATTCAGAAATAAACTTTTTAAAGACAGAGTCACATTGTGCTCTGCTGATTTGGAACTTGCTAATAAGTAGATCAGGCTGGCCTCAAATTTATGGAGATCCCCTTGCCCTTGCTTCCACTTCTGCCTCCTCTTTAATTATCTGCTTCATTCCTGTTAGGACCCCAAAGAGCACACACAGATAGAGTGCCATCCATGCTTTATTTAGTGCTTTATTGTTAATACCCTGTCAGTGAGATTGTGAAGGGGCAAACTAGTGGTAACTTGTTAATTTCACTTACATAATATGCCCTTAAAATAAAAGGAGTTTCTGGGGTGTGTGTGTGTGTGTGTGTGTGTGTGTGTGTGTGTGTGTGTGTGTGTGTGTGTGTGTGTGGTGTGTGAGATTGGCCCTTTACGATCCTCTCCATAGGGTATGCATACTCTACACATCTGTCTAGTCACTGTAATTTATACATCTATGAGGTCCCATACATTATTACTACAAATACCCTTCTAGGGATGAATACAGAAGAATTACTTTTTAAATGTCATAAGAAAAGTTTTAGAAATCACAAATGATAAAAAAATTTGGGTGGGGTGGTGATCTGAGAAGAGCTCGAGGAGGGGTAAACCTGATTAAAATACATTGTATATATGTATGGCACTCTCAAAGAATAAATGAAAATGCTGTCTTAAAAGAGAGGACATTCTAGATGAATTAAACTGAATAGACTTTATTTGAGCACTAAAATATTTGTATAGTGAACTGCACTCAAAGTCAGAAGAGATTTGAGGAGCTTTGCCTCAGCATGGGCACCAAGCTCTTGTCAGCTAGGTGTGGAAGACAAAAGACCCACTTGGTTGGTTAAAATTCTTAAACCTTGTCTTGATGTTATTGGCAGTGTGTGATTGCCAGGTTCTTTGAGTACAGTCCCTGGGGGCTTCTGGTTGGTAAAATATCTAGTTTCATCTTGGTATTTATGTTGGCTTTCAGGTTGTTTCCTAGTACCCTAGTGTGGATGCTGTCCTAATGGACTCTTAATTAAAACTGTTCTCAATATATCTTTTTAAAAAAATGATGCTGGGCCTCATGTGTGCTGAACACTTACTGTACCACTGAGTCACACCTGTCTTACTGTGTTCTGTTTCTTATGTGGTGAGATTGGATTGTCTTTTAGCTTCCTGGCTTTAGGATTCACGATACCTTGCCTTAGCTATTGTCTAAATGTGTATGTGAAAGCTTAGTGAGCCTGTGAAAGAAATCAAGTAAAGGTTTAATTGTTAGAAATGAGTAGAAAAACAGTAGTAATTTCAGACATAGCTGTATACCTTGAATATTGAGATAACAAATTGAAAAATTGTTAAAACTGATAGAGGGTCTCTATAACGTGATGATTTTAAAAATGAACATATAGAAAGCAATGGTATTTCATTCTAGTAGCAATATGAACAAAATATTACATACAATATTACTCATAAAGTAAACTATACAATAACCAGTATTTTCATTTTTCATTATTTGTTTACATGTATTCATGGTTTTGGGGGAGCAGTGCACATGCCTTGGCATGTGTAGAAGTCAGAGGACAAGTTGGGGGGGGGATTAAGTTTTCTTCTTCTGCCATGAATTCTTGGAAATCAGAGCCAGATTGTCAGGTTTGAGGACGTGCACTTTTACTGTTCGATCCTTCCCACTGCTTATTCTAGTGATCAGGAATTTTATAGTTAAAATATGTAAAACCTACACTAAGAAAATTATGAAATTTTAACTAAAGATGTAAAAGATCTAGATAAACTGCGCTTTGTTATGATTATAATCCATATTTTGATAGGATTTTTGCACAGAACACAGGCTTTTACAAAAACGCCTAGAAGGTAAAGGAAGAAGGAAGAAAATGCTGGGAACCTCTACAGGATAAAAATATATGAAACACAAACTTAGTCTAACTGAAAAGTGTGGAGGGTGTAGTCACCACCATGACGTCGAAGGACAGCAGTGTTGTAGCGGTGCTGACTGTGGCGCAGTCGTCCTAGGGTATCAAGTTCTCGTGGCTGGGATAGCGCTCTAGTCATCGTGATCTCTAACTTACTGGGAGCAAGGTTTTGTGGTTTTCACCGTATAGTCTTACGTTGTTAAGCTTGTTCCTATTTTTTGATGTTATTTTAAACAATATTTTCTCAATTTTATTTTTGGATTGTTTTTTGCTAGTACATAGTACAGTTGATTTTGTACATATCCTATAATGGAAACAAGGACCTATAAACTCGCTAATTTCATGTATTCTAAAAGTTTTGCAGCAGATTCTTTACTAATTTTTATATGTAAGATCATGTCATCTATAAATAATTGATCCACTTCCCCATGTCAGTTCTGCATAGTGGTTACTTCCTTTACTTGGCTAGTTGCCCTGCTGAAGCTTCCAGTGTAACATCGAATGTAAGCAGTGAGAACAGATGTTATTGGGTTTGTTCCCTGTCTGAGGAAAGCCATCATTAAGTAAAGGATCCTCCCTTCCTCCTTTCCTTCTTCTTTTCCTTTCCCCCTCCTCTTCTCTCTTCCTTTCTCCTTCCCTCCTTCCCTTATTTTAAGACGTGGTTTTGTTGGTCATCCTGGCTTGCCTGGAACTCACTCTGCAGATGAGGCTGACCTTGAACCTGCAGCTGTCTTCCTGCCTCAGCTTCCTGACTAATGGTAGTATAGGCATGAGATTTTTCATAATGGAAGTGTAGGTTTTTCACAAATGTTCTTTACAAGATGGAGAATCATGGTTTAATCCCTGGTTCATTAAGTGGTTTAATCCTGGTCCAGGAGGAATTTGTTGTATGCTTTTTGTTTGCTTGTTTATTGGAAGGATCATGGTATTTGATTTTCATCCTGTGGCAGTTATTATGTTAATTTATTTGCCTTGTGTGGTTGAATTTACATATGCTGACTTCTGTTAGATAATGTGTTAGTGCCCCCTGGTTAGGGCTGTTGCTTTGTATTTTTTTTTCCTGGTGGTGGTATTGGCTTCATAAAATGACTTGGGAAGTAGTGCCTCATGGTTGGAGCAGGAAGAAAAAGGCTCCTAATCTTAAAGAAACTGGCTTCCTAGCAGAATGCAGAAAACAGTCATCTTTACAGGTACTTGAGAGAAGCCAGTGAAGGCTGTTAGGAAAGGAGACGGGAGAGTTTGGTAATCTCTGATTGCATGACAATCTAAAACATAGCCAGTCAGTTTGCCCAGAGGCAAAGTCAGGTCTCTGGAGTTGAGTACTGGGACAGGGAGGGCATCTGGGTGGGGGAGACTTTAGGGGTAAATGCATATGGTAGAAGTGGTCGAGGGTCGGGTGATATGCTGTCCTCAGAACCTGGCCCTCCAGCCAGGGGTTGGGGATAAAGCCAGGTGTTGTTGATTGCAGGAGTCTGTTTTGGTTTCCACGTAGTTGAGTTGTGACAGGGAAGAGGGAGTGGGTTCCAGTACACGCACCATCACTATTTTAACAAAGTCCACTAGGTTTTCCTTAGTAAAATTTCTTTCATTTCTTTGGTCTCCTTGAAACCTTGTCAAGGCTTTACTGAACTTAGAGGTCTTTTTCAGTTTCATTGGTGAGCGAGTCTGCAGAGCTCCTCCTCTGATCATGTATTTTCAGATTACACTGAGATTAACTGTGTTTTCTTTATAGGGACACATGGAAGGAGAGGTGTGGGGTTTGGCCACACATCCTTATCTGCCCATCTGTGCTACTGTAAGTGATGATAAGACCTTAAGAATATGGGATCTCTCTCCTAGTCATTGTATGTTGGCAGTCCGGAAACTGAAGAAGGGTAAGAGGCTCTCAGAGTTCAACAAAGATTAAGCTCTTACAGCAGTCTTCTGACATTTGCAATAGCCATAGAATGTCTCTTGCAAAGGATTATGGGAAATTCTCTCATCTTCCTTGGGCTGAACCTGTGACATTCCAAGGATAGGATCCTAGAAGAGAGCCAAGGCAGGGTGAATGTATTCGGTTTTATTACTATTGCTTAACTTCTCTTTTAACAGTGTAATTCCAATTAGAATGAAGCACTGCCCTCACCTGTCTAACAGTGTAAACTTATTTTGGTAGTTGATTCAGTTTTTCATTCTTATAATTGCTTCTGGAGCTCTTGGTGTAGAGTTGGTATTATTCTTTAGCTTTCCTTACAGCTCTATAGGTTAACAGCTTTGAGCATGTGTCTGGGTTTACTTGGGTTCATCTGCTTTATGTTTCCTGAATATGTGGCTTTCATTCTGTGTTAAAATTGAAAACCTCTCTGCCAGTGCTAGTGGCTCCCCCTGGGTGTCACTCCTTGTATTAGGTTATAGGCAAAACTTGTGACTCTGTCCTTCAGGGTCTAAATGCTCTTACTTAGTTATGCTTACTTTATTTAACATTAGGTCAAGAGGGAAAGTTGGTTTTTATAATTTGAAGGATATGTGTGAAGTTTTCTTTTTTTGAGACAAAATATCACTATATCTTCCTAGCTGGCCTTGAATTCTGTATATATAGACAATGCTAGTCTCAAATTCACAGACCTCTGCCAGCCGCTGCCTCCTGAGTGTTGAGATTAAGGGTGTCAGCCATCATTTCTGGTGGTATGCATGACAACTGCTTAGGCTAATAAGATTATTGATGTCCTTCTCCTAATTGAACCATACTGGTCCCCAACCTCAGTCCAATGGATTGGCTGTAAGTATCTGGATCTGTCTCAGTCAGCTGCTGGTAGAGCCTCTTGGGACAGCCACACTAGCTCCTGACTGTAAACACATCATAGCATCAGTAATAGTGTCAGGTCTTAGAAGATCATCAGTCTCAACTTACCCAAACCCCAGGGATCAACCTAGAGCATGCACAGGCTCATCCAAGGCCCCTGGCACAAAGATAGCAGAGGTCTGCCTGGTCAGGCCTTAGTGGGAGAAGATGCACTTAATCCTCAAAAGACCTAAGGCCCCAGGGAAGGGGGAGGCCCCAGGGGAGGGGGAGGCTGAGGGGTGGGGGATGTGGGGCACCCACTCAGAGGCAAGGGGGAGGAGGAATGGGATGAGGAACCGTGGGAGGGGGGACCAAGAGGAGTAACAATGGGAATATAAATAAATAAAATATTAAAAATTGAAAAAGAATATTGTTGATGTTATGCTGAGTTAGATATGAGACACTGTTATAAATTGGATATATAAGAAAAATTTTTGGCAAATAACTCAATTTCTTGGCAATCAAAGAATAAGCAGAATTTAAATATACAATATGACTTAATGTTTATATTATTGAAGTTTGAGAAGTAAATATATCCTGAATACTTACCAGCCTTTTGCACTTACTTTTTAAGTGGCACATTGGAAAGTTCCATTATCAGTTTCTTTTGCTGGCATGCCTATACCCAGCTGTAATCTCTGTAGAATATGATTTCAACTTTCAGGCCAGCCTGAGCCATGCAGTAAGACCCCATCTCAACAACAAAAAAATCAAAACAACAGCTTGTGTATCCTGTGGTTTTATTTTTAATTATAATCAATTTAGAATATTTATTTATTTGTTTGTTTGTTTATTTTTACACTCTACATTTTATTCCCCTCCCGGTCCAGCCTCTGACTGTTCCATATCCTACACCCCCCACTGCTCCACAAGGATGTCCCCACCCCAGCCATCCCACCAGACCTCTAGGGCTTCCAGTCTCTTGAGGGTTAGGTGCATCTTCTCTGACTGAACCCAGACCTGGGAGTCCTCTGCTGTATATGTGTTGGGGGCCTCATCTCAGCTGGTGTATGCTGCCTGGTTGGTGATCAGTGTCTGAGAGATCTTGGGGGTCCACGTTAATTGAGACTGCTGGTCCTCCTACAGGGTTGGCCTCCTCCTCAGCTTCTTCCAGCTTTTCCCTAATTCAACCACAGGGGTCAGCAGCTTCTGTTCATTGGTTGGGTGCACATCTGCATCTAACTGTTTCAGCTGCTTGTTGGGTCTTTTGGAGAGCAGGCATGATAGGCCCCTTTGTGTGAGTGCCCCATAGACTCAGTAATAGTGTCAGGTCTTTGGGGCCTCTCCTTGAGCTAGATCCCACTTTGGGCCTGTCACTGGACCTTCTTTCCCTCAGGATCTTCTCCATTTCCATTCCTGAAGTTCTTTCAGACAGGAAGAATTATGGGTCAGAGTTTTGACTGTGGGATAGCAACTCCATCCCTCACTTTCTTTCTGTCTGCCCTGTCTTTCTGCTGGAGGTGGGCTCAGCAAGTTTCCCCTCCCGACTGTAGGGCATTTCATCTAGGGTCCCCCTATTGAGTCCGGAGAGTTTCTCACCTCCCAGGTCTCTGGTACATTCTGAAGGGTCCTCCCAACCTCCTTCCTCCCTAGGTCATCTGTTTCCATTCTTTCTGCTGGCCCTCAGGGCTTCAGTCCTTTCCCCCCACCCAATATCACATCATGTTCTCCTCTCCCCCACCCTTATCCCCTTTCCCTCACCCCCTCCCCCTTGTGGTTGCTATCTTCTCCCTCCCAAGTGGGACTGAGGTGTCCTTACTTGGGCCCTTCAGCTTGTTGACTTTTTTGAGTTCTGTAGACTGACTGTACTGGGTTTTTTTTGGGGGGGGGGGGTGGTAATATCCACTTATTAATGAGAACATCCCATGCATGTCCTTTGGGGTCTGAGTTACCTCAATCGTGCTCGCTTCGGCAGCACATATACTGAGTTACCTCAATCTTGATGATATTTTCTAGTTCCATTCATTTGCCTGCAAAACTCAGGATGTCCTCGTTCTTAATAGCTGAGTAGTACTCCATTGTGTAAATGAACCACATTTTCTGTATCCATTCTTCTGTTGTGGGACATCTGGGTTGTTTTCAGCTTCTGGCTATCACAAATAAGGTTGCTATGAACACAGTGGAACGCATGCCCCTGTGTCATGGTGGGCATCTTTTGGGTATATTCCCAAGAGTGATATTTCTGGGTCTTTTGGTAGGTCTATTTCCAATTTCCAGAGGAACCTCCAAATTGATTTCCAGAGTCGTTGTACCAGTTCGCAGTCCCACCTGCAATGGAGCAGTGTTCCTCTTTCTCCACATCCTCGCCAACATGTGCTGTCACCTGAGGTTTTGATCTCATTCTCACTGGTGTGAGGTGGATTCTCAGGATCATTTAGATTTGCATTTCTCTGATCACTAAGGACTTTGAGCAATTTGTTAGGTGCTTCTCAGCCATTCGAGATTCCTCTGTTGTGAATTCTCAGTTTAGTTCTAAACCCCATTTTTTGACTGGGTTGTTTGGATTTTTTGTGATTAACTTCTTGGGTTCTTTATATATATTTTGGATATTAGCCCTCTATCGGATGTGGGTTAGTAAAGATTTTGTCCCAATCTGTAGGATGCCGATTTGTCTTACTGACTTCATCCTTTGCCTTACAGAAGCTTTCCAGTTTCATGAGGTCCCATTTATCAGTTCTTGATCTTAGAGCTTGAGCCACTGGAGTTCTGTTTAGGAAATTTCCCTCTGTGCCTATGAGTTTAAGGTTCTTTCCCACTTTCTCTTCTATTAGATTGAGTGTATCTGGTTTTATGTTGAGGTCCTTGATCTACTTGGACTTGAGCTTTGTGCATGGTGCAAATATGAGTCTATTTTCATTTTTCTACAGACGGCCAGTTAGACCAGCACCATTTATTGAAGATGCTCTCTTTTTTTCCATCATTTATTTTTTACTACTTTTTCAAAGATCAAGTGTGCATAAATATGTGGTTTTATTTCTGTGTCTTCAATTCTATCTCATTGATCAATATGTCTGTCTCTGTACCAATACCATGCAGGTTTTATCACTATTGGTCTGTAGTAGAGCTTGAGGTCAGGGATGGTGATTTCCCCCAGCCGTTCTTTTATTACTACAAATTGTTTTTGTTATTCTGGGTTTTTTGCCTTTCCAGATGAATTTGACAATTGTTCTTTCCATGTCTTTGAAGAATTGTGTGGGGATTTTGATGGGGGTGCATTGAATCTGTAGATTGCCTTTGTTAGGATGGCCATTTTTACTATGTTATGGTTTAGAAGCTGGCTGGTAATAATTCTATCCTGATTTTTGTTTGTAACCACTACATACTATCATCTCCCATGTTTGTACCTCTAGCCTGTCCTTCTGAGAAGTATTAATATATCAGATAGCTTTCATCATGCCTTCCATTGAGTTTCTTTTAGGCATCCCTCATCTCAGTAAATGACATCACTACTGAGGAAGATGTGTGATCTTTACTTTCCTCTTTCTCGTCTCCCCACCAATTCTGTCTGCATACGCGTCTATTTCTGTGCCTTCCACTGCTGCCATCTGTCCTCACTGTCTCCTGACTCTCAGGTTGCAGCAGTCATTCCTAGATTCTTTATTATCAGTGTCTGCTTAATAGTTGATTACTTATTCCCAGTTGTGTCAGCTTTTCATTCTGTAACTGCCTCACTCCACCCCTCAGCTTACATGCTAATACTGAAAGCGTTAGGGCTGCCTCAGCTTGCCCTATATCTTGCTGTCGGCAGAAGCGCATTATTATCTCTTTTTTCATCAGTGTAGGTCTGACTTCTTTTGAAATGGGCAATATCAGTAGTAATAAACAATACTAATATTACTCATGTGTAGTTTTGAAACAGATCTTTCTAGCTTACAGTAATGATTGCCTAGCGTCCTTTTTAATTTCTGAAGCATTTTTACGAAGATGACCTCACTTTTAAAATTTTGGTAGAATAGAACTCACCTCCCACCCCTCACCCCCAGTCTTCGCTTAAGTCATTGGCTTTTTATTGGTTAAATTCTCTTTTTCACCGCCTTTCTGTTATTTAACGGTCCATTTTTGTTAAGTGTAGAAGCCAGTTTATTTCAACAGAACATCTTGACTTCTTTTTCATGTTTATTTGAGGCCATAATACATACAAGTTCCTGTTCATAATTAAAGGTCCTTAAAGCACATACTTTAAACATGTATACGTGATGGAAATTCCCTGATGCTTCTCTTCTCTTTCAGGTGGGCGGTGCTGCTGCTTTTCCCCTGATGGCAAAGCTTTGGCTGTAGGACTCAATGATGGAAGCTTCTTGATGGCCAACGCAGACACTCTAGAGGATCTTGTGTCCTTTCACCACAGAAAAGATGTTATTTCAGACATCCAGTTTTCACCTGGTGAGACTGCACTGAAATTGTACTTGAGTATTAGCATCAGTGAGTAAATGTATCAATAGGTAATTGTTTTCTAGTTTATTTTACCTTAGACCATACTTTCTTTGTCTCTGCCTGTCTCTCTCTCTCTCTCTCTCTCTCTCTCTCTCTCTCTCTCTGTGTGTGTGTGTGTGTGAGAGAGAGAGAGAGAGAGAGAGAGAGAGAGAGAGAGAGAATATGATTGATTGAGATTTCCGTGTGTGGTATGTGTGTGTGAACTCAGAGACGGTTAGGCGTCCTGCTCAGTTATCATCCATCTTACTCCTTTGAGACTGAGCCTGAAGCTCGGGTAGACAGCCAGCTCACCAGTCCTCCCATCCTACCCACAGTGCGGGGGTCACAGGGTGTAGCCTGCCCAGCTTTACACATGGGTATGAGGATCTTAAAACATCAGGCCTCATGTTTGTGTAGCAAACGCTCTTTGCACTGACCATCTCTCCAGCCTCTAAAGAGTTTTACTTTCTGACAAGGCAGCAGGTGCAGTATAAAAGCCCGAACTTGCCAAGCGCCAATGTCTGTTTAATCTTAGTCTGTATGCCATTAATTTTCCAAATAACTTGGGTCTGGTGGACTTTAGTTTTCATGTTTGTAAATAAAAGGGGCCAAATAACTATTTTATATAGGAATGCTTTTGAAACTATGTAAGTTTTTTGTCATAGATTTCTTTGATTCATTGTCTACTACAGAGCCCACTATAGTATAGGAATTATGAATGATAAGACAAAATGTTGATTTTGGTCTATTTCCCTCTATATTTAGCAGGATTTTGGGGGGAAGGATTGATTGTATCAAAATTAGGTCCTACATTACTCTTTACATTTTGTTGTCTACTAATCTAATGTGTTACACTAAGAAAATGTACTTCATTTTTTGTTATTAATGTTCTTGAAGAATTATATTATTATTTGATATCAACATATGGGCCTGATTATACTACAGCTTATGAAATACTTAAGACTTCCCTCAAAAAATACCAAGTTACTTCTAGTTGCAGAGTCAGAAACTCCTCCCTGAGATAGGAGATGTAGACAGACGTTTCTGTCGTAGGTTCTGGGAAATACCTCGCTGTGGCGTCCCATGACAGCTTCGTTGATATATACAACGTGACAAGTAGCAAGCGAGTGGGAGTTTGCAAAGGAGCAACAAGCTACATCACCCACATCGACTGGGACAGCAGAGGTAAGACGCTGCTGAGAGCCTCTCTAGTGTGCTCTAGTACAGCTCTGCAGAGCAGCAGATGGGATTCAGCTCAGGGTGGACCCTGTACAAGTTCAGACTTTCAGAGCATGGGCCATGATACATTGTTAATTTTAAAGTAATCTAAATTTTATACAAGAAAAAAATTTAGCCATAGCCATCTGATTTTTGTCAGATAAACCTCACACATTTCAAATTTGGAAATAGAATTGTAAAGATTTCAAAATCACTTCTTGCATTATTTAATATATCATATTTTTCTAAAAGTTATCATAATTTTATGGCATATTATTTAATGAGTACTTTTTGCAGAATGCATAGCATATAACAATGTTTGAAAATTTTGGACAGATGTTAAATATTTTAAATGCTTTCACTTTAATAGATATTTTTAACTTTTTAAATTTCATATTATAAGTTAAGGTTTTTCAAATATCCTTAAACTGTATTTATACTTATATAATTTAAGGAAGCAGTTTTCACAACAAAAAATGTTTTAAGTTTCTTTTCAGTGTGAACACCAACTAATATATCTATCTACATAAAAATAAGCCTTTCATGAATGAAATTATTTAATTAAACCGAGATTGAGAATGTAGTGATGTTAATATATCCACTAGAGCAGAGACTGGCCTAGGGCTTTGCACAGCCATGAGAGTGCTCTTACCACTGAGCTACCTCTATCTATTTCTTCTCTTTCACTTTTAGACAGGGTCTCGCTCAGTCCTTGAATTCACCCTGCAGTCCAGGCAGTCCCTGAACTTATGAGTCTTCTGCCTTCTCTCAGTCTCTTGAATGGCTCAAAATACAGGCCTTAAACTGAGTTTGCCTGTAAAGATGTAAACAGAACACAAATACCCATGTAGAGATAGAGCTGTCACTTCACAGGCAGGGAGTAAAGCACAGCTTATTCTGGAGCCAAAGATGAGTGACCATGGCCTGGGAACATGGACCCGGGGCACCCCAAATCCCATGTTCCAAGATAGTAAGTTACAGGAAGTTTTCATAATCATTAAACAAGGAAAATTGTAAATCAAGACATTTCAAAGGTGCATCATTAGGCCAGTGCCACTTACTGAAGATGCTTTCTTATTTTCATATTATAATTTTGGCTTCTTTGTCCAAAATCTAGTGTCCATAGGTGTATGGATTTAAAGGGACTCACTGCCAACTAGGGAGCCTGCCCTCTGCACATGTGTTACAGTTGTGTAGTATGATCTTCTTATGGGAATCCTAACAGTGGGAGCAGGAGCTGTCTCTGACTCTGCTGCCTGCCTTTGGGCCACTTTCCACCTACTAGACTGTCTAGCTTTAATAGGAGAGCAGGTACCTAGTCTTGCTGCAACTTGATATGCCATGGCTGGTTGATAGCCATGGGAACACCTGCCATTTTTAAAGAGAAATGCAGAAGTGGATGAGGCAGGAGGGGAGGGGAGGTGGGAGGTGGAAGGGAAGGGAGGTTTGTACAGGAGAGAAACTGTGGTTGTGATAAGAAAGAAGAGAAAAAAATTTCAGGAGAAAAGTACATTGGTGTGTCTGTCAGCTAGGCAGGTTGTGCAGAGGGAATCCACACTTTAGGCCTCAGATGCTGTTGGCTGACATCCTTATTCTTTGGCTTGGTGGGTACTAAGCCTCTGACTGTCCTAGAGGACTTACTAGGTAGGTCTCATGTGGAGTGAGTAGTAACTCACAATTTAGGGGATTAAAGCTAGCCCAGGAAAATTTGTCGCTGGACTAGAACATTCCAGCTCTCCCTAGGGAATTACAAGTTCTGATCATCCTGTGAAGTGTTTATCACATGTTATGTTTTGTTTTCTTTCTGGGTATTAGAGTTAAGAGGAATGATATTTGTATTCATGTGTCTTCAATATGTCTGTAATTTTAAAATTTTCTTTTAAGGAAAGCTTTTACAGGTCAACACTGGTGCTAAAGAACAGCTATTCTTCGAAGCTCCCAGAGGGAAAAAACAAACCATCCCCAGTGTGGAGGTAGGAAGATGGTGATATTTGTCATGATGTTTGTGTCATTGACAGTGGTTGGAAAACTGAGGCCCCCTTCCTGTCTTTCATCTATGTGTGGTGGTCATTCATTCTCACAGTATTTGAAAACTAATTCGGGCAAGTTTATATTACTGGACCAGAAAGAGAAATAGATGGTAAAGAAAAAGAGATACTTTTAAAAAGAAGGAATCTGGGCCTCATGGTGTAGGCCTTTAATTCCACCAACTAGATCTCTTATGAGTTCAAAGCCAAGCTGGTCTATGTAGTGAGTTCTAGGCCACATAGTGAGAGTTTGTCTCAAAAAAAAAAAGAAAAGAAAAGAAATATAAAAACTTGAATACTTAGCTGCACTTGAATCGCTGTCCTGAAAGGACAAGAAGCATTGTCTGTCTTGTGTCTGATAATATCACTAATGTCTGTTTGCTATGACCTAGGAAGAGATGCTCAGCAGACAACATGGAAGAGGTTTAGTAAGGGGCTGTCAGACTTCTTGCAGGCTGAGTGAAAAGCGTGTTTATAATGCATTCATAGGGACTCAGAATCCCCGTAAGCCTGGCTTTGGGGTAGTCTGTGAGAAGCAGCAGTTTGACTTAGGACTTAGCTCAGCAGCTAGGACATACAGTATGTGTGTCGTAAGCATGCCCTAAATGATACTGTGCTGGAATCTGCAGGCAGTGGGGCCGGGGAGCTGTAAAGCCAGCTAAGGGCTTAGCAGTTTCCCTGTTACAGGTTTACTTTCACTGTGATGGAAAAATACTTAGACTTGGCGTATTAAAGGTTAGAATCTTACAACAGTTGTTTTTAAATATTTTTAGGTGGAAAAAATTAGTTGGGCGACATGGACAAGTGTTCTTGGTTTATGTTGTGAGGGAATTTGGCCAATAATTGGAGAAGTCACAGATGTAACCGCCTCTTGCCTCACCAGTGACAAAATGGTCCTAGCTACAGGGGATGACTTGGGATTCGTGAAGCTGTTCAGATACCCAGCTAAAGTATGTGTTTCTCTTTAACTTATATAGTGGTTCTGTAATGAAATGGTGGAGGGACTATGAATTCCATTGCTTTAGTACTAGCAATGCACAGATCGTATGCAGTGTTGTATGGCCAGGGGTTGGGAATTGTGTTCCCTATTCTTGCCATCATATATAAATAAGTGTTGTAGTTTACTAAACTGTGCCTTGGTTTATATGTCATATTGTACAGTTTTTTCATTATTAAATAAATCAATATCCCTCCTCAGCATTCCTTTTATCAATATAATTTTATAATTAATTATTAGATAAATATAACTTTACTATATAACTTTAAGAGTCAATATAAGCTTTTTAGATATAGGGTTTACATCAGAAAAGAAAATTAAATAATAAACAGTTAAATACCTATAAAATTAAATAACACTGAGTCAATGTTAGTTGTTTTTCTGAAACCGGATACTACGATTCCTTACAGTGCTATATATCCTAGTCTGTGCAGTTTGATCGTTTAACTTACTGACCTTTATTCACACTATTGTACATTAGGCTTCTGCTTCCCACAGAAGTAAAACCTGTGTACATAGTACCAGTGCATTGACTTCTAACTGTCACAAACTAAGTTCCATACTGTAATCTGGCATCAATATGAACATGGACAGGTTGAAGTGGGTGCTAAGATGATACCATGGAGCTCGTGATGGCCTCAGGTGCCCTCGTTAGCATCTTCAGATACTCACTGAGGTGACAATTGGGTTTTAAACTTCTTACTGGGAACTCAGCCACTCAAAAGATCAGTTTATATTAAGTATGGAATGTACCTAGCCTGTTTGATCCCTAATGGAAGGGACGAAGGAGGGAGACTCTGTAGCAACACCCACATAATCTTAGAAAAACTCTGTGCCTTGAGGACAGATTCCTCCTCGTTAACAACAAAAGGTCTTTTATTCATTTGTTTTTGGGGAGAAGTATATGTGCCTATGGCCTGCATACATATGGAGGCCAGAGGACAACTTGAGAGACTCGGGTCTCTCCTTCCACAAAGTGTTTCTGAGAATTAAACTTGGGCTTGGTGTTGTACTGTTTTCTACTCAACCTTCGCATCAGACCCCTAATCTTGATTGTCTCCCCTCCAAGAGAATTCACACATTTTCTCTTACTTATTTATTGGGGAGGAGGGGCAGTATGGGCACACATATATATGTGTGTGAACACTATATGCCCTGGCACATGTGTGTGGGGTGGGGGGTTATGTACACACATGTGTGTGAGCACTATATGCCCTGGCACATGCGTGTGGGGGAGTATATACACACATGTATGTGTGTGAGCATTATATGCCCTGGCACATATGTGTGTGGAGGGGGTATGTGCACACATGTATGTGTGTGAGCACTATATGCTATGGCACATGGCAGTCAGAGTTCACTTGCTGAAGTTGGTCCTCTCCTCCAGTATGGCTTCTAGAGATCACACTCAAATCATTCAACTTGACAGCTGCACCTTGACATGCTGAACCATCTCCCAGATCACTATGCTTTGTTAATATGAGAAACTTTATTTAACAACTTTGAAAAGATGTTCACTTAAAACCTACTTGTGGTTATTGATCTAAAATTTACTTACACAACTAAACTTCCCAGGGTAGATAACGTACAGTTCTCTTGGTATTTAAAAGAGACATAGAGTTCTAGAGAATGTAGTTCTACAATAGAGTGCCATCTGCCTGTCTAGCAGATATGGAACACTAAAGGATAAAAGCGAGGAAGGGGAGAAGAGAGGGGGAAGCGACTGTATACTGTGTGAATGTAGTACTTACCTAAGAAAGCACAACCGAGTTGAAGGAAAATGTAATTGTATGTGTGTACTTATTATATGCATTATGTATTTACTCAGACTTTAAAGACGAAAGTGTCAGTACTAGACTTGAGAAAGAATGTTTGAATTCACTTTTTCTTCAGGGAAAATTTGGAAAGTTTAAGAAGTATGTGGCTCACAGCACACACGTCACAAATGTTCGCTGGACTTACGATGACAGCATGCTGGTTACCCTGGGAGGAGCAGATATGTCCTTAATGGTATGGACAAGTGAAGTGGAGAGACATCGGGAAAAGAAGAACTGTGACAGTGAAGAGTCTGATACAGATTCTGAAGAAGATGGAGGTATTTCAGTTAAGGACACTTACACACACTCACACACACACATACACACACACACACTCACACACACACTCACACACACATACACACTCACACACACACACACACACATAAACACACACAGACAGAGAGAGAGAGAGAGAGAGAGAGAGAGAGAGAAGGTAGCTCCAAGATTCAAACTACAGAAGTTAAAAATAATAATCATGCTTGAACAGTTGTTATTAGTGTTTGGGCCAGTTTTACAGCAGAATTGTTTTTGTGACTGGCATGCATTGATGACTGAGATATTCATCATCTGTAAAACAGCCAATCATATTTTAAGTAAGTGCTATTAAAAGCCTTTATGAAGTTGAGCTTTATATTTTAAGGCAATTTTGATTTTCTTAATGTACCAGTAATGGCAGTAATTATGAAAACACAGCCTGGATGAATAATTTAACCATTCACACTTAACAGTTGAGGGTGCATAGTAATGTATTGTACACTTATGTATATAGTATTTTTAGTAAAAATGAGATAATTAAACTCATTTTCTGTATCTTGCACTAATATACAGTTAGTGATAATTAGTAGATATCATTACATATTAAATATTCTTCACATTAATTTTTCTAGTTGCATATTAGTAATGTGCCCTTAACAATTTATCTTATATTGTTGGAAGACGATGAATTTATAAGAATGTAATTGATCAGCTTATCATTTGATAGCACTTATATCTTAATGACAGGCTATGACAGCGATGTTACAAGAGAGAATGAAATTAGCTACACCATCAGAGCCTTATCAACTAATATCCGCCCAATGTTTGGAGTCAAGCCTCATTTGCAACAGAAAGAGCCCTCAGTTGATGAAAGGTAATAGTAAAGTTTAAAGTCTGATGAAGGAAAAGATAGAAAAGAGAAAAAGACATAAAACTTTTGAGTTTTATCTAATGGATTTTCTGTAGATGTTAATAGCAGTGTTGCTTTATACAGTTGTGAGCCACTGTTAGAAATTGTCCTTTGTATTTTTGGTTGACACTGTCTTTACAAGGAGTTAGGGAATGTTACATCAATATATAAAGGTACTGTGGTTGGATTAATCTTATTTTCAGACTTTTATAAGTGTGTGTGATAGACTGGGGAAGAGAGAGAGGTGTGACATCTTGAAAAGCCCTGTCTATGTGTCGTTAAAGGTTGCTGTTGTTTAAAAATTCTTTCCAAAAAGACAGGTTGAAGTGTAGCCTTGTAGTGGAAACTACTGTTCTTGATATGGAACCAGTATTCAGAATAATTTTTTTTTTTTGGTTCTTTTTTTCGGAGCTGGGGACCGAACCCAGGGCCTTGCGCTCCCTAGGTAAGCGCTCTACCACTGAGCTAAATCCCCAGCCCCGAATAATTTTATGAAAAGAAAACTTCTGTGTGTGTTCCTGTGCACGCATACAAGAACATGCTTGTGTGAGTGTGGCTGTGGAGGTTGGAAGCAGACTTTGCCTGTTTGATCTTGTTTCTTAGAAGCTATTCATCTTCTTCATCTTTTTTTAAAAACGTGGGTTCTGAAGATTGAACTTAAGGTCCTCATGCTTGGAAGGCGAGCACATGGGCTCCTCACCAGCCCAGCCGAGAAGTTTTTAGTAACATCTGCGTTGAGAAGAGAGTTTGCTTAATGCTATCCAAGTGAAGGATGTAGAACAGCGAAGAGACATTAGGGGTTTGGGGGTGAGGCCTGGTGATAGAGCACTTGCCAGCATGCTTGAGGGCCTGGGCCATATCCTCAGAATCACAAACAGAACAAAATAAGCCTATGGCATACACTGTACAGGTGAAAGGCTGAAATAATAAAAAACTGTATCCAGAAACGATGAGAAACAGAGGTGGCCGTGGGTGGAACAACAGCGACTTCTGGAGAAGGCTGTATTGAGGGAAACTTTATTATAAGAAGTTTGCATTTGATGGAAAAGGAAAACAAACAAGTGAAACATGGGTCTAATAAGGAGACAGACAGGCACTCTGAGGACCCACTGCTTCGTGTGCTGAGTTGGTCCATAAAATACTGTAACAGTGGTGGGCGGTCATCTACAGCAGTGTGAGACTGCGTGCATTTGCTGTGTGTGAAGAGGCAAAGTGCAAAAGCACTTTTAGGAAATTGTTCACACTGTGATCTGAATACTTGTGCTAAGATTCCAGGGTGAGGCAGCTTGCTAGAAGACAGTGTCTAGTGCTGAATACCTATACTTGGAGCCAGTCAAAAGGCTGAAATACCCATTTCTGTCATTTACCAGTTGTGTGACCTTGAAGAAATATTCATCTGATCTTAAGCTGTCTTCACTGGCAGAATGAGAGCTATAATCTCTATCTGTAGATTATTTCAAGGTCTAAATAAAATAATCCACAATTAAATAAATTAAGTTAAATATCAAGAATTAAGACATAGACCACTACACAGTCTCACTTAATGAAATATAGACTAGGCTAGGCATGATGGCGCACATCTGTAGTCCAGGGAGGCAGAGGCAGATCTCCATGAATACCAGGGCAGCCTGTTGTACAAAGCAAGTTCCAGGCCAGCCAGGGCTACAGAGTGAGAGCTCTGTCTCATACAAGAAAGAAAGAGTAACCTAAAATACTAATTCTGAAATTAAACGTTCACAAAATAATGAGTACGACCTGAATATTTATTAATTATAGGAAAACCTGTAAACAAACAAATGTGGGTTTTTTTAATTGAATGCTTGAATAATTATTATTAGTATTTTTTAACGGAAATTCTAGCTCCAAGTAATGAAAAGTAAAAAGTATCATAATCTTTTTCATAAGTTATATTAATATTTTTCAAAGAAATTTCATCATTCATCAGATCAGTTTGTTATATAACCTAACTTTACTCTAGAAGCCATTATTTTCACAGTAGAGCAGATGTCCTCCTTAGTGGTGAAGCAATCCAAGTGGTGCACAGAGGAAATGTTTCCTCTTTGGGAGAAGTGTTTAGTGCTGTCATCACTGTCACCATTGCTGTTAGTTACTTTTCCTGAGACAAGGTCTGGCTTTGTGGCCCAGTCAGGCCTGGAACCCGCTGTGTAGAGTACCCCCTGGCTTTCCTCATGTGCAAACTTCCTGCTTCTGTGTCTGGCTATAGGTGTAAGCTACTGTGCTCAGTTCTAGTTTGGATTTTTTTTTTTACAGCTAACTTCTCAGAGTTATTTCTGAATTTATGGGTTTTTTTTTTCACATTTTGTTCTCATTTTCTGTGGTTGACGTCAGTCCTGCTAAATTCTTTAGAAAATGCTGAAACAGAAGTCAGCGGTGTGGCTCAGAAGAGTCCTCTTTTCACAGAAATGATAAAGTAGAAGGAGATAAAGAGTTACTTCCTTTGACAGTTTATTTAAATAGTTGTCTCATAGTTAATGTTAGCCATAAAATGCTCGTTACTTGTGGAATCGTACACATTATGGAAATACTTCCTATGACAGTTGATTACTATTATAGTTAGTCAATACTTTGTGATTATTTTTCTAAATGATTTTAACAGTGATATATGACTTTCTTTGTCAATAATATTTTATAACACATATTTTGTATCTAAGGTGGTTAACCTTTAATAAGATTTCTAGTATCTTAATTAAAATATCCAAAATGTTATAAAATTAGAAGCTGTGTTTTCTTAGTGTTCTTTAGATTTTATTTTATTCTGCTTGCTCAGTGTCTTATGGACTCACCATCAGTTTCCTATGTGTTCCCTACTTCTCTTCCGCTCAAAGACAGGGGGTAGTAAGGTAAGTGTTTTATTAAGGAACATGTTTTGTTAAAATGTTTAGTATTCTGTTTTGATCCTTAGTATGTCAAGGCACTACCTTTTTAATAAAGCATTTGGTTGCACTTGCCAAAAATAATTAGAAAATGAAATGTGGTAACCCTACATTGCGAGTTAGTTATACAAATGACTTTTCTTAGACTGAAAAGATTATCTGGTTAGTTGATATATGTTCTGTTTAATGAAGTTTAGTATGCTCATTCATTTAAAAATATTAAAATAGGATAAACATGGTACCTTTATGTTTAACAATATTACATGGATAAGAAGTTTAGTCGGAGTGCCGCTTGCAGCTACCGCCAATGAGATGAACATGTCCTCAGAGCGATTCTAGAAAGACAGCATGGACCGTCAGTTTTAGAAGTAGAAAAAGATCATGAATTCTAGAGAAGTGATAAGGACTTGAAGTGCATTTGAGACTAGATTGTTCAGACATCTTGAGTAGTTCGACAGCAGAAATCATCTGAGAGATTCATTATGCATTTTCAACAGAATAATATGTGCACAGATGAGTCCAGAGTGTGGCTTTGATCTCTGAAGAGGCCCACATACTCTTCCCTAGACATAAGCTTAGGCCTGTATGTACAGTACTGTGTTTAGTACTCAGCTCCATGTTAAAGGGGCACTGAAGCAGGAAGCAGAGCGAAGCGAAGTTGGAAGGCTGCTCTGGAGCACTCAGTTATATAGGAATCCCTGGTTTAGAAAACAGGAAGCTCAGTAGAGATGTAATTGCTGTCACAAGTGCGAGTGCCCTGTGCCTAGATGACCATCTGCCAGGAAAGGGTGAGGGAGACTTCTGTGATCCTCTCAGTTCTGTTAGGGATTTTGTTGCCATTACTACCCTCGTCCTACCAAGTGTTCCAAAACAGCTGCACTCAGACCCTTGTGTTCATGTCATTTGATTTCGCTGTTCTGAGAATCTGAAGTCCAGCCAGAGCTGGATGACATTTGAGGGACCTTCTCCTCCGCTGCCCAGATGCTGGGGTTTCGGTCACCTACCAAGCCTTGCTCTCCTATTCAGGGAGCTATTCCTTTTGGGATGGGAGTGAGAGGTGCTGCTCTTTGGAGACAGTGTTTTGCTCTGTGGCTCTGGCTGCCCTGATACTAATCGTGTTGCTTAGGCTACCCTTGAGCAATCCTCTTGCCTCAGCTTCCCAGAGAGTGCTGACGTTATAGACAAGCACCGCCACACTCAGTTGGCAGTTTTCTTTCTAATGGTCCTTCTTTGGCAGCCAAGTCTCACACTTGCCCTGAATGACCAAGTCTCTTGGCTTGAGTTGGTACCTGGAGGACCTAATTAGATCTGAATGATGGTCTCAGTACATAGCTCCCTTAAAAGCGGTCCCAGTAGTACCTGGCTAAGGGTCTCTATTCCTTTCTTAGGAACAAGGTAAGATTAAACGCTTTGCTTGAATGACACTCTAAAATTTATCACAGAACATTCTGAATTCTTATGTCTTCATATGCCATTAATGGAATAATTTAGGCTTTTCTTATACTGCAATAATAAACTACAAACAAGACTTTAATGTAAGAAATATAGTTTATCTGTGCTAGAACTAGCAATATTTCATTATGAGAGATACTGTTATGTTTTAAATTCAAATATATGTGATAATCCTTCTCCACTTTCCTTTGCTGCTGAGAAGAGGATCCAGGTAACCCTCCCTTTGCTGTGTTTACAGGGCTGGGTTTTGTGTTTTTATCATCTCTCCTATTTGCCATAAATGGCGCTTTGTTCTTTACCTGTTTCTACCTTTTCTCCCTCTGAAGGAATGGCATCTTAACTATTTGACTTACATAAGTCACTCTATTACTAAAATTTTATGTATCCAAATTGTATAGTTTTACAAATCAAATATTTTCATTTTAGGCAGTAATATGATGTATGTAAATAACTCTTATAAAAATCAAAATATGCTTGTTACACACAGTTATATAGATAACACTTGCTAATGGAATTAGAATTAAAGCTATCAGATACAATTTGAATAAAGTTTACCAACAACATTGACTTGGAAGAAAAGTCAAGTTTTCTATCTTCTTTGAATTACTCCTAGTGGGAATATTCTTACATTTAATTCTGTTTTTACTTATGAACATTCACAAATATGAAGGTTTGAAATTTACATTTCTATGATAACTTGGAAACTTATATGTTCTTGATTTTTTTCTTTTTTTATATTCTTTTTTTATTGGATATTTTTTATTTACATTTCAAATATCCCGTTTTCCGGTTTCCCATCCATTAGCCTCCTATCCTATCTCCATCCCCCTTCTATGAGGGTGTTGTTCCCCCTCCCCAACCATTCCCCCTTCCCGCCTCCCCGTCCTGACATTTCCCTACACTGTGGTATTGAGCGTTGGCAGGACCAAGGGTTTCTTCTTCCATTGGTGCCCAACAAGGCCATCCTCTGCTACGTATGCAGCTGGAGCCATGGATCAGTCCATTTGTAGTCTTTGGGTAGTGGTTTAGTCCCTGGAGCTCTGGTTGGTTGGTATTGTTGTTCTTATGGGGTTGCAAACCCCTTCAGCTCCTTCAGTCCTTTCTCTAACTTGCTCTTGATATTTTTGACACCAGTCGGTCTTGCTCAGTATATACTATTTCGTGCTCTGTGTGCATATATGCATTTATTTCACACTGTTTTCCAGTACTCAGGATGATTGTAGTCTTTGCTTATGCTAGGCCATCATGCTACTTCACGCCAGCTCTCCAACAGTCTGCATTTATTTAGAATGAATGTTTAATATGCAACACTGGGGCTGGAGAGATGGCTCAGTGGTTAAGAACACTGGCTGTTCTTGCAGAGGACTGGCTGCGTTCAGTTCCCCAAACTCTGTAGTGACTCACAGACATCCTTAATTCTCGTTCTAGGACATCTGACATCTCTTATGACCTCTGTGGGCTCTTGCATGCATGTGGTGCACATACATGCACTCAGACATGTACCAATACACACACACACACACACACACACACACACACACTCAGCTAAATATTTTTTTAGAAGATACAACACTTCTTTTAGCTTTGCAGATATGTAATTTGACAGTAATTTTGTAATCTATATGGCTTTAATAAATTATTAAGTGTTGAACATTTTTATAAAATTAATGAGTATCATTTCTAACTTAGTTATAAATTGAAGAAGTTAATGCATGATGTAGATTCAGTGTTCAGATTGTAAAATATTCACATAACGGTTAAGATGGACTAGTAAATGGCTTTTTAAAAATGAAAAGTTTTGCTCCTCTCTCTCTCTCTCTCTCTCCTCCTTCCTTCTCTTATCCCACACCCGTCTCTGCCACCCCAATAAACTCATCCACTTCCTGAAGGCCTTCACAATTAAATAATTCAGAATGTGAATCTGTGCCCTGTTGGAGTAGGAACATTTTAGTAGAAGCCATTATGTAAGGAAAGGTGATAAATATTCCATAAACAGATTAGGGAAGAGGGCAATTTGGGGACAGTAGTTGTGGTAGTGACCTCTGATGGGGTGTTGTATGGTTCACATTGCTCTGTGACTGTAAAAGCTCTTCTTGAATTCCTGAGCATCTGATGCTGATGCTGCAGTCACCGTGAGGAATTCAGGAAGCGGATGGGTAAAGGGCATGGAGGAGCATGGAGGGACACATACGTTACCAACAGTGTAGAAAGTGCACGAGAATGTTTTCTATATCTGCTACGTAAGTCGTAAGGGATGCTTTAGACCAGTATTCAGGCTTTGACGATACTGCGCCCATCCAGAAATGTTTTGAGTATGTCAAACTAACATTCTGATATTTGCCTATTCTCATGTTATTTACATTATGAGATATAGACCAAAGATAGTAAAGTAAAAAAATGAATAAAAATGTTTCTTTCTGCATCAGAAGTTACAAAGACAGAGAGAGAGAGCACAATCTAGTAGAATGAGAGTGAGCTCACTTTGGGGAGGGTGACATTTCTGGAGGGCAGGGTTGGGAGACCCAGTGTGATCTGCCTTTCTGCCTTCCCACCCCTCTGTTCCAGGCCTCCAGTGAGTAGGGCCCCACCACAGCCCGAGAAACTTCAGTCAAACAATGTAGGCAAGAAGAAGAGACCCATAGAGGTAAGGGAACAAACTTCCCAGTATTTCCACGCTTCCTTCTCTGAAACCAGGTATACTGAGTCATCTTTGCTTGGCTGGTTGTAAAAGTTGGTTGCTTAATTCTTACTCAAGTTTAAAATTTGGATTAATATCCTCTGCATCTCTTAATTTCAAATGAGTTTTTTTTTTTTTTTTTTTTTGGTTCTTTTTTTCGGAGCTGGGGACCGAACCCAGGGCCTTGCGCTTCCTAGGTAAGCGCTCTACCACTGAGCTAAATCCCCAGCCCCTCAAATGAGTTTTTTATTCTTGCATAGATAATGACCTGGATTGATCCGTATCTTGAAGAATGTAAATGTATATGAGTGCTGTTGTGGCCTAGGGAAGCACGACACCTTGGTGTGGTGTCTTCTAGTTAGTGAGTTAGAGTGAGTGTGCTATTTCAGGGACTTTTTACCTCACATGAGACGTTTAACAGATGGAGGTTGTTTCTCCATATCTCTTCGATCAACACACCTTTTCACAGGCATTTCATAATGCTGCCGTCATCAGCAAACAAGCAAACATGTAGGTCGAGCATGAGAAAGGTAGACATCTGTGGGAAGCAGGAACCATTGTAGCGCTCTCCCACCACTCAAAAGGCAAGGAGGACGAATGCTTCTAGCTCTAGGAGACTCTGTTGGGACTTAACCATTAGTTGTTAGAAACCACTGGGGTTTCTCCTGAGTCTCTAGTTCACACGTCACTTATCTGATGTATGTAGACCAAGCACTTAGAGGGATGGTGAACACAAACTGCACCATTCCTTTGGACATAAGAACTGTGTCAATGTTCAACACAGGAAACTTAAATACTCCCCTGTAATGAGGGGACTGTGCGAGTCCCCTCTCCTTCCTATAAGTTTATATTAAAAAATCTGGGGGCTGGAGAGATGGCTCAGTGGTTAAGAGCACTGACTGCTCTTCCAGAGGTCATGAGTTCAATTCCCAGCAACCATATGGTGGCTCACAACCATCTGTAATGAGATCTGGTGCCTTCTTCTGGCCTGCAGTCACATATGCAGGCAGAATGCTGTACATAAAATAAAATAAATAAATCTTTAAAAAAAAATCTGGAATGTGGGTTTGTATTACTGAAGGCATTTTACATAAAAACATATGTCTAATGGCTGTTGCACCCACAAAGTCACTGCAGTGGTGGTCACTGTATAAGACTGGGCCCACCAACACTGCACCATGAATAGGGTAGGTGCTCAGAAGCCCTCTCCCTGAGCAGCTGTGTACAGCATGTGTGTGTGTGTGTGTGTGTGTGTGTGTGTGTGTGTGTGTGTGTGTGTGTATGAAATCTTGTCCCTCAGGGGTGCAAGTCCTGGTACGTGTCCCTTTCTTGAGTAAGTAACCACTACCCATGCACAAGCAAACAGCAACAGGCAAAGACAGAGGGCACCAAAGGACAGCAAAGTAGGAGGGGACCTTAGGGGAAGAAGAGGTCAGTGGGAGGAAGGGGGGAGTGGGAAGGAGATGCGAGGGAGGGGGGAGATAATCAAACTGTGCAAAGAATGCATACAGACACTCATGTATATATGTGTGTATATATGCATATGCACATATATATACATACATACATACATGAAATCATGAGAGGCTAAAGAAACATTTAAATGTTTAATTTTGGGTTAAACGTTTATAAAATACCTAAAGCACATTCTTCTTTGAGAGAAAATCATCTCTGCATCACATTTAGGCTGAGGACGGACGTAATGTTCATTTTGACACTGTTACAGGACCTTGTGTTGGAGCTCGCTTTTGGCTATCGGGGCAGAGACTGCAGGAACAATGTGCACTACTTAAATGACGGTGATGATATAATTTATCACACCGCCTCTGTTGGAATTCTGCACAATGTTGCCACAGGTAGGTCATCCTAATTCTCTGCACACATAACTCTTTTTAATATAGAACTTTTGATTTAGCAGCTTAAAATTATTTGTTAAACCTACGAATAGTATTTTTACTTAATTTAACTTTTTGGGGTTTTTGTTTTGTTTTGTTTTCAGAACAGAGTCTTATATAGCTCTAGAATTGTGGGGGTTTTTTGAGGTAGGGTCTCAGTTTGTAGCTTTGGCTAGCCCAGAGCTTCCTATTATACTTGGCTGGCCTATAACTAAACTCACAGAGATCTGCCTTCCTCTGCTGGCAGTATATACCACAACACCTAGCTTCAAATACTGTTTTTAAAAGATGAAAGATTTGTATGTTCTGAAGGGAAACCAGGATAACAAATACTATTTTAAATGTATAAGAGAAATCATCTAAAATAAAAAAAAATATTTCATATTATAGTTGTTTCTGTTTTGAGATAACATTATATAGTCAAGATTAACTATCTGTGTAGCACAGGCTAACCTCAGTAGCCATTTTTCTGCCCAGCTTCCTGAGCCCTGTGCCACTGTGCCCTCTAATATTTTAGTCTTAAGAGAGTATGATCCAGCAGAAGAATATTTCATAATGCCAAGTCTCCACAGGGCTCTAATAGGAGTGAAGGCTCCGGATAACTGCTGAGAGGGGCTTGTTAGATAATGTAGGCTGCGGTGGGGGTAAAGCAGGTGGTTTTCCCAAGGCTGTGGACAGCTAAGAGCACTAAGGAGGCTGCTTCCCTGCGGCTGTACTGAGTACCCTGAGTATAATCTAAAAATGAGAAAAAATATTTGTTTACTTGATCTGTATGATAAAGAGCAGGCGAGGTTCTCATGGTATCATATGATGACTACCATGGTGAGCTCAAGTGGTAATTTTGCTTTATTATATGTAGTTATAAACTTCATAAAGCCTACAGTTTGGAGTAACAACAGTTACAGTTATCCAGTTCCAACCCTTCTGGTTTCCCTCGGAGTGATATAGGGCAGATAGACTGTGTGGATCACAATCCCTGTCCCTTGGTCAGTGCTAATGGTAATATGGTCCCTGTGCTTTGGCTCCCTAAAGTAAAGTGTTCACCAGGGATGCAATAAATCAGTAGCAACTCACCTCTTATAGTGTGTGTTTTAAAAAGTACTAAGAAAATCAATCCTCTCTCATTGAGATTTTCTGTATCTGTTGGGAAAATGGGCAAAAGTAAAGTAGGACAACCAAGAGGGAGCTAAATGACGAAACACGTGACACTTGTGTTTATTCTAAGGTTTCTGATTGGTGATGACTTTGAGACGGAGGACATAGGAGAGGAGGCCCTACTTTGGTTTTGAGTGTTTCTCATCAGTTTGGGGACACAATGCAATGTTCAGAGTCCTAAGAGTCCCTGCTAGCTTGTATCCATCAGTTTAACCCGCAGCCCACAATTAGCTGTTTGTTCTTCTCACTGGAAAACACAAAACATGTTCTAATTTGAGAAGATTATCTGCTTGGTTTTATTTTGTTGGACACGAGTCCTCCCTATATTGTACAGTCTGGCCTGGTGCTCACTGTACAGCCCAGGTCAGCCTCAAACTCACTTTCCCCTCCTATTGTCATCTCTGGGGATTCCTAGACTTACCTCAGACTCAAACCCAGAGATCCCCCTGCCTCTAGGGCTTGCAGGTGTGAGTAATTTACTTGTGGTAATGTAAGTGTTGAGGTTGGACCTGCGACACACATGCCTCTCTTACCTGTGTGCAGCCTGCGGTCCTGACTTCTTTCCCCAGAGTCATTTACTTCCTGTTTTACTTGTTACCCTCTTCATGGACTGCTGTGGAGCCTTGAAGGGTGTCCACCGCTGTCAGAACTGATCAGAAACACTGCTTACAAGATAAATGTGAATACGAACATCACTGAGGTCAATAAGTGGAAAATTTACTTTTGTTTCCTCTGTAACCCTAATAGAGCTTTGTTTGTTTACAAAACCAGAAAGGGAGGATCACAGCAAGGATTCAAAGTCTTCCATGATTTTAGTACTTGCTTACCTTTGCGTCCATATTGCAGGCTTTCATGACCACCCACTTGACACACATGAAGCACCTGTGTGCAGTTAGGTACTCCCCAGCCTCTGTTTACCAGTCTCTGTGGCACACGGTGTCTTCAGCTTGTCTGGTTTATTCTTGTCAGCGTTCTGTCCCTTCAAGATTACTGACTCAGGGCTGGGGATTTAGCTCAGGGGCTGGGGATTTAGCTCAGTGGTAGAGCGCTTACCTAGGAAGCGCAAGGCCCTGGGTTCGGTCCCCAGCTCCGAAAAAAAAAAGAACCAAAAAAAAAAAAAAAAAAGATTACTGACCCATTGTCATCCTTCTGATAGTAATCGCTTACGTGGTAACTGCTCAAAATACTACTTGAATGAACAAATGGATTAGTTTACTGTGTTAAGTAAGTGAATGTGACCGCTGCGTCTTAAAGTCTTCACAGTTAATTCTCTTACTCTTTTGTAGGGACTCAGAGTTTTTATCAAGAGCATAATGATGATATTCTGTGCCTCACTGTAAATCAGCACCCCAAGTTTATCAACATAGTGGCAACTGGCCAAGTAGGTATGTTTCTATATTTCAAGAAGAAATAGTTTGAAACATTTATTTTGTGCTAATAATTTCATACCCCCAGGGAAAAATAAGTGTATTAAATTGTGTATTGCTTGGAATACATGTGTGTGTACAGAACCTAGGCCGATTAACTTATGCTTGCTGCCAGGTAGCTCTCCATTCCTTAACTGTGGTTATCTGAGTTTGCTTAGACCATTCGAAACGAAGACTATCATGTAATAGTATGTATGCCTTTAGCTTTATCCGGGATTTATGGTCAACCAAATGGTTGCATTCAATAGTATATAAAACTCAGAGCAAGGATAAGAAGGGGAGCTAAGAAATTAACTAGACCAATGGGGACAGAGCCCTTGTTCAGCAAAGGTTAGTCTAGGTGAGGGAGAATGCAGGTCTGGTTCACACTGCATTTTAAAGTGTTTGTTTGGAAAAAAAATTAAAAAAAAAGTGTTTGTTTGGCATTAGTATTGATCAGATTCACTAATGGTTTGAAATGTCCTATGATTTATTTTTAACTTCTGTCAAAATCTTCAGTGCTTCTGACTCAGTGAGCAGGAGGGCAGGTATTTTAGATTGGCAGTCAGAGATTACCATGAAACTGCATTACAGATGTGGGCAGTCCAGTCTACTTGCAGTAAACATTACTGAAATACCGTGTTTGTTGGGTCTCAGCGAGTCATAATTGCCACACACACTTGACTTGCTTTCCTGGTGTCTTCATTTAAGTGTCCATATAAATACTGAGTTAGTCGGTCAGGGATTTCTTGTCTGGGTTGTCTGCTTCTATAACTAGGCCACACAGAACCCTTTATTTTCCCTTCTGTAGAGTTTACTTTAAAAAAATTAGTTTTCAAGTCAATCTACAAAGTGATTTTGTTATGACACTGTCGTGTATATGTATCATTATACATTTCTTCTTTATTGTTTGTGTGTGTGTGTGCATGTGTATGTGTGTCTGTGTTCATGAAGAGGCCAGCAGAGTGTTCTACTCTGTAATCCTTTGCGTCTATTTCTTTGAGAAACATCTCTCTCTGAACCTGGGATTTTGCATTCTTGTCTAGGCTGGAAGCCCCACAACCGTCCTGTGTCCACCCCACCTAGAGCTGGGGCTGCAGACATGAGTGGGGCACTAGCTGTTACATGGACAGATCATGGGCCAAGCCTGATGGCTCAGCCTTTAATCCTCACACTTGAGAGTTAGTGGAAGGAGCATTGAACCCCACAGCCTTATGCTAATTAAGTACTTGAGTACTTTTACTTAGAAAGCCTGCTTATAAAGGGCCCTTCACATCCGACAGAATTGGTGTCTCTGAGATTTCTAGCTCATCGGCCTTGTCCTTGAGCACACAGACAATCTAATCACTCATTGCCCTGACTTTGCCTTCCATCTTCGGAGACAGTTGTTTTCTCAGTGACTTCTAGTTTTTCTTTTTTTTTTCCCCCAGAGCTGGGGACCGAACCCAGGACCTTGCACATGCTAGGCAAGCGCTCTACCACTGAGCTAAATCCCCAACCCCCTCCTAGTTTTTCTTTAAGAAGGATTATTTTCTAGATCTCCCAGCTGTATTCTGTAGGAGTGGGATATGCATGGAGCAATGAGATTGCTTTCCAGTGGAAGCCTTCTCTGTACTGGACTATGTCTCGAGTCTTGGTAATCCCAGAATTCTCTATAAAATGGTTTTGAACTTACCTTTGGGCCTGCCTGCCTGCGCCTCTTCTCAGAGTATGTCAGTCTGGGTGCACATTGTACACTCAGTATGCACACTCATAAAGGAGGACCAGGAAGTAGTCAGCTTTCATGGGGGGTGGGGGATGGGATTCAGGGATTCCATGCTGAGGTACATGTCTTAGCCAGTTTTGGCTACTAGAACAAGTACCTGAAGTAGGTGCCTTGAAAGAAACAAGTAACACAGTCTCACTGTTTTGGAAATTGGAAGCTAAAGCTAAAGGCGTCTGCATGATTGGATTGTGGTGAAGGCCTCTCCCTGGGTTACAGATGTTGTTATATCCATATTGTCTTTCTGCTTTTCTCTCCACTTATCTGAACTTCATTATGAGGGCCCACCTTCATGACCTAATCATTCCCGCATGTCCCACCGCCTAACACTGTAGTTGAGATTAGATGACGTCATAGGAGCTTTCGAGGCACACAGACATTCATCCCAGAGCAGCTGTGCATGAGTGCTTCCACCGAGGAGAAGCTATGCTATATGGCCCCAAAGTCCAGTGAGTTCCAAATTTCTACCAGTCCTTCCAGGTACAGACAACACAACCCCTCCAAAAACACCAAACTGGGGGTCTGGGGCATGGTTTAGCAGATACTTGCTGCATACTGATAAAAACTTGAGCTCAATTCTGAAAACCATGTTTTTAAAAAAAGTCACACATGGTGGGCATACACTTGTAATCAAGGCACAGGGAATGCAGGCCAGTGGGTCCTTGGAATTTACTGGCCATCTAGCCTAGTCTACTAGTCAAGCTCCAGGCCATTAAGAGCCCTTTTCTTTAAAAAAAAAAGGGGGGGGAGGTTGGGGATTTAGCTCAGTGGTAGAGCGCTTGCCTAGGAAGCGCAAGGCCCTGGGTTCGGTCACCAGCTCCGAAAAAAAGAACAAAAAAAAAAAAAAAAAAAAAGAGGAAGAAAAAAGAAAAAGAAAAAAGTGATTGGTGTCTAAAAAGGAGAGATACTGACTGGAGGTTAACCTCTCACCTCCACATGTTTCCCTGCACACATATATACACTTAAACACACGTGTGTGCATGTGCGCACACAGGCTTTGAAAGGCTATAACATAGTTAATTTGATAATTGCATCTTTAATGGTGACTACTCGTTCAGACTGTAATGCTGCAGCTTTTACCTGTAACCCATTCCCTTATCCCAGGACAGACTCCCCCATTCTATCAACCTTTCTTCATGGGACACAGGGTCAGATCTTTTCACCAGTTGGTGATTATTAGAGTATGTTCAGAGCTAAAAATGGCAGTCAAATACTTTCCTCAGATTCCTGATAAATATACCTGTATGCTATGCTATCAGTTTATCCTTGAAATCACTGTTTCACATTGGTGAGTGTGAGACTTGGTTGACGTAGAAAACCCTCACGTCCCTTCAGCTTACAACATTCCCTACTCTCTTCTTGCTAGCCACTGTCATTCCTTTAAGCTTTACTCGTAGGCATTTCCACTGTAAATATGAACATACACATACATTTTTCTTTTTTGAATATTATTTCTACAAGTCTTTACCAGGGGGAGTCATAAGCAACATTTGTCCCTCCTCTTAAGGTCCCAAACACAAACCAAGGTACCATTTCACCAAGGTTCACTCTGAGGGACTATTCTTGGGATTACTTACAAAGTGTGGACCAGGGGTTTCCTACAGGCCCTTTGGGGGCCACACCTCACAGTCTATCTGTCAGGGATAACTGTGTTTGCATAGCTGCATAGATCCAACCTCATCCCCTAGACTTCCTCAGCCTAAATCCTGTAGCCCCTCCACAAGGCCATGTGCTCTTAGGGCCTAGTTGCAGAGTGGGTGGTGTAGTGGCTGGATCCTCGGGTCAGGTTCATGGCCGTCCCCACCATACCATGAGGGATGCAGACAGTCACCATGCCCAGCTGTGGTGCTGTCTTCCAAGTGGGCACAGCTGAATCCCCCAATATGGCAGTTGTTTGCCTCAGAAGATAGGGTAGTGAAGTGCAGCAGTTAAAGAATGTCTTTGGTTACAATGAAGAAGCCCTCTGTCTTCCTGGGTTATTTAATAACCCTTCCTGCCTTGTTCCTCAGGCCCACTTCTTTCCTATAGGCATAGATGGATCAAACTTCCCAAGCACACTTAGCAATGGATGTTATAAACCCAAAGGGTCACATTATATTACTTTAAAATTATTATGATTCATTATATCAATTAATTACATATGGCTCATTGTATATACCCAAAGAAAGGATGAAAAGTCATTCGTAAAATATTAATATATATGTAGATAATGGAAGAGAGTGCCTTCTTTCAGTCCACTCGGCTCTATGTAATAGCCTAATTTTGTATAAGATACTTTATTATTTACATAATGTAAAAATTACGATTGTGTTTTATAACCTTACTGCTATTATCCTTATCATTATAGATAACCTTTTTTTTTTCTACTTATTCATCATTATAGGTGATTCTGCAGACATGTCAGGTAAGGAAAACCGAATACTTTCTGGTTTAGTTATACACTGGTACGTGCAGGTATCATTTCTCCCCTAGAGCCTAAGCAAGCATCTTACTGCACCACACGCAGCTTACAGAATACGAATAACAAACAACATCACTTTCAATCTGCAGTAATAACAGCATTGTTTACAATGGTGTAGGGACTGGGAAGATAGCTGAGTCAGTAGAGTGCCTGCCTCACAAACTGAGTCCCAAGTTCAAGACCCCATGGGAAAATACCAGGCCTGTGAGCACACACTTATTTCCCAGCAGCAGGATGAACCCTGGGTTTGCTCATCAGACAGCAAAGCCTAATGGGCAAGCTCCAGCCTCAAAAATAAGGTGGCTTAGTACCTGCAGCAGAGTGAGGCCAGGTGGCCCTCTAACCTCCACACACAACTGCTCATGCGTATGCCTGAGTGTGAGTACACAACCCCCCCCACAAACACACACACACACACACTCATACTCATAGGTGTTTTGACCTCTCAAGTGTGCCTGCAGCTATGCTGAAGATTTTTCAAAAATATATGTGGTCATCACACAAATTGTTCATATCATATAGCTAATACAAAATTTATTAATTTATAAGCTATTTCTGCTGTTGAACATATTAGAGCAACAAAACATATAAATGTTTAAAAGTAATTTTTTTTTTTAAAGATTTATTTATTTATTATATATAAGTACACTGTAGCTGTCTTCAGATACACCAGAAGAGGGCATCAGATCTCTTTACAGATGGTTGTGAGCCACCATGTGGTTGCTGGGAATTGAACTCATGACCTCTGGAAGAACAGTTCAGTGCTCTTAACCGCTGAGCCATCTCTCCAGCCCCAAAAGTAATTTTTAAAGCCAATTTGACCATGGCTTCATAAACTTAAGAAAGCAATTAAATTAATAATGTATACCTATTTTTATATGTCCAACGTGTTATATACTGTAATATCTAGGCTTTTCAACTCTATTTTCATTTTTGTAATACATTAAGTATTATCAGCTTAGTAAGAAAATGTTCCCCAGAGATTTCTGTGTTCTTCATTAGAGAGCAGTATGATTCTGGGCTTTGACTAGTCCACTCGTAATCTATTCAGCACAGCAAGGTAGGACTTGCTTCCTTGTCTACTTAACAATAGGAATTAGCTGTCTGGCACCCTGGGGCAAATCTAGCCTGGCACTTGTTTGTGTGAAGCACTTTGCTCAGCTCCTGAGCTGAAGATAGTTGTTTTGTTTTCTTTCTTTTTCTTATTGAAGCCAATTCAGAGTTGAGAAAAAAAATCAGAAAACTCATGATAACAAGAATCATATGGAATTCGGATTTCTTTACCCATAAATAAAGCACAGCCATGCTCTGTGTGTCGTCTACAGTAGCGCTGGTAATAACTCAGCACAGTGGGGTAGTTACATTCATACCTATCTGAGACTAGATCGGACAGCTCCGCAGTGTGCACAAGTATATAGTTCCACAATGGCGACTTCACAGTTATAAGCAAGTGCTACATAGAGGCTTGTTGTATAGCATTTTATAGAAGTAATTTTATGAGAGTTCTGCCCCACTCTAGCTCCCAAATAAAAGACACAGAAACATGGTATTTTTATTAACAGCCTTAGGCCCAGCCATAGGCCCAGTGTTACTTGCCAATTGACTCTTGCTTTGTTTGCTCTGCTCCATGTGTGTCCTCAGGGTGGTTTTCTCTTGGCCACAGAGCTCATGGTCCATCCTCATGGACCTTCCTGCCTCCTGACGACCCTCTCCTTCCCCTGTCTTCTTACTTCTCGTGTGGTCCCTACCTGAGACCTCCTATGTATCTCAAGTCACACCTTTCTCTCTCCTGCCCAGTCACAGGCTCTGGCCTTTTCTTATCCAATCAGTGGTTAGTAGGGAGCATTCTTTGCAGCACTTGGTCAATACAGTATGCAGACTGCAACCTGGTCTTGGGGCACAGAACTCAGTGTTTGAGTACACAGTGCAGGAGTCCAGCCCAACAGCATTTACTGTGTCACGATGGTCAGTCTGCTCACTTGTTGCTGTTGCTTTGGACACTGTAGATCCACTTTTAAGAAAAAATCAAAATGGGTTGATGATCTCGCTGCGAGACCTGAAACTTGTTAGAAGGTGCTAGAGAGGAGGCTCGAAGGCTAAGAGTACTCACTGTTCTGTAAAGAACCTGAGTTCAGTTCCCATCATCTGGATCAGGCAACTTACATTTACCTGTAACTCACTGGAGAACCTAACACCTCTGCCCTCCAGACACACTTGTGTGCTCACGTGTACATATACACGCACATGTGTGCACACACATGCACATACACACACGCACACGTTTTGTAATCCAGTTGAAAATGACTTGCTATCTGAATTTTAGACAAATGGAACTCTTTTATTTGTAGTATATTTACTAATAATTTATTGAAAATTCATTGTCTACCCCATTGTATTTTGGCAACTAGTATGTGGTTATCCCAGAGGTACCCTTTGTAAAGGTTTAATATTTGCCATTTTCAGAAAACAATACCATCGTAATAGCAGTTACTGTATTTATACTTTTAATTCAAGCCATCTTATATTCCTTATCAATTTGAAGTGTGACTTCTCTTTTTTAAACTTTAAACATTATATTTATCTGTTTGTTTGTTTGGATGTGTTCTTGTGTCCTGGCATGCATGCGGAGGTCAGAGGACAATGAGCTGGGCTCAGTGCTCCCTTTCTCTCTACGATGGCTCTGTGCTGTGGCAGGCACGTTTTCCTGCTGAGCCATCTTGCAGGCTTGCTCACTGCCTTCTGCTTTGACTTTAATGATTGAGGGATTCAATTCAATGCTCAAATAATTGATAAATTTTCCCTCGCTTCCCCCCTTTAAGACAAGAGCTGATATATCCCAGGCTAGCCTTAATTTCCATATTTATATGAGGAAGACTTTGGATTTCTCATTCTCGAGTCCACACCTCTGAGTCCTTCAAAGATAGAAGTATGCTAGCACACCTGGTTTATGTCATCCCATGGGTCAGAGTCTATGCTGTATGCATACTAAGCAAGCATTCTGCCAACAGACAAATATTCCAGTCCCCAGAGTTCTCACATATAAGTAATTCATCTTATTAATTGTAAAGCTTTTATATTTCCATGTTTTACAGTTGGATAAACCAAACAAAAGCTGCCCATCTCTTATTTTAACTGCTTTATTTGAAGGGTTCTTAGATTGGTGTAAAATGTCCAAATTTATCAGAATTTATTTTTTAAAGACCAGAATTTCCTCCTATATAAAATAATTCCAGGAAGCTTATCTTCTTAAATGCTTTTCAATCTTCACAGTTTTTAATTTGAGCAAAGCACTTTAGTATGTTGATTGTTCATAAGAGTGCTTATATGCCGTTTTCTGCCTGTGTCCAGAGCTGACCTGGTCTCACAGCTCTCTGTACCCAAATCCCGTGGGGGAAAGAAAGCTGGACTCTCAGAAGTGCAGACAAGCCTGAGAACTCAGGGGAGACCATCATTTCTGCTCACATTCCTGGCCCAAGAGGAACCTGCCTAGAGCCCTCTGGACACAGGAACCTAGGAGCAGTCAGAGGCAGGAACCTTCTGGTCTCTTCCTGCGCCCAGAGCTGAAAGCCGGTCTCACAGGAGTGATGACACACTTGAGAGCAGAGATAAGACCAACTGTTCTGCTCTGAGTGACACTCCTGGAGCCCTCAGGACACACAAACCCAGGAGCAGTCTGGTACAGGACCTTTCTGGTTTCTGCCTGCACCCAGAGCTCACCAAGTCCCACAACGCTCAGTACCCAGATCCTGCTGGGAGAAAGCCAGTCTCCAGGAGTGCTGACACACAGGCTTATAGGAGGGTCAAGCCACTGTCAGAGACAGCAAGACCAGCTAACGCCAGAGATAACCTGATGGCGAGAGGCAAATGCAGGAATCTAAGCAACAGAAACCAAGACTACTTGACATCATCAGAGCCCAGTTCTCCTACCAAAGCAAATACTAGATATCCCAACACACCAGAAAAGCAAGACTTGGATTTAAAAATCGCATCTCATGATGATGATAGAGGACTCTAAGAAGGACATAAATAACTCCCTTAAATACAGGAAAACATGGACAAACAAGTAGAAGATCTTAAAGAGGAAACACAAAAATCCCTTAAAGATTTACAGGAAAACACAACCAAACAGGTGAAGGAATTGAACAAACCATCCAGGATTTAAAAATGGAAATAGCAAAAAAAAAAAAAAAAAAAAAAAAAGGAAATAGAAACAATAAAGAAATTGCAAAGGGAGACAACCCTGGAGATAGAAAACCCAGGGAAGAGATCAGGAGTCATAGATGCGAGCATCACCAACAGAATACAAGAGATAGAAGAGAGAATCTCAGGGGCAGAAGACACCATAGAAAACATCGACACAACAGTCAAAGATAATGTAAAGTGCAAAAAGTCCTAACCCAAAACATCAAGGAAATCTGGGACACAATAAGAAGATCAAACCTAAGGATAATAGGTATAGAAGAGAGTGAAGAATCCCAGCTCAAAGAACCAGTAAATATCTTCAACAAAATTATAGAAGAAAATTTCCCTAACCTAAAGAAAGAGATGCCCATAAACATACAAGAAACCTACAGAACTCCAAGTAGATTGGACCAGAAGAGAAATTCCTCCCGTCAGATAATAGTCAAAACAGCAAATGCACAAAACAAAGAAAGACTATTAAAAGCAGTAAGGGAGAAAGGTTAAGTAACTTATAAAGGCAGACCTATCAGAATCACACCAGACTTCTCACCAGAGACTATGAAAGCCAGAAGATCCTGGAGAGATGTCATGCAGATCCTAAGAGGACACAAATGCCAGCCCAGGTTACTGTATCCAGCAAAACTTTCAACATAGATGGAGAAACCAAGATATTTCATGACAAAACCAAATTTACACAATATCTTTCTATAAATCCAGTTCTACAGTAGATAATAGATGGAAAACTCCAACATAAGGAGGGAAGCTACACTCTAGAAAAAGCAAGAAAGTAATCTTCTTGCAACAAACGTAAAAGAAGAGACACAAACATAATTCCACCTCTAACAACAAAAACAACGGGAAACAATAATCACTATTCCCTAGTATTTCTTAACATCAATGGATCATTTCCCCAATAAAAAGACATAGACTAACAGACTGGGTACGTAAAGAGGACCCAGCGTTTAGTTGCATACAGGAAACACACCTCAGGGACATGAAACTCTTGGCACATTTCCCAGGAGGGACAGGAAGGGGCACAGAGGACCTTAGCGTAGCAGATGAGGCACACCGCTTTACAAGTCTCAGTGTAATCTATCCAGTGGTATAGTGCTTTTAAAGTACTTATTTTTAAGTGTGTGCAGCCTTTTCCCAGATTCCCATATACACGGTTAAATTTCTTATGGACATGATGTATTCATCTGGTGCTTTCCGAGGATATCAGTGTTCTTTACCTGTATGTATCATAACATATGCACTGTGTTAAATGCGTGTAGTTTCAATAGAACCTCTGTGAAGATTGGGGAAAAAACCTTAATTTTCACTCCGGAGCCTTGTGTGTACTAAGCCTGCTGTCTCTCTATACTTAGATGCACAAGTTGCTTTGACAAGCTCTGTAATATTGCCTGTTTTTTTCTCTAAGTGCTCTTTTCTTAAGAGTGCCATTTATAATGTATCCTGAAGGATTCTGTATTTTTCCCTATCCTTTTCTTTTTGTTTCCCTTTTTAAAATTTAGCTTCAGTTTTGAGCTATTGGAAACTACATCCCTTTATGTACATAGTTATCTCCATGTTTCTGAGGTGGGCATATGCTGGAGTCAGAAGTGGAGACATGGAGATGGTTGTAACTCTTGGATTTTATCTTTGTGCAGCTACAGCCCCATCTGTCCACATCTGGGATGCAGTGAACAAGCAGACATTGTCTATACTAAGATGCTCCCATTCAAAGGGCGTGTGTTCTGTCAGCTTCAGTGCTACTGGGAAGCTGCTGCTGTCTGTAGGGCTAGACCCAGAGCACACTGTTACCATTTGGAGATGGCAGGAAGGTAGGATGCCTTTCATTTATGTAATTCAAAACAACAAGAGCAAACCACAAGAATATTAGGCAATATGAAAGCTATGTTTTAGCATTTGTCTTAAGTTGGTGATTGAAACCATTTTTTGTTATAGTTCTATAAAACACATAGCACATAGGTGGTAGCACTGTATTGTCACCTTTAAAAAGCCCTGTAGCCATAAACTCAGTAAAACCCAGTTAGTATTTAAAATTACTTGCTATGATTTCCCTTTGGTAAGAAACTATGTGCTTTTGGTAATGATTGGTTTAGTTCTGAGGTACTTTAATAAAAAATGAAATTTTCGAGGCATAGAGGCACTTGCCTGGAATCCCAGCACTCAGGGGATAAGGCAAGAGGATTGACATGAATTTGAAGCCAGCCTGAGCTATATATCAAATTGAAGGCAAACCTAAAATATATAAATGGGACCCTGTCTTTAAAAATGTAGGGGCTGGAGAGATGGCTCAGCGGTTAAGAGCATGGACCACTCTTCCAGAGGCCCTGCAACCACAGGATGGCTCACAACCATCTGTAATGGGATCTGATGCTCTCTTCTGGTGTGTCTGAAGACAGCCACAGTTTACTCACATAAAAATGTATTAATATCCAACCCAGAGCCTGGCACATGGTACATCTGCCACTGAACTACATCCCTTATCCATAAAAAGATACACACGCACACATGCGCACATATATATACCCATGAACATATAAAATACATATACACATATTCAGACACACTTGTACATATATACATAATCACACACACCCTACATATATACACAGACATACTGCACAGATGACCTGCCTCCAAACCATATCCCTTACCTGTGAAAAGACACACATACGCACAGGACAAATACTACACAGGTGGATCTGCCACTCAACTACAGCCCTTAAATGGTGAAAAGATACATACATGCCTTTTCGAGACAGGGTCTCACTGTGTAGTCCTGGATGCCTTGGAATTTACTGCATAGATACTAGCTGGCTTCAGACTCACAGAGATCCACCTGCTTCTGCCGCCAGAGAGTGCCAGGATTGAGAGTAACAACAGCATAAATTCTTTCAACACACTCTAGACAGAATACTTAATTTCTATAATGAGGAATTAATGGAGCCATACAGAAAATTTTATGGTCCTAATGTCATCTAAATTGTCACAGAGTAGCCTATAAAATATGTGGGCACTATGAAGATGTATGTACTATGATTATAGGTCATGTGATTGTTAAGTAATGTTTTGTTTTAAACTATGCAATTTGAGGAAACTGTTAAGTCCTGTTAATTAGCTTAGTTTTTATATTAACCTGGAAAATTTTGTTGTGTCTTCTGTACCAGGGGCCAAAATTGCCAGCAGAGGTGGGCACAACCAACGTATTTTTGTAGCAGAATTTCGACCAGATTCAGATACCCAGTTTGTCTCTGTGGGTATAAAGCACGTGAAGTTCTGGACCCTGGCAGGAAGGGCTCTTCTCAGCAAAAAGGGGCTTCTGAGCACCCTGGAGGATGCCCGGATGCAGACGATGCTCGCTGTTGCATTTGGTGCAGTATGTCTGTTAAAGTGCTGTGTGATGTGTGATCTTGAATGTGTCTTGCCATACATTCATAAACAGCATGAATATTGATTGGGAACTATAACCTGACAATCACTACAAGTCCCAGTCCAGGACATAAATCATCTCTTAAAAGCGGATCCTTTTAACCATTAAGGAGTGGCAGAAAGTGAATGAGGTCATTACTGTGACACATTTGCATCCTTGGATCATTCCTGTCCTCCAAGGCTTCATTGGCTGTGTGCTTGTCACCTCTGCAAGTGACAAAGTGGAGTCTCCTAGTGCTTCCTGGTGCACCTCACGTGTGTCATCAGGAAAAGGAGGGAAATAGGAAACCACATTCAGGTGGTTTCAGGGCACATTTGGATGTAAAGTTTCCTTTGCTCTGTCCTGGAACCTCTGTTCATCTCGTGCTGGAAGTGCTCTGGGCCACTGATTCAGGGGAGCACAGAGCTGAGAGCAGAGAGCGCAGTCCCGCCCTTAGTGGAGTGAGTGTTCAAGAGCCTCTTGCTTTCTGTCATTCCGTCCACCTGTGTCTGCCGTTTATAATCTTTATAATCCCTGTCTCTCCATTAATTCCCTGCCCTGGCTAGGCTTCGCAGACTCTTTGGTTCCACAGAAAACTAAGTAGACTTTTAAAAAATATGCAGGCATTATATATTTTAAGAAAGGAAGTTACAAAAAAAAAAGGAAGTTACAAGGTTAGAAAAGTTGAACACAATTTAAAAAAACTAACAATACCAAACAAACAAATGGAACTTCTTGTATATTTTTAATATAAGAGCAATCACTTGTTTCTAGAAAAAGAAAAATCCCAGGTTGGAATGATCCTGGCATCTGCTGGTGCAGATGAACTTTCTTCATTTATAAAATTACTTTGTAGCCAAGTATCCATTTTTGGTCAAAACAAACAAACAAACTTGACAGCTAATACAGATGAAAAGCATTTTAGTATGTGAAGTAGTGTGGACAGACTGTCTCCTTAGAAGATAAAGTTTGTGTTCAGTTTAAGCTTTTCTCAAATCTGTTACTATACATGAAAACATGAAGCTACAGACATACATGGAGTCATGTGATGCTTCTGGGCTAGGGATGGGGAAGAGAAGGGGGGAAGAGAAGGGAGGGAGAATGCCAGTGTTCCCAGCTGAAGCATGCTCTAAGTGTAGAGTGGCACTGAGTAGTGACTTTCCTACCTCTGCAGGAGTTAGTGAGGTCCTAACTCTGCTGTAGATAGATTTACTTTCTATAAAGAAAAATCCTTATCAAACTCACGTTATTTTCATCCCATTCCTAACTGCCCCTTGTTTTTTACTCCTGGTGTTTAGTGACCTTTGACTCAGTTACTGAACAGCCAAAGGCACCTATAGAAAGAACAGTGCAAGCCAGAGCTACAGTATTTTAGGAGAGATGTATCCAAGGCTAATCTCACTACTAAAGGACAGACTTGAAAATGGAAAGAGCCTCCAGAGACTAAGCCTTCTGGTTACTTCAGCCTCCTGCCCTGGGTCCAGTATCTCCCACCATCCTTTGCATGTGCTTTGTCAAAACAGCCGAACTAGCATTCCACCCACATAGAGGATGACATCTGTGCGACCTCTCTTTGAACTTTTGATGAGTTTGTCTCCCCCCTTCCCCACTCCTTTTCAGAATAACTTGACGTTTACAGGTACCATCAGTGGTGATGTCTGTGTGTGGAAAGATCACATATTGTGTAGAGTGGTGGCTAGAGCACACAATGGGCCTGTGTTTGCCATGTACACCACCCTGCGAGATGGACTGATTGTGACCGGTGGCAAAGAAAGGCCGTGAGTCCTTTTTCCTATCCTCGCTGACTGTTTACACATTTGCTGTCTACCCAAGGCTTAGTTAGGTATTCGAGGCTCTTCCTTCTAGGCTGCACAGGCTAAAATACTCATGTACTTCTCCTTCATTGCTGTCTATGTAGATTCTTCGGATTCTCTGAATCCTTGTCTTAATTCGCTTATTTTGCATTTTATTTTTCATTTAATTTTTACATTTATTATGTGGGAAGGGATGGAGAAAGTATGTACCCCAGCCCATGAATAGAAACCAAAGGACAGCCTGTGGGAATGGGTTCTCTCCTTCCACTGTGTGCATTCATTCCTGAGGTCAAACTCACATCATCAGGCTTAGAGTGCCCGTGCCCACTGTACCATCTTGCCAGCCCACTCACTATTGGACATTTAGACACACCTGAACTGCAGGCAGAGCTCTTATTTGTCTGAGACAGGCATATGCAGTTGTCCCTCTGATTAAGAATGGTGTCTCAAATCCTTATGTGCTTGCATCAGTATGGTTGACAGGACATGAAGGGAAATCTTTACCATAGAGCCTGGGTTGCATCTTGATCCCCTGTTGTCTCCTAACTGTAAGACTTCTGTAGCTATATGAGAGAGGAGTGAGAGAGTGCTGGAGACAGCCTTGGGAAGACCTCAAACGTGTGAAGAGAACCCTTCAAGTTACTCTCAAATACCTTAACCATAACCAGATACTTAAAATTGGTATGTGGGTTGAGGTGAGGGCTCAGGGAGTAAAAGTGCTTGCTCTATGTGCCTGATGACCTGAGGGCCAACCCTAGAAGCAACATAAAACCTGGAAAAGCCAGACCTAGTAGCACAAGCATTTGTAATCCCAACACTCCTCCATGGGAGAAGCCCAGCCAGCTTGCTAAGATCATCTGCAAAGAAAGAGGTGGAAAGGCAAGCCTATTATGGAGGTAATAGAGGTGCACAAGTGGCCTGTGACCCCACACACACACTAAAAATTAGAGGGGGGTGGGGAGAAAGGAAGGAAGGAGGGAGGGTCTGGAGAGACAGCTCAGCAGTTATTAGCATGTACTCTTTGAGGAGGGCCTGAGTTCACACCTACACTCTTACACGCACAGACCCCTACACAGAGACATGCACGCACATAATTTAAGAATCTCTCAAAAGTCAAATTAATGCTGAGTGTGGTGGTGCACCTGGGAAGCAGTGGCAGGCAGATCTCTGAGTTCCAGGCCAGCCTTTCTAAACAAGGCAGTTGCCACAGTCACATAGTGTGACTGTCTCAGATACTGCTTCTTGCTCCCAAAAGATAAAATCCATTTGCTACCAGTGTAGTCATCTGCAAACTAGAAAATGACACACAGCAAATGCAAAGTACAGTCTCTCCCTGAAGGCTGGAGCCCAGTTCATGGAAAAGTATGTTTTCTTCTACAGCAAACAAAATGAAGGAATTAGTTTTCAGTTCTTTTTTTTTAAAGTATTTATTTTATTTTTTAAGATTTATTTATTATATATGAGTACACTGTCGCTGTCCTCAGACACACCAGAAGAGGGCATCAGATCTCCTTACAGATGGTTGTGAGCCACCATGTGGTTGCTGGGAATTGAACTCAGGACCTCTGGAAGAGCAGTCAGTGCTCTTAACCACTGAGCCATCTCTCCAGCCCTTTTCAGTTCTTTCGAGAGAAAATCCATGTCACTCTACTTTGTCCTTTATATAGTACTCCAAAAACAAGTACTTCCCACTCCACCTCACCTTCACTCATTCATAGCCTTTATGACGTTTCAGCAGGATAGCGTAGTAACTGTAGAAATGTGCTGTCCTTTGTCCCTTAGAGTAAATTCTGTGTCACAGCCTCTATCCTCTTTCTTGCTTTGCATTTTAGTTAACTTTCTAATGTTAAAAATGGTTTGGTTGGGCTGCTGTAATAGCAGGTTAAGATTTTACCATGCATGCATTTAGTGGGAATGAGTTTAATCCCCAGGTAAAGGGGGCAACAGATTCCAGAGTTGTCCTCCGACCTCCATATCACCCCATGGTATGTGCACATATACACAATCATTAGAAAATGTTCATTTTCTTAGTGGAGAGCTATTATGAGAAATGCACTGTAATGTATGGTGGACATTATGTTTACATAATTATGTAAAATTATGTTTGTGTCAGAAGAAAATGAGTATTTCACAAAATAAACTGAACTGAGTGTGTTGTGTGTGTGTATACATACATGTATTGAGTAAAATACAGTACACATCCTTAAATTGCCTGAAAATTTAGAATACTAGAAATTATAAATAAGGTGTTTAAAATACTCTGACAACTAAGTGTTTAAAATGAAAATTATTGTAGGGGTCTACTATAAATCCTTATTTGGGTTTTGTTTTCATATACCTAGGTCAAAGGAAGGAGGTGCGGTTAAACTGTGGGATCAGGAACTGCGGCGATGCCGGGCCTTCAGGCTTGAGACGGGACAAGTCACAGATTGTGTTCGGTCTGTGTGCAGAGGCAAAGTAAGGTGTTCCTTGAGCCAGTGCTCTGCAGCAGAAAATAGAGAGCAGCCGTGACCTCTCCGCTTTGTGACTTAGTGATACATAGGGTGCTGTTATTTGCTGCTTACTGATACTGAAAACTTGTGTCTAAACACTGCTTAAACCTCTGTATTGTCTTGAATCTGCTGATTGATCTATGGTAAGATAGGGTTGAAAATCCTCACCAATGACTGCTTTATTTATTCACTTTACATCCTGATTTCCCCCACCCCTCTTCTCCTCCCAGTCCTACATAAATCCTTTCCTCCAGTATGCCTCTCACTCATTTATATTTATCTACTCTATTCACCTTACATCCTGATACCCTCCTCTCCTCCCAGCCCCATGTTTAGAAATCCTTTCCCCCAATACCTCCTCCCCCTTTCCTCAGAAAAGGGAAAGCCTCCTTGGGTAGCACCCCATCCTGGGACATCCAGTTGCCACAGGCCTAAGTGCATCATCCTCTTCCACTGAGGCCCAACTAGGTAGTCCAGTTAGGAGAGGGGAATTCAGTGCAGACATCTGAGTCAGACGGCCTCTTTTATTTTTTTTAATTACTCATTTTTAATTAGAGCAGCTCTCTCCATGTATCTCCAGCAAGAGCAGATTTCCATGATTCTACTGGCTTAGCCTGAGGAATTCCTCCCTTAGAGACCTCCATTCCTGTGTGACCAGGAGCTTGATGTGCAATGCAGGAAAGAATGTCTGGGCAAGCCAGTGTGAATCAAACAGAACTGGTTGATTGAGAAGGGGACTCCCAGTCTTAGGATTGGAGAGTTTTTAATAGTACATTGCTCAACTTAGAACCAGGTTCAAGGTTAGGCAGAGCTGTTGTTTTAAGATGTGTTTGTTCTGTGTGTATGGGTGTTGTTACGTACATGTGTACTGTAAGCAGGCCTATAGATGTCAGAAGGTGAGTCTGATCCCCTGGAATTGTAGTTAGAGATGGTTGTGAGCTGTGAAACCAAACCTAGGTCCTCTAAGATCAGCAGGTGCCCTAAAGTGCCAAACATCTCCCTAGCCCCTTAAAGTTTCAAAATGAAAAATGTAAAGGTTTTTGAATGACCTGGTTTACTTCTCCTACATTTAAAAGTATCCCTTTGTACTGCTATTGTAAGGTGGCTTGTGAGATGCACTGTTTGTTAATGGGTGAGGGATGAATACTGATGAAGTTAAACTCAAAGATCACCCATTTTGGTCTTGCCTTTGCTTCCTAGGTGCTGGAATTAAAGACGTGCACTCATTAGTCATCTCAGCTGCTGTACACTCGAATTTAGCTGTCTCTCAGAAAAGGATTATTGTCTGTTTTTAGAAAGTCTTACTAGCTGGGCACCACCTTTAGTTTGAGGTCAGCCTGGTCTGAGTACCAGGACAGCCAAGGGGACACAGAGAATCCTCAACTCCCCCCCCCAATAAAAATAAATATAAAGGGGCGGGGGAGGAGAGAAAGAAGTCTTTCTGATGAACTGGAGCAGGGGTTTAAGTGCATCCAATTCTTGATTTGCAGTTAGAAAAAAATCAATCAGATGCCTGAAGGCTTTCTTTCCCTTAGTTTCCCCTACTCTGCTTCTCTTTAAAGCAACGAAATCCCATATGTCTCTGTGAAGACTGTCATGCACTTGGACGGTGTCTATAAATCAGATGTAGTGTTATCCTGTCTGTATACTGAAATCCCGGTTTAGTTTACTTTCAACTTTCTACTGTTGAGACAAGTTCTACTGTGTAGTCCACACTGGCCTGGAACTTGCAGTCATGCCTCAGCCTTCTGGGTGTTGCTATTACAGGTGGATGCCACCACACCTAGCAGTTCACTAACTTAAGTAAAAATTGGAATTCTTTCTCCCCGTGTCTCAGTGCACTTATTTTCCATTCTGGAGGTCCTAACATTATCGGAACTGTGACACTGAAGGGTGTAAGGCATCATAGAGTTGTCTCCAGCATAGACTACACTGTGTAGTAGCCTAGCGATGTTGCAGTTGTGTGGCTCTAGGAACAGAATCATTCCCATGAACTAATGATTGCTTTGCAACTAGATTAGATCAAAGCATGCAACTGTTGTATCGCATTAAATGTATTGGTCCCTTTGTATTTCAGGGCAAGATACTAGTTGGAACAAGGAATTCGGAAATAATTGAAGTTGGGGAGAAAAATGCAGCATGTAACATTTTAGTTAATGGTCATGTGGATGGACCAATCTGGGGACTAGCAACACATCCTTCCAGGGATTTCTTCCTTTCTGCTGCTGAAGATGGAACAGTGAGACTCTGGGACATTGCTGATAAAGTAGGTACAAACACTTCCTAACGAGAGGTTACAGTTTCTAAGAGGTGGAAATCCCCAACTGCTAGCATTAGCTTGATATTACTTGGAAGTCTGGGGGAAATTGATTTTGATTGTAACTGTTTCCTGTGACTCTTGGTTCTTATGCAGAAGATGCTAAACAAAGTGAATTTGGGACATGCTGCTCGGACAGTATGTTACAGCCCCGAAGGCGACATGGTGGCTATTGGAATGAAAAATGGAGAATTTATTATATTACTTGTGAGTTCTCTAAAAATATGGGGAAAGAAGAGAGACAGGCGATGTGCAATCCATGATATCAGGTTAGTCAACAAATGGAATAGATTTTCTAGTTGATTTTTACAGTGACCACTGTGAATATTTAAAAACTTGCTCATACATCCAGATTACGGGGACAGGCTAATACCTCATTTTTTTTTTTTTTCCGGAGCTGGGGACCGAACCCAGGGCCTTGCGCTTCCTAGGCAAGCGCTCTACCACTGAGCTAAATCCCCAACCCCCTAATACCTCATTTTTGCAGTGTGGCCTCATGCCTTTGAGGCAAATGCTCTGTTTCTTGAGCTACATCCCTAGTGCCTGTTCATCAGCTGCATGCTGGTGTGGCTATATTAATTCTCCTTGCTAAATTAAAAATCACTTATGATATCTTATGATACCAAGTATTAGACATGTGCAGTAAACTCGCTGTGCTGAGAACTATTTTGTACTGATACAAGAGATCCAGCAGCCATTAAGAAGTTTGAAAACCAAGGTTAAAGAGGCTTCACAGATCAACCACGGCCTTCCTCCCCATAGGCCTTCCCTGAATCTGCATTCCTGGTTCATTCATTTAGCCAATACCCTCTGAATATCTATTTCCCAGAATTAAAATTAACCAAGCCTTCTTTGAAAGATTACATTTATTGTATGAACATGTATATACATACAATAACTATGTAGGTATGCACATGCCACAGGGTGCCCAAGCGAAAGTCAGAGGACAACTTGCACAAGTTGGTTCTCTTTCTACCACATTCTGTCCCAGCACATTCTGAACTCAGCATGTCAGGCTTCCTAGCCATGCCTTTATCTGCGGCGTGGTCTCTGTGGCCTTTAACCCTCCCTTTCTTTATCCTTTGTTTCTTGGGGCTTAAACTGGTTTTTGTAGTAGCTACCCTTTCAAAACACTGTACAAATTGATAAGATTATTGGGTTCGGGTCTCTTAAAAATGGGTGTTTTCAGCTGTAAAACCCTTTTATACATCTTAAGAACTTAAGCATATAAAACTTTTTTTTGGGGGGGTTCTTTTTTTTTTTTTTTCGGAGCTGGGGACCGAACCCAGGGCCTTGTGCTTCCTAGGTAAGCGCTCTACCACTGAGCTAAATCCCCAGCCAAGCATATAAAACTTTTAACAGTGACTTTCCTTCACCCTTACATGTCTCTACATGCAACAGGACTTATGGGACATTTTTAACTCCTACTGCTTCTCATAACTGACAGGGAAGAACATTTGTATTTTAACTTTTAACAAATACTCCTCCAGCTTGAAGTCGTCATTTCACCCTGACAACCCAAGTGAGCTAATCTGGCTATTTGGATATTAAGACATCATTTTCCTGTCTTATGTAGTATATTAACTTAGGAATTCTGGGATTTTAATTTTTACAGTCTTTTTGAAGCTAGTCATAGTGGTACACACCTTTAATCCCTGCACTTGGGAAGCAGAGACAGATGGACCTCTAATTTTGAGGTTAGCATGGTCTATGGAACACACTGTAGGCCAGCCAGGAAGTATTACTCAGAGAAACTCAAAATAACAAAAAGATATCAAAACAGAAAGTTATTTTAAACTTAGAGTTGGAAGAAACACTTAATACATAGTCAGAATGTAAAAACCTTTACTAAATGTACTAAATGTTAATGGGCAAATAAAAATCTGCATGCTTGATCAGTTACCTTCTAGGTAACTTAAAGTTCTATCAAACAGAAATAGATTTTTAGTTGCTAGGGTTAAGTCTCCGATCTTAAAAACAAGCATACAACTTCATGGGCTCTAACACCTTCTTTTTACATTTTATGTGTTCAGATTTAGTCCAGATTCCCGGTATTTGGCAGTGGGTTCCAGTGAGAACTCGGTGGACTTTTATGACCTGACATTGGGTCCCACCCTTAACAGAATCAGCTACTGCAAAGACATTCCAAGCTTTGTCATTCAGATGGACTTCTCTGCAGATAGCAGACATCTCCAGGTAGGACATCAGTACTGCATCCAGTGTGTACACTTCCTTAGTGAACACACTGAATGCCCCAAGCAATATAGCACTCAACTCGTAGATGTTTTCTGTATTCTGTATCTCATTCTTTGTGAAGATAAACTTTACTACATATATATATACATACACATACATATATACATATTATAGGTTATGTATATAGTTATCATACCCATTAGAAAAGATTTTGTGCAAGTGATACCAACTCATCATTCAGGAGTAGCCCCAGATACTAGCCTTTTTTGCTGTGTTAGACCTTGGTACTGCTCATTCTATATGTGCCATGCTCACCTGCATCTCCTTTCCTATTGTTTTACTATGGTTTTGCATTCTCATGATAACACACAAAACTGTGTCTGCTGGTAGTACTTTGCCTTTGTCTAATAAATGCTTCCTCTCGTTTTTGAGGACAGGTTTCTAGTGGCTGCTATAAACGGCATGTCTATGAAGTGCCTTCAGGAAAACACCTTGTGGATCATGCTGCCATTGACAGGATCACGTGGGCTACCTGGACTAGGTAAACAACTTTTGAGGTTTGTTAGAAAGTTGGAAAATGTTGGCTAGGGAGGAAGCTCAGTAGCAGAGTGCTTTTCTATCACCAACATGTTTGAGCAGAAAGCAGGAAAACACAGCCTTAGGCATTGTGGCTCAAATTTTGTTGTCCTAGCATGTGGGAGGCAGAGAGAGTTGTTTCAGGTTCTAGGCAGGCTTGATTTACATAATGAAACTGAGGCTACTCAGGGATATATGGCAAGACCAGCTCAAAAACAAAAACAAACAAACAAAAACAAACCCAAAAACTAAACGTAGGTTAGCCTTATTTTTGAACTCTACAAGGGGACACATGAGTTTGTCATCCTATCTCAAATTCTTAGAGAACAATGGCATGCAGATTCTGGGACCCCTTCTGACTCAACAGTGTCCTATACTCTTATCAGTCAGTTTCCACGGCTCAACAAGTTCTTGAAAAGAACGTGTAATGACCTTGAAGACTTCAAGGCATTTTTACTTAACTGCCAACACTGATGTACACCTTTAACCTAGCACTGGGAAGGCAGAGCAATACAGTTTGTTTAGTGATTAAACTGTTTATGCTATCTATAGTGCATTTGTTTTCCCTCTATCTAGTATTCTAGGTGATGAAGTTATGGGAATCTGGTCCAGACATGCTGAGAAGGCAGATGTCACCTGTGCCTGTGTGTCTCACTCAGGAATCAGCCTTGTGACAGGAGATGACTTTGGCATGGTTAAATTATATGACTTTCCATGCCCAGAAAAATTTGTAAGTCTTTTTAGCATTTTGTATTACTTTAGTTGAATTTTAAATGAGTCACCCTTTTTTCAACCACGTATTTTATAACATTGCGGTTCTAACATGAAAATACTGCAATTTTTATTTCTAAGGGTTTCTTCAAACTTCCTTAATACCCAAAGTAAAATCTACTAGAAACAGATCTTTCAGGTTTGGCATGGTGGTACTCACCTTTGATCCCAGCACAGGAGAGGTGAAGCAGAGGGGCAAGGCAGGCAGGTGGATTTCTAAATTCAAGGATAGCCTAATAGTTAAGACCCTGTCTCAAAAAAACCAAAAATCCAAACCAAACCAAACCAAAACAAAACAAAAAAAGCAAACAAAAAACCCAAACCTTCCCCATAGTCTTTGGAAACTCGTAGGAAAGTTCTAATGAACTTTTATGAATCAAATCTATAATCAATTACAGATTCCAACACCCACCCCACATCCTTCACAGAAAAGAAGATAGTCCATGTTGTATGCAGACCTGTAAACTTTACAATAATCCCCACTCTGGTGATGAATCACAGTTTGTTATTGGAGTTTTTGTATAGGTAACTGCTAAGGGAGCTTTGTCTGTTTCCACTTTAGGCAAAACACAAGAGGTTCTTGGGTCATTCCCCTCATGTGACAAATATTCGATTTACCAGTGGTGATCGACATGTTGTCAGTGCTGGAGGCGATGACTGCAGGTCAGTACTTTGTCAGCCCAGGAAGAGCATGAGGACCTGGTACTAGTAAAGACTTAATAACTCTATATAGATGTGGCAATGAACACAGCTAGCATTTGTCAGAAGATAACTAGTAACTTCAAAGCCATTAACCTCATACAAGACCAAAAGGAGTTATTATAGATGTAGTTGGCAAAATCTTCTAAAAATCTAGAATGTGATGAAACTCCTTTCACTTTTTTCTGATTGCAGCTTGCTTGTCTGGAAATGTGTACACACGCCTCATTGAAAGTTACGATGCTGAGAAGACTAAACAAATCTCACCTCAAGAGAGCAGTTCCACGTCGGAAAAACCAAAACCAAACTGTGTGGTCAAGTGGTGCTAACTGAAGACTGTGACAGGGAGGGATGTCCAGAATCATCCACACAGCAGCAGACAGTTCAAAATGCTTGCTGTGCGTACCAACCCATAGTCCACACACTGCCAGATAATTACACTACAAGGAATGACTGAGCATTTGGTAAAGCCAACCTCCTCCTCTTACTGAGGGGTGTGGAATGGCAGACTTGCCCAGGAGATTTTTAGGGTACAGCAGTCTTTAAACAAACAAACAAACAAACAAACAAACAAAAAACCAACTTAATCTCACCTCTAATATTTCTTATTAAGGTTTGTTCAATGAAATATTTCATCCTTGTACAAGGAAAGAAATACCCAACCATCGCCCTAATCTGTTTCCAATTTTTTTTTTCGGAGCTGGGGACCGAACTCAGGGCCTTGCACTTGCTAGGCAAGCGCTCTACCACTGAGCTAAATCCCCAACCCCACAAAGATTTTTCTTAAGGGAACCTATATAAGCTTTCCTGGTAAATGTTTCCCATTCATTAATAAAGTACCCTCTGCAAAGGACACTTCTTATAGCCTGAATTAAGGAATAGATCCAAAGTCAGCAGTACATGAGTACTATATTTTCACTTTGAGCTGTCAATTTTTGTGTTTAGAAGCCATCTCTATAAAATTATGAATCACAATTATGGCCTCATTAATAAGAAAATGATACAATGAACTTCATTTCCAAGTGTACAGCTTTCTTAAGGTTCTGTGATAGTGAGAACACTTAACTGAAAGATAATACTGCATATTTAAAGGTATGATCTAACTAACAAACATTTGTTTATTGTGTAAACAAAAGCATTAAATTCATATACTAATAATACTGGGCATAAAAATTTATAGTTTTATATTGAGAAAAATTAATTAGATGTATGCCACCCTATAAGGCTATTTTCCAAAATGACTGACTCCAGGTTCATCTGAAGAACTCAGTCAGAGTCCTTCCACTTTAATGCTGCCAAAGACTGGGACTTCCTGTTTAAGATTTTGCTGTTTAGGCTGGCTAAGTTTCCTCAAGATGAAAAATCCAGTAGACTGCTGCATAAAGATTTATTTTTCTACATGTGAAGACACTGAGGATGCTCTACTGTTTCCACTTTTATTTTAATGCGAGTTACTGTTGTAGCATAGATTCCCACCCCCTCAGGCTTCTGGAACCCTGTTTGGTTTGTTATGTTTTCTATGGCTAAAAATATTGTGACTATTAAAACAAGAAATGAACATATCGCATCAAAGAAGTTTTGTCTAAGCAGTGCTTGGAGCATGGTTGGTTTTAAAGCTGAAGGCTGATGAAGAAATTGCAAGAAACTTAAAGCTTATGATAATTTTTTCCAATGCTCACATTGAATGGTCTGTCTAAATTTGGCCAAGTTTTAGAACGCACTTGTATTATATAAAATGGCAGTCAATAAATTAAAGAATTCCTATAAAAGAATACTTCAAATTTAAGCATCGTATATAGTTCTAGGGTTTTCCCTCTGGACAGTTTGTCAGCTTCTAGTTACAGAATATTTTTAATTCTGTAGAAGTCTGTAATGTTAAACAAGTAAACCATAAAGTAAAAATATCTTCCACTATTTCTGTCTTTCAAAGTGGCCAGCCTGGTAAGTCAGGTCTTTTGTCACTGCAATGGTCAGTTCTGTGACTAAAGACCAGGGGGTCAGGCTAACTTTTAAGTAGTCATCATCTGGCCACCTGTGGATTAGTCACCAACTGTGGAAAAGTTACCGAGTCAGAGAACCTGCCCTCTAGTTTTTAAACCCAGAAAATTATGGTGCGTTCCAGCAGTATGAGAATTTCTAGCCCAAGACTGCCACCAGCTATTGTGGTCCCACTTGTTTCCTATGTAATTGCATGCCACAGCACACAGTCTACTCCAGTGCTCTGCATCACCATCCTTCATGCCTACTTCTCTCTGGAAGACTCCTTATAGTGTTTCATTTAAAACAAGTAGTAACTGCTTTAGGGTTAGAGTAAGCTTGTCTATAACTCGTATAATTAAACAAACCATTAGGGTTAGGGCACATACAGCTCAGTGCTCACCTAGCATTCGTAAAGCCCTGGAGTCAACCTCTAGCACTACATATAAATGGGGCATGTCTACAATCCCAGGTGCAAGCATAGACTCAAATCCAAAATCATTCATGGCTCCATAGTGAATCTGAGGCTAACCTGCAGTACATGAGACCCTACCTTCAAAAACAAACCTTTTAAAATGTGTTTCCAGTCACTGTTTAATAACAGAAAACAATTAGGTTGTCACGTTATTTCCTTATAAAAAGCTAAACCATCTAAGCTCTTATTCCCCGTTTCTGGTTCTTTACTGGAAACATCTATACATATTCTTTTCGAAAGTGATAATTAAAGGCCTAGTTCCAGAAATTCACACAATTTCAAACAAAATTCTTCAGCTGAGAAGCAAAGCTGCAATGAACACCTTACATTCAATGCACTCACAGAATGAAGATTCACCATTCCACTTGAATCTATGCAGTAAGCAGCTTTAGACCCTTCTTTCTCTGCTGTTTCTGATCTTGACCCTCTGGGGTGAGCATGGTCAAGGCCAGCTTATCAAATGGTTGAATAACTAGCTAATACTTTTATCTTTCAATGGAAAGGCAATGACCACAGTAGAAGGCTGGCTTCACATTGTTAAACACAGACTTTTATAGATGTGACTTTATTGTATCTTAACAGTTAAATTTGGTCCTCAAAATGTTTGAACTTTTATTATCCCCTTTGCTAACCACCTTTTACACTTTAATTTTTAAAACAAGTTTTTGAAATCAGTTGTCTGTTATTTAATTCTAAAACATGACACATCTTGCCTTAACAGTTTCAAAACCACACATAAAACTCCATAATACAGTAGGCCAAGGTTCATCCTATTGTGAAGTTTACCCTTACTATCTCTGCAATTATATAGTTCTGTCATTTAAAATATACCACTTAAATCTCAACTTCTACATTTCAAGAATGATCTTTAGTAGTAACATAAGTATATTTTCTGTGGAGTTATTTCTGACAATATTTTTCAGAATATGGGAATATATATGTATATTTTTATTCTTGTGAGTTCAAAGTCTGTTTTCTGATACTTCCTGTACATATGCCTGTAAAACTTTTTGTATAATTTTGTGATAATGTAGTCCCTCCAAAACTATTTAAAAATTATAAGCTAATAGTAAATGGGAGCATTTCAAAGAATTGTTCATCCATTTTTGCATTGTCATTCCAACTATGTTTACCCTATATGACCATGTCACTACTTACTTTCAGAAAGGCACGGGACCTCAGTCCACTCTACCAAAGTAGCACTCAAAATTAAAAGTCTGTATTATTCTTCTCGGAGCAAATTCATTCAGACATTAAAAAGAAAATTTAAACTAGTTGTTCCAAAGCTGCCTCAGTTTCAAAGTCTGGCCACTGTTTCCACGCTGGGTTACAGACACTGCATTATCTTTGGGGAAAGTAAAAAGTGCTTCAGTTCTGAGGACACTGGCCCTCCCACAGCACCACAGCCCTAAGCTGCAGCACCATTACCAAAAATGATGTTCAACAGCAATGTACAAACATGCCGCAGTGTTTAATAGAATTGGCTTTTCTTTAAACTGTCTTTTTCATAGTCAAAACGAACAAACAAAAAAGGTTGAAACCACTTAATAAACTTACAAATTTGAAAAATTAGACACTTCAGTTGGGCAGTAAAATTCATATTATGAAAGCAATATATTCTAAATTTCAAAGACGTGACAAGTTCTGTAGAACATCTCTCATCAGAAGACGGAAGCTTTCAAACTGCATGATCTTCTGCCAGGTAGGACTAGGGCATCATTCACTGAATAAAACCAAAATTTTTTAAATTAACTGCTTTGCATATAAATACTATACATTAGTTAAGAAGTTTTGTCTTTAAATAATTCAATTATGTAAAGCAGATAAAAGGTAGTAAATTATGCAATTTAACTTCTAGGCCACAGTAAAAAATTCCGACAACTTCAGTCTAAGAAAACTTGACTGGGGATTCCTTTTTTTTTTTAATGTATGTGTGAGCAAACATGTGGAACCCAGAGGTCAACTTCAAATGCCAGACTACCTAGCACCCTTTTAAATTCAGGGACTCTCATTGGCCAGGAACTCAACAAGAGGGTTGGAGTGGCTGGCCAGCAGACCCCAAGGATCTGCCTTGCCAGCTCTGGCAACATACTAAGAATACATACTAAGATGCCCCACATTTTTACATGGGTTCTGGGGTTCAAATTTCAGATCCTCAAGCTTGTGAGGCAAGCACTTTAGAGACCAAGCAGTCTCCTCGTCCCTGACTTGAGACTAATTGGTGTGTTCAGTACACACAGACAATCCAGCTGGCCTTGGCGTTACATTTGTACTGTTTATTCTCTCAAGTTTTAGTCAGGCTGAAGGCTGGAGCTAGAGGCTGCCCAGTATGCATTAGGCTCTGGTTTCAATAATTAGTGCCACAAAATCAGAACCCATCTGGAGATTATGTGGTGGAAAAAGTCATCACTGGATAAATTTGGTTTGTGCAGTAAATCATTTTTGCTAAGGGATTTTTTAAATTAATTTTAAAGGAACAGGGGAAGAAACAAAATTCAATTTCCCTCAGATTTGTGTGCTTATCACCTAAACAATGTAGACAGTAGGATGTAATTCTAACATTAGAGTTTTAAAAACTAACCTAAATCCTCACCTGGTTTGAGGTCGAATCCATTTCAAGGCATGTCTTGGTGGCACAGTAATAGTGGGGTGATAAAACGTACAGTCTGGTCTTGTACACTGGGTATTAAACCTACAGTGTTTGGGGTGGTAGAAGGGACACTCCATTTTCTTACAGGCAGGGAAGTAACGGCAGAGCTGGCCATTAGAAGATGGCGCTGGTGACGACACTGCTGACAAGAATCGGAATGAACAATGCTCAATCTATTTGGCAACATCATTTTTTAATGCAGTCTACTGGCATTTGTAAAGAGGTCAGGACCATTTAATTCAGAACAAGTTTTATCAGTGAAGATAAAATATAGCACAGTTCTGTAAGGCAATTTGTTCTTTAAATGCTAAAATCATTTCTAAAACTATTGTTGTTTCATAGAGTCAGAAAATGTCATGTTCTAAGTTTTTGACCCAGTTACAAGAGTGCACAAAGTTACTAACCTGGTTTTGGAGTCAGTACTGGACCTCTTCTACTCATGTGAGTGAAGGGACAATCTGCTTTAGTACACTTTGCGTCATATTTACAATTTGGATGCACAAACAAACATTTCTCAGCAAATTTACAGTTGGGAAAGGCTCTACAAAACAAAGACAGTCATTTAGATTTAGCATCTCAATGACTAGTAGGGTTTTTTTGTTTGTTTGTTTGTTTTGCTTTTGTTTTATGTTTTTTCTTTTGAGAGGGATGTCACAAACAACATGCATGGCTGGAAAGATAGCTCAGGTTTTACAAGCACTTGCTGCTCTTCTAGAGGACCTGAGTTCAGTACACGGTGTGGCTACTATTAACTGCCTGCACCTCCAGCTTCAGGGGATTGATTCAATGCCCTCTACTGGCCTCTGTAGGCACCTACACACATGTGCCATCTAGTCTGCCTGTCTCTCATACACACACAGTAGTAGTAATGGACTAGGATCATAGTTCCCTGACACATATGAAACTCGGGCTTCAGTCCTCAGTGGTGGGGATGAGGAGTAGGGCGGGGGCATTTGTTACATGAAGCTAAATACCAAAAGAGAACACAAATGTATTTCAGATCTGAAGGAAGTCTAACATGTTGCAACTCAAGGCAAGACATTATAAATTAGACTGAATCATTCTAGTTTAACAGAATGTCAAAATTGATGATAATCCTAGATTTCACTTTTCTTCCTTTTATAATTTTGTGTGTGTGCACTGATGCTTTGCTTGCATGTATGTCTGCGTGAGGATGTTCAAGTCCCTGGAACTGGAGTCAGTTGTGGGAACTGCAATGCGGGTACTGGAAATTGTACCTGGGTGCCCTGGAAAAGCAGACAGTGCTCAACCACTGACTCATAGCTCCAAATGTCCAAATTTTAAATTTTAAAACAATAAGCATATTTCATGATCTAGGCACTATACTGTAAGATTCATACTTATAGTTTTTACATATTTAATTATGCTACTACATGTACTTATAGTGAAAACATGGATATAGTCCAGTCATAGAACCAACAAAACAAGACACCCAAAAATGATCTCACAAAATTCACTACATTAAATCAAACAGTTGGTAAGGAAAACTAACCCACATCTAGAATATTTTTCCATTACTCACATAACTCAATTTATTTCCAATCTAAATAAAATAGATATCTGTGAACAAACATATACTAACTGTATAGTTACAACATATGATGTGCCAAGGGACCCAGATATTTCAGGATCAAAGAGCTCCAGGCACGGTTATGTATCAACTATCGTGTTTACTGATAAAACCTCTCTACAGCCACCGCTGTAGAGAGAGAGTTGTAGGAGAGGTTGTCAGATGTAGAGACTGCTATGGAAATAACCACTGGATATTGTTACTCACTTGCAAGGTGAAATGGGGTGATGGTACACACACTCATCCCCATTTTTACAAGCAGGCCAGTACTTGCAGCGCTCCAGGAGTTTTTCTGGTTTCTGTGCCACACTCAGGTCAGTCATCTCGGCTTCAAAGAGGAATTAAGACCATTTTGTTCATTAAGATTTCAGTACAAGGTCTATTCAATAATCTGCCCCGAACCCGAGTCTCAAAATTTTATATTCTTTAATGTTTGTAGCCCTGCAAAATAACACCAAATAATATATGGCCAATCCTAGTAATGGAACCTAAAGGATAGCAGAAAGAAGACCAGAGTTGTCATAAAGCCCCAAGTAAATTTCAGTCTCACTTCAGAACTGAAATACAAAAGTGAAAGATGCCAAATTTAAAAATGAAGCTGAAAATACAGCTGATAAAGAATGTGAGTAATTTTTATGTTCCAGCCAAAAGACAAGTGTTCAAATAAGAAAGGATTCCTAATCGTTAAAGTATAGTAAAGGTCTGGGCACTAAACTCACCTTGACATCTAAGGGGAAAACAGATTTATATCAGATGGGCCAGCAAATGACACTGCCTATGGGCTTGGGAATGGGGGTAGAATAATAGAGAAGGTTTTGTAGCAACAAGACTGAAGTCTGGTTGAGTGAAAGACGCTGCGTGACAGAAGTAGACAAGACTGGGACTATGACCTGGAAATAAGCCTCACCCATGGAGTTCACTGTCTGCACTCAGTATGTCCAATCACAATGCTAAGTACTGTTACACAGGAGAATGGGGACCTCTAACCTTTCCTATGACATCTACATGAAACTAATCTATGCCAAATAAAGTTATACGTGAAGGCCATAATCCAATGCCTTTTGATCTGAGACAGATTGGTAGGTTTCACTGTTTATGAAGCCAACCTTCACTTGGCTATACACAGCAAGGTGTCCAAGCTCTGGTAAGTCAGATCTGGCTTTGCATATTAATAGCTCATCTAGACATCTTGGGCAAAAATCTAACATCCCTGAAACTCACCTTGTTCAGAATCGGATTATATAAAGAAGGCAATGTTTGTGCTCTAGTGACCCAATGTCTGCCCTCCATACAGGAGAGCTGGCACAAAGAGCATCATGTGGGGCACACAGGAACCTCAGTAATGGCCATGGTATGTATGCCTGATACAAATTCCTATGCTACTTTAAAAGAGCAGGACTAGCAGTCAGTCCAGCAGTGAATGCTTACTCTGAATCCAAAAGGCTTGGTCTCCTATGCAACAAAATAAGAAAAATAAAAAGTAACTTATTTTAGATGTAGAATGTAAAAGTTCCTTGAAAATTTCTAAAGAAAACCCAACAGCATTGGGAGGGGAACCTTGCACACTCACTCTTAGCAGATCTTTGTCCCATCACTATAGAGGAAACTGCCCCACTGCTGCATATACAAGACTGACATACACATCATTACCTAGAACAAAAAAGGACTGGATTCCAAACAGCAATGCAGCCAGAAAAATGAAGTGGCTGCTCAAAATAATATTATTATTAATAATGAAGAATATGTTACAAGGCAACTTTCTCTTAGTGAAAAACACGTGAAACAATATATAGTCATGGCTCCTGTTTTCCTATGCTGACATTTTACTTCATATATGATAAAACTCTTCAAATATGAATTTCCAGAGGCAAATTCAATTTGTATTGAAAGCTGTATCGTGCTGCCATATGATGTTCAGTAGAGGTGTGTTAACGTAGATCCTCAAACACCACCACCAAATAACCGACCCAAAGATGAGAAACTTCAACTCCCTGCTTGCACTAGGCGAAGACACCTTCCAGGATGTGTACAGCAGCATGTTCTCACTGCTACAGAGTTCAGCCCCACTCCTAGAAGTGCTCTACTTGTCCCAGCCGTCTCCACAGTGGCCACATTACTCACAAAATAGGCATAACCATGACTGGCATGTTACCCAGTCACTGCTTCTTCCCATATACCAACAAGGCCTAGCGTGGAAACTTACCTTTAAATGGAAATGGGTCTTACCAGAGCTGAGTGTTAAGCTATCAGACTGACTACTGAGAGCAGTGACACCAAGCTTTCCTAATTTTAGACAAAGCATGCCGAGTTAGGAAATGTGTACGCCTATTGCAGTTTTTACCTTAAAACTTTTGCTTTACCTAAGGTCACAACTGCAACTCCTTCCACAACCAAGACTATATATCCCCATGGTAGACTCAAAGCAGGAAGAGCCTTTCACAAGTGTTTCTTGCTCATGGACTCATCCATTCTAGTTTACTATATTTTTAGTGGATAAAGAAAAATTTATCAATGTATTTTTTAAGTCTCTGCAAAGAAAATGATTACTTAGGAAACATTTGAAAATTTACTGTTTTTTCCTTGAATCTGTTCATTATTAAAAGTTGGTAATTAACTCTCTTGCTTAGGAGAGAGTTAATTACCATCTAAATTGGAAATGAAAAGTATTGGTGGAGCTGGAGAGATGGCTCAATGGCTGTGAGTACTGGCTGCTCTGGCAGAGGACCCAGGTTCGGTTCCCAGCACCCATGTGGTAGCTCAGAGCTTCATGTAACTGTATCTGCAGGGGATCTGACACAGCAGCAGGCACGTGTGCACTGCTACACATTCACATATGCAGGCAAAATGCTCACATAAATATAAATAAAAAAATGAAAATAAAGGACCAGTGGTCACCCCAGCACTGGTGTCTGTGAGGTGAGGAGCAGTGGAAACACAACTGGCTCCTAAGGCAGGCACTATGTGAACTGAGTTCCTCTGAGCACTTCTCAGCATGAAATGCCACATGAGGTCTCTCTGATACTTCCAAAGTGTCCTGCCAAACTAGGTAAGAAATCCCTTCCAAGGAGATCCTACTACGGTATGAGAAACACCAAAATCAAAACCCATTTTCTCTCAAGTTAACTATGAGAGGTTGTCGCTGGTAAATGCATGAAGAATGATAGTTCATCCTTTGGCAACACAATAAAAAAGGTATTTTGCATCACACTAACTGGACTTCACTTTAGCACTAGCATCACAGAATACCCTGTGAAACAAGCACAGAGAGAGGATGAAATTGAACTGGTGGCTTTGTATGACAGAAGAAAACAGGCTACTAGACAGAAATATAAGTGAGGCCTCAAACCAATATTCACTCAAGATATCACAGGCCAAGACTCTGTTCTCAAGGACAGTGGACTGAGAAGGCAGAGTCTGAGCTCTCAACACACCGTTGGAAAAGCTACCATCTGGGTCCTCAAGCTGCCTGCTCAGCAAATGCAACTGCTGTGGGTGGAGGAGGCCTCTGAGTCCCTTGTTTGAGGCTGAAGTTTGGTTTACGGGTTTCATTCCTTCAAAGCACATCTCCTCCTCTTGATCTGACATGTATCCTGGGGGGCTGGGGACACCATCCAGCGTCACTATAAACTTGGGACTTGCAGGTTTATCTGGTTGTACAAGATCTCTGCCAGACAGATAAAAAATACCATAGAATTAGGGAAACACACACAAGATGCTGAACCTCCTAAAGTCCTCCTCAGCAGAACTGTTCCTCCTTTGCTTTGCACTGGGCTCACTAAGAGGCTTAGAATGACGTCCTGCTACAGCATGCATAGACTCCTAGTACACAACGGCCATGGCCAGCAATTGCAGCAGCATCACAGTGACCTTCTAGCCTTGACTTACTGATAATGACAATATCCTCTCAACTTAGACTCTCCATTGTCCATTCGATCCTTATAAGATCAACATGGAAATAAACCAAAACAAACCAAAACAAACCACAGAACAATTAGAATGAGTGCTCAGAGCATCCTGGCCAGCACCTTTATTTTTACATAATTTTATCATCTGTACACGTTTCTTTGCTGAACACTCTGTTTTCTTAGGAAGGAACCACACAAGCCTTAGCTCTTAACACCTTGCAGAAGGATTTCCTGATTTGGGTTACCCAGCTTTTAAAGTTCAATTCTTTGGGTGTACCTTTAAAACACAACAGAACACTACACCCCTTTTATCAATGTAATTAAATTATACTCAGCTTATATTTCTATTTAATGCATTTCTGAATAAAAAAGATGAACTCGAATTTCTGAGAGCTGAATTTGGCTAACTATTGATGGCCTAGCAGTGAGAGAGCTAGGGACAGGGAAGCTGGGAGCTAAGAGCTGACCTGCACTACAGTCACACACAGTAGCTACACAAGAAAAAGAAACCATCTACCGTGTCTGCATAAGGTGTCCTGAAAGGACCCGAAGGGCATCTGCAGTCTTCATCCCCGAATCCTGGTTTGGTGTCACTACTATTTCCTCAGACAGCTTTGGCTTCTTCAGAATAAATGATCTTGTGTCTGCATGGACCATGGATTCCATGTCATAGTAATCTGAGCCAAAAAAATTGGCCATAAATGTTTACTTCTGAATATACCTTTTATTCTCAAAATCATACAAGTGAGAAGAATGTCAATCCTTTATATAATTATAACTACTTTTAAAGAAAATCATTACTAATTCTACTCAGGGATAGTAATTCTATTTGTAATTCTATTCCAAACACCTCTTCAGAGATGTCCTTTCCTCAAGTGGTATATTACAAATGCCTTCCTTTGCCTACAGCAGAGAAGGGTTTTCCTATATCACATCTGTTGGAATATTAAAACACAGTAAAAGGACAACAATTACTTTTTTTTTTTCAAAATCAGAAAGAATTTAAGAATCTTAATGTTTGCTAAAATTATGATTCAAAAACTGTTGAATTACTTTTCTGAAATGAGTTCTGTTCATTTTTCACAGTAATACTTATAGGAAACACTGCCTATTAAGAATTCAGTCAGCATGATTTCTAACCAGGTATACACAGAAAACTATTTTGAAAGGGAATTTTAAGACGAAAGTGTCACTAACCTTCAATGCAAGCCACCACAAGCTCAAGACGTCTACAGCATCTACAGGCTGTCTACTTCACAAAATGTAACAAGAACTGAGCTCCGAGTGGTTATGACAACCTATCCGTATGCGAACAACTGATAGAAGTTAACTGTTTCTTTTAAAGCCAACAAATAAATAGACCAGAATTCAGGCTATTAATTCACTGATATTTACTGTGCAACTAAGGACTGTGCTGGGTACACAGATAAAAGGAAAAGAAAATTAGACACATACAATTCTAAAAAAGCAAGGCCCAGAAAGGGAATGAAGAGGTGCTGGTGGAATACAGGTACCTTCTCCAGCTGAAATGTCAGCTGAAGTCAAATATGTAAAATGAGTGCTAAAGGAATTCCTAAGAGGAGAGCAGAGAGTCAGAGAGCCAATGTAGGCAAAGAAAACACAGGGAGCAAGGAAGGAGACGTCACAGAACATTGAGAAAAGGTGAGAAATGAGGAATGGCTCAAAAGATGCATGTGATGATATGACAGGGAATGGTGAGAAAGACCAAAAAAATGAAGGATGGATCACATGCCTAAATATTTTGGATTCTGGTCTAGAAATCGTTAAGAGATTCCTAAGAAGGGTAGAAACACAATCAACAGGTTTCTAGAAAAACAAAATTAAAACATCTTCCTCCCATGCTGGGTGTGGTTATAACACCTTTAATCCCAGCACTCGGGATAGAGGCCGAGATGTTTAAATCCAAGAATACCCTGATCTACGAAGTTGAGTCCCAGGTCAGCCAGGCCTACAAAGTAAGACCTCCTCTCAAATAAGTTAATAAAAATATAATTTCTTCCCTTCATCCCTCTGACACACGAGAAAGGAAAAGTACATGCTCTACACTCCCATCAACCACCAGAGCTCCACAGGGGGCCGCTACAACCACAGGCAGGGAAGGCAAACTAGAGAGGAAAGAGGTGAAGTACAAAGTCCAGGGAGGGGCAACCAATAGGAAATTTTCAACTTTAGATTTATTTAGTTTGAAAACCTTTAGAAGGAAGGATTTGAAAATTTGACATCTGGTAAGAAGAGAGGTAAAAGCACAAGGATTAGGGACAGCTCAGTGCTTATTTGACTTCCTGTTTATTTTGAAGTCACCGAATTTCATTTACAGTTTGCACTGGAACTCACATACACACACTTTAACTGTCATCTACTGCTGCTGGACAGCCCGGGCTCCCAACCCCCCAAACCACACCCCAGAAAAAAGCTGACTCAGTTTTCTTCCCATGTCCTGAAAGCTCTTCAATGACTGAGTACCTAGCTACCTAGAACAGAGCCCAGAATTTGGTCTAAGAAATGCTGCATTCCCTCCTAGCACTCTAAACTTTCTGGGACATAGCTACTCTCTCTAGTTCATACCATGGCAAGGCACAGAACAGACAAAAATAATGTTGACAGGAAAACACAGGTAAAGCTAGCCATTTAGGGAGCAGCCAGGAAGAAAGGTTGGAAAAGGAGAATGAAAGGCAATGAGAACAAAAGGATAAAAGGCTGAAAGAACCACAGGATGAAACTGTCACAGGCTCCCAAGTTTAGGGAAAGGTGTACCGAGTCCAGGTTTCAGGCCAGGGAGATTGCTCAGTGGCTGGAGTGCTTGCTAGCTTGGATACCCAGAACCCATGTATGTATCCAGTGCGACTGGTGATCCACGAAGATAGGAATCCCAGAGTACAACTAGCCGTATTAGCAAGCTCTGGGTTTAACTGAAACCCTGCCTCAATGAGTAGTGTGATGGTTTGCATATGCTTGGCCCAGTGAGTGGCACTATTAGAAGGTGTGGCCTTGTTGACCCTCCTCCTAGCTGCCTGAGGATGTGAGTCTGCTCCTGGCTTCCTTCAGGTGAAGGTGTAGAACTCAGCTGCTCCTGCCATGCTCCCGCCATGATGATGATGGGCTGAACCTCTGAACCTGTAAGCCAGCCCCAGTGAAGTGTTGTCCTTTATAAAACTTACATTGGTCTTGGTGTCTACGCACAGCAATAACACCCTAAGTAAGGTGGAAGAATGAGGGAAGATGATTCCTAACATCAACTTTAAGCCTCCACATGCGCATGCAAACACACACACACACACACACACACACACACACACACACACACACACACACACACACGCGCGCGCGCGCGCGCGCGCATGCGCGTGCCACATGCATGCCACACAAACACAGACAGAAAAAGAAACTAGAAGTATGTACCTATATATACCCTAGTCTACATGCCTACCTCAGCTTAGTTATAGTCCTAAGTGACAGGGAATCCCTGCATAGAGGGGAGTAGTAATAGTTTGTCTGGGTAGAGACCTGGGCTGAGCTCAAGCACTCACTTTCTCGATATTTCTGAAGCCATTAAAAAAATGGCAATGAAGGTTTTGCTTTTTAAACAAAAAGGTGTATGTCCATAAGGAAAACAATTGCAAAGGAACAATCATGTTTTCAAAGTAAAAAAGCAAAAACAGGTGCAGAAACTGATTCTAAGACAATAACAAAGCAATCTAATTTAGACTACAATATTCTCCAAAGATTGAGGACCAGCAACAGAGGGACCTTGGGAAGAGCTTTAAAAACAAGCCATGCTACCGGACTTACTTCAAAAGTAATTTCTGAAGCCTAAGTCCATGTGCCCATTTTCTCTGTTTGGAATCTTACCACACCCACTCCCTATCACTGCAGTGAAGACTTGAAAATGACCAGGTATGTATTCTCTTGTCCATCACTGCTGGAGATTCAGAGATAAGCCATCCAGTTCTATAACCAACAGCAGTGCTCTGAAAACCTTTACCCATGTTATAGATTCTGTCCCTTGGAAAGGGAGGCTTTAGACTCAGTAAGTTGCAAAAATGCCAGCAATGCTCACATAATTCTATAGGCAAACACTGTATAAGAAGTAATGGGGATTAATTCCTGCACGGCCCTCCTACGGACCCAGCTATCTGAGCTCTGACAACCAAGACCGTTTGGAAGACCTTTATTGGCACAGATGACCAGACTAAGGATACTTAACTGGCATTAATACTCAGGGTGCCCCCATAGACTGACAAACCGTTCTCCACACAGAACCCATAACAAAAGATAAAAGTCCAATCACACATGTCCTAAATCAGGAATCCAGAATATCACTCAACGTTTTACTGATCCTCTTTTAAAACAGATAATCAAGGAACGGAAAATCACTATCATAAAAGTCAAAACCAACAGCTCAGAGAAAATAAGACCAAGGGAAAAGGAAAATGTCAAAACCACTTTTGACATCCTCAAAGAAAATAAAAAATTATTACACACATGAAACAAAATCAGTATGTTAAAAAAAAATCAAAGGAACATGAAGAAAGATTGTTCTCAGAAATAAAAAATCTGACAGAATAAAGACTGTGCTCACTCATAAGCCTCAAAAGAACTACTTAATGCTTCAAGTGACCTGGGAATGAAGGTAAAAACAGGAACAGAAAAAGAATGCACCACAGCTGATGAAGTGGGTACAAGGCACAGACTTCGGCACTACCCTTGGCTGTACACAAGGCTGCAGCGTCTTAACACTCAATAGGCAGAAGGCAGGAGGAGCAACACCATCCCATTCAGATGGGTAGGACCTAGGCTATAGACAGAGGCCAACCTTTGAGAACAAAAGCACATGCTGAGACAGAGAACTAGGGAGACACTGACTGTGGAGTTGGAGGGGTGGATGATTTAGGAGGCAGAAAGCAGAGACAGAAGTCAAGGACCAGAGCTTCCAACAAAGGGCAGATTCCTGGGAAACAAAAGAATAGAAGTGTTAGGTAGGGTGGCACATACTAGTAATCCCAGCACTTGGATGAGAAAACAGATGGACAGCAAGTTGGAGGTCAGCTTGAGCCCACAGAATAAAACTGTCAAAAAAAAAAAAAGTTTCAGGTATCCAAATTGTTTCCTGAATTTACTGAATGTGGACTGGCAGAGATTTGGGGAACCAAAGACACAGATAAAAATAAGTACCCCACTCCAGGCCTGAGGCAGCCTGTGTAACTAACGTGTATGTGGGTTGTGCAGAACACTTCAGAGAAGCTTTAGAACAAGTGGTTAGTGGTCCCTGAGAGTAAGATTGTAAAGTGAGGCCAATACACTGGGTAGGCTGAACTGGTGCTGAGGGGATGCTGAAGGTGCTCTGGAAATAGAGCAGAGACAGGAGAAGGTGAGCTAGGGACACAAGCTTCCATGACCGGTCATGAGCAACATAGGGTAAAGGTGGAATAGGGACTCTAGGTGCTCACAGCAGGAAAGTGAACAGCTAAAAGCCAAGGAGGAAAGGATGGGGAAAAGACAGCTTATGAATGAGGTGAGACCACCATACATGAAGGAAATGCAGATCTTACATCCTGGCCCTAAAGTATTTCTCTCCATCTAATTGTGTTGCCTTAGGGCAGGATCTAAGAGACACAGCACAGCACACCAAATGAGGTAAGGAATGGGAATGACAACAGAAGACGGCCACATTTCGGTGATAAGGGAAACACTACCCACCTTGACTCAGCTCCATTGTGTCTACCGTTACTGGATCAATTTGCAGTCGGGATAACAATTGCCTCTGTTGAGTTCCTAGAATGTAAGTTTTAAAACTTCACTAAGCTTTATACAAATATTGACATTTGTTTTACAGAAATAAACCTATGAACTTATTTGACATTCTTACAAATGAAGCTTCTGTAACATAATATGCTATTTCTATGGTCTTCTCGTCTATCTCTTCTGTTAAACAAAATGCTGGGTTTTTGTTAAATCAAAAATGGCAACAAAGTCCCTCCTGGTTCCCACATGTGAGGCAGCCAGTCTTCTTGGATTGAAGAAAATGCAGCAGAAATAAAAGGAAAGCGTGAATAAACAGGAGCTGGTCCTTTAGATGATGACAACTGACTACACAGCAGGCATGGAGTCTCTTCCTCAACTCTTAGCACTACTACTTAGCCCACACTGCTTCCCTTTCCCCACAACCTCCCAACCTTTGGAAATAGCAAAACACATGAGAATTTAAACCAAAACCAAAATATACTCCATAATTACCCTATCATGAAATTCCTGAAAAAAAAAAATGGCTTGAACAAATGCAAACAAGGGACCATGCATGACATTCAGAATTCTGCAACCAGAGCCTTACAGGCTACACATCAGCTTGCCCACGAGCTTCATAATAACGCTCAGCTGCTCAGCAGCAGCTCACTGTATCCCGTCATAATGTAGCTACCTCAGTTTCTCAAAGTAGACTCTTTGCCCAACGATGACATCACCTAAGGAGAATGTCCTGTCACCAAGTGACATGGTGCAAATGTAAATCAATGGCTCTCAACCTTCCTAAGGCTGTGGCCCTTTAATACAGTTCATGTTGTGGTGACCCTCAACTATAAAATTATTTTTGTTGCTACATCTCAAAGTGTAATTTTGCTACTTTTATGAACTGTAATATAAATATGTATTTTCTAATGGTCTTATATGACTCGAAAGGGTTGTTTGACCCTGAAAAGGGTCATGACCCACAGGTTGAGAACTGTTGATATAACCATTTAGATCTATAAATATCTATTTTTTAAGTTGACGGGGTACTTAAAATTCATTTCTAACATTCTGTTCATAATACAAACTCACACTACTATTCTCAAGCACTTGTTTAGAGGGTTTTAGCAGGTGGGCTCTATCAGGTAAGGCTGCTCAACTAAATATGCAGCCTTGGAAAAGATGCACAGTGGAGCAGTGAAGAAAGGTACACCTGCCTAGTAAGTAAAATGAGCTGAGTCAACCCTGGTGACCAACAGTGACAATGTCACAGCCATGTAGTCCTCACATTAGCATCATTCTAAAATTATTTTTTAACATTTATTTTTTATTTTCCATGTTTTGAAGCACTTAAGTTCACTGTATGTGTGCCTGATACCCATAGAGGCCAAGAGATGGTGTCAGACCCCTGGAACTGGAGCTACACACAGTTGCAAGCTGGGAGTTGAAGCCAGGTCTTCTTGAAGATCAGCCAGTGCTCTAAACCACAGTACCATCTCTTGAGCCCCATACTAATATTAATATCCATATGGTAAAACAAAACCCAATGAACTGATTGTCTATCCTTCCAAACTACTTAAATTATGAAAAGGCATGTCACATTTTACTGTAACTGTAATTCCCACTGTGCTTAATCACAGGTATTTAGTACCTAATTTCTAATTTAGAACAAAAGCATCAAACTACAGTATGTGGAGATGGAACTGGTATGGGTCCAAATACTGAAATCTCGGTAAGTCACCTGCTTGCTAGTCTTAGGGTATCTAGTATATGTGGCTCCGCAAGGACAGGCTTTGCTTACACAACGCAAACAAGATGGTGAGGCCTTGCCAAGTACATCATTGAAAGACTTAAAAGGTATACCAAGGTTAACATTTCACCAGCTCTTCTTTTCAAGGTATTTTTGTTCTCCAGACAGATGCGCAAAAATTCCTTTGACAATTACCATGGCAAAAATAATCATGGAGAATAGACCTTAAATCAGAGATCTGCTTTAAGCTATATTTCTGTTGGTCAACATACTAACATGTTATAAGTTACAGAACCAGTGATAAAACTGAAGTTTTACAGCAGAATACCACCACAGAAGTACTTGAAAGAGAATCATTTCCTCTCAAGTTTATCTCAAAGCCCATCCATTTTTTTTTTTTTTTCAAATCATCATCCTAAGCCAGGAACGGTGTGGCATTGAGAGGATGAGGCAGAAGGATCACACATATGAAACCATCAAGGGTTAACTTAACCAAACTCTAACCCAAAACAAAATACCCTGTTACCCCTCTGTTTTTGGAGACAGAGTCTCATTATGTAGGCCTTGCTAGCCTGGAACTCTGTTACATGGATCAGTTTAACTTTGGACTCACAGAGCTCTACCTGTGTCTACCTCCTGAGTGCTGCTGATATTAAAGATGTGCCAACACAGCTGGTTCCCCAAAAAATTGTTAAGAGGGTTTTAACTGGTTGAGTTCTTGCCTAGCCTAGCATGTGAGACGTACTACATTCAGTCTCCTATACCTTAAAACAATCAAAATACATTAGAGCTCTGCCAAAACTCTAGACCCAGGTTCAACTGTACAGAGTCCCAAGCAAGGAAAGCCACAGCTTCCTTGTCTACGCTGAGCTGCCTTTACACCACAGCTAGTCACTGTGTGCAAAGTTCAAAGGATCAGCCCCTAAAACAGTTTACCTTTCTCAACATTGGTTAGGAAGCCAATTATTTTTACATCAGTAGTCTTTGACTGCGACTCAAACTCTATTCTCTCTTCAAAATCTTCCAACTGTCTGCTGCATTCAGATGTTGATGTTAAATATTCATTCATTTTAACCTCTAAAGATGAAATTTTTGCTTCATTTTGGGACACTCTAACATTCAAATCAAAAAGATTTGCTTCCACTGTCAAAATAGCTGCTTTCATTCCTTTAATTTCATTGATATCGGTTGCTATTTTCCTCAAAAGGTGGGAAATATTGTCCAGTTCATTTAGTGAACAAGAAGCCCTTGTCAGAGAGCCTAAGTCAGCTGGCTCTGGTGAGAGGAACACTGGTAGAGATGGCGATGAAAACCTTGAAGACATTTTCATAAAATTCCTGGCATTTTCATAGCCCGTTAAATTATCTCATCAAAAGTAAAAGCAATCTTCAATGTTGCCTTCAGAGTGCTAGTGACATTTTAAAACCTGTAACTAAAAAGATAAGGTGACACCATTCTAAAGTAAGAATTCATACTGTGAAAAGTTAGGCCCACCAGACCAATTTTCTCTTCTACAATTAAGAGCACTGAAACCACCACTTGGTCCTGTAAGTCCTACCTACTCAACAGCTTCTCTGCAAAGAAAACTCTATTATTACACAAAATAATCCTGACTTCTGATTGGCTGAGCAGAGGCACATGACACCCAGAGAACTTTCTATTATTTACTTCATGTGTTGGGAATCCCGAAGAGCTACTCCATAAACTAAGCAAGTATGTTCACCCTGTTGTCCACTAAGCTATAATTTTGGAGTTTCATATTATTTTGAGTTGCTTTATTTTAAATCTCATTCCTCTGATATTAGCAGATGATAGTCCTGCACTGGTCTTGTCTTTGCAGGGAGAAGGCAGAGAAGACGAATGGACTCATGATCATAGACAAATCTCTTAAAAAAACATTTACACAGTAACGAACTTCAGCTGCACTCATCTACAATGGTGTAGATTGGCAGTGTGGCTTAAGGGCAAAGTACCTGCCTGCAACAAAAGAGTGCGGTGGAGGACACAGGCCTTTCATCAGGTGGATCTGAGATCAAGGCCAGCCTGCTCTACTGGGTGAGTTCTAGGACAGCCAGGGCTATACAGAGAAACCCTGTCTATAACAACAACAAAACAAACAAATAAAAAAGCCCTGTGTGTATATTTATCTTTATAAATGTCCCTATCACCTATAAATTATTCCAATTCCTTAAATCTTAATTCAAATAGACGGTATACAAAACTCACAAGGCTTTGAATTCAAATATAATTTAAGATCACATAACAAACATTCATTCAGAGTCGATGTTAACAATAGCATATCCTCAATTAAGCACTGTCTGCAAATCAGTTGGTTCACCACAGGGCAGCAAACTACCCAGAAGACAAGACAACAGTGGTCTAACAGAACAAATCACATGGGACTCAACAGTATAGCAGATGACCCCTGCATTGCTTATGGTGTTCATGCCAACTTTACATGCAAAACTGAGAACCATCCAGAGTCCCATGGAAGATCCATCAACAGACAAAACTTGACTATAATGTTGAAGTAGGTAAGACTGTTGTTACACCTATTTACAGACCAGGAAATTAGGGCAAAGAAAGGTTTGTATCAGCTAGGAAGGGGCAAGGCTTGGATTTAATACTAACAACTTCATAATCACTATGTTACTGTGTTTGTTTCTATGTGTCCATTAAACAAAGCAGTTACAAAACTCCATGCAGTTTAATTACTGTTTTATACATATATGCATTATACACACAATACCACTTCAAATACCAATTGTTTGTAGATATGAAACTGCCTATAATACTACACTAATACAAAACATTTTGATGCTTACCTTCTAAATTGGTAAATGTGATTTTCCTTTCTCCAAAACTTAATACTCCTCTTTACTAATAATCTTCCACAATGCTTCCTGTCTAGTATAATGCACAACGAGTACAGGAGCACCTGTCTTATGATTTTTAATGGCTTCAGATCACTCAACTTTACATGGTGTGAGAGTGACACACTCAGAATACACTGTGCTGTGACCATTAACATAGGCTAGTGACAAGTATAAGATAACTCTTATTTGGGCAGCTGTAGCATCAAGACACAGATTTGAAAGCATCTGATCCCAAAAGTAGGCAGTCATTCCTGTGTGTTACCCTAAGCTACTCTGAGAAGAGACCTTCTGTCAGATAAGTCTGACCATCTAAAATTGAATAATGTTGCTATCTCAGCAGGTTACAAGCTAGGCTATTTTTGTTTTGGGTATGTAGGACTGATGCAGGTACTCTACTGAGATATAACCCCAGTAATTTCACTTTCTATTCTGAGATAATCTTAAATGGCCCAGGTAGGCCCTGAATTTGCACTTCTCTTACTTTAGCCTCTTAAGAATCTGGTATTATGCTCTTGCTCTTGCCTTCCTGCTCCTGCTCTGTCCTCTCATCCTTCCCCTCTCTCTCTCCATGTGCTCATGGCCAGCCTCTACTTCTCTACTCTCTCTTTTTCCCTGCCTTTCTCTGCCTCTACCACCCTCTTGACTCCCCTCCCCATGCCCTGAATAAACTCTAGTCTATACTTTACGGAAAAAAAAAAAAAAAAAAAAAAGAATCTGGTATTACAGGCATGCACCACCATGCCTGACATCGAGGTGGAATTTATGATTAACGTTTTCAAAAGACATGGGTTTAGCTAGGAATAGTGGCACACCTTTAATTCCAGCACTGGGTAGGCAGAGGCAGAAGCAGGTGGGATCTCTGAGAGTTTGAGGTCAGAAATGGTCTACATAATGAATCCCAAGACAGTCAGAGCTATATAGTGAGACCAGTATCGGGAAAACAAAAACAAAAGACATGGGTTTATTAGAATATAACCCCATCACAAATTTAACATTTGTATATGCACATATAGTTTTTCCTCTTGGAGAGACCATTAAAAAAAAAAAAAGCACACGAAAGTGAATAAATCTTAAAATATAGCACTGGTACGGCCACTCAGAGCCTGCCCCACATGTGGCCCATATGTATATATACAGCCACCAAAACTAGATAAGATTGATGAAGCTAAAAAAATGCATGCTGAAAGGGACCGGATATAGATCTCTCCTGAGAGACACATCCAGAGCATGTCCAATACAGAGGTCAATGCTAGCAGCAAACCACTGAACTGAGAACAGGACCCCCTTTGGGGGAATTAAGAGAAAGGACTGAAAGAGTTGAAGGAGCTTGCAACCCCATAAGAACAACAATGCCAACCAACCAGAGCTTCCAGGAGCTAAACCACTACCCAAAGACGATCCAGGGCTCCAACTGCATATATAGCAGAGAATAGCCTTGTTGGGGCACCAGTGGAAGGGGAAGCCCTTGGTCCTGCCAAGGTTGGACCCCCAGTGCAGGGGAATAGGGGGGGAGGGGGGAACTGTAAGGGGGATGTATGGGGGGAATACCCGTGTGGGGGAGGGGGAGGGGAGGGGGAGGGGGAGGGGATCGGGGCTTATGGACAGGAAACCGGGAAAGGGAATAACATTTGAAATGTAAGTAAAGAAATATATCTAATAAAAAATTAAAAAAATATATAGCACTGGTTTGCAAATTATTCAATGAAATATCAAAGAAAATATCGAGACTTCAGTTAAATTAGTAATATTTAAATTTTTATCCTATCACCCTTAAATTACTGTGTTAATACTATGTATGATATCATTTATACATAAGACACTCAGTGTACATACTCTAAAGTGACCACAAATATTGTGCACTTAAAATATCAATGATTTAAGGATAGGTAAGGTTTCGACAACCCCAGAAAAGCAGAAAATATACCAACAAATACTGGCTGCAGACACAAAAAGCCTTAAATGAACTTCCTAAGGACAGACTTAAAGTTTAATAATGGTTCAGTTTTCATCTATTTGATGGAGAAAAGGAATTTGGGGAGGGTTGAGAATGAAGATGTACAAGTACAAAAGAGACACACACACATAGGGGTCTAGGTGGAACAGAGTACTAGAGGGGAGTGACAAGAAGGTACCTGAAGAGACCAGGGAAGACACTGATGATTACTGAGAGTGTGATAGGGACCACCAGGGGGTTCTGAGTGGAGAAGGAGTCAGATTTCTGTTCAAAAGAATAAGAAATTGGGCTGGAGAGATGGCTCAGCAGTTAAGAGCACTGACTGCTCTTCCAGAGGTCCTGAATTCAATTTCCAGCAACCACAAGGTGGCTCACAACCATCTGTAATGGGATTCGTTGCCCTCTTCTGGTGTGTCTGAAGACAGTGACAGTGTATTCACATAAATAATTAAAGAAAGAATACAAAATTATCTAAATTTAATATTTAAAAAATGTAAAGAGAATGAGAAAGAAGGCAGGGTTTAAAGTACACCAATTTAGAAGGCCATTGTCCCAATAATCTAGGGAAGTGGCTTAGACCAGATCACAAACAGTGGCTTAGATTAGAAGGATAGTGGCAGAGGTAATTGGTGAATTCTCTATATTCTGAAGACAAAGACCAGGACAAAACTGTTTGCTGGTCATGGACTCATAATGCGGCTGTGGCTGAGTGCACAGGATTAATACAATCACCATCCTGAAACAACAGGGAGCAGTTCATAAGCCCACACTCATAGCTGAAGAGCTACTGACAGGTTAATGGTTTCTGAAGAAAGTCACTGGTAGGGCACCCACATCTATTAGTGGTGGAGATCTGACATCTTTTAGCATACCACAGCATGATCATAACTATTGGGCTACTGACAAGAAGAGGAAATAAGGACACAAAGGTGGGAGAGGCTGGGAGCTGGGTGTTGGATCTTGAAGAAGTTGGGGGAAGAAAGAGGAGTAAATACAAAAAAAAATACAGCCGACTGATCAGAGTCAGCACTGGTACTCTGCAATACAAGACGCTAATAAGCTATAAAGGCAGAGAAGGTATTTAAATGTATTTTCAACTTCCTGCCACTCTACAACTTACAATGGCTTTCCTGAGAGCAATGCAATCACAGATGAAGGACACCTGTTAAGGTGTAAAACAAGACAAGTCTAAACACAGAGCTGGGCCCGGGGATGCACACCTGTGACCTTAGCACTCAGAGGTGAGGGCAAAGCATGAGGGTAGCCAGATTCAAGCTCAGCCAAGGCTAAGCAGCTGCTTCAATTCCAACGTGAAATTGTGAAACTCTCTTTCAAAAACAAAATCCAAAGAAAGCAAAGCCACTTGACAGACAATAAAAACAAGAAGAGTAAAATTATCAAAAAATATGTCCCTACCAAGAAAAGTACAGATTTCCAAATAAATGATATATAAAAAAAAAACCCATCTACAAAATGACTGACGTGACTGATTAGCATTGTCATAGTGAGATTTTAGAAACTAATAGTAAAGGAGAACATACAAATTAAAACTTTTAGAAGGAGGATAAACCCAGACCATTTGCCAGGTTAGACAAAAATCACTCTAGTCAGATCAGCTCAGGAAAGAGTGAGCCATTGTAAGAAGTAGGCAAGCTAAGAGAAGAAAACAGGTAAACAAAACTGTGTAAGAACAAGGGGAACCCGTGTCTTTTTTTTAAAGCCCTGGAGGTGGGGGTGAGGCGAGCGGGATGGCTCGGCAGTCAGGAGCACTTGTGGTTTGACTCGAGATCAGTTCTCAGCATTCACATGGCAGCGCAACTGTCCCTGGGGCACCTCAGGCACGGCTTTCTTCACACTCTAACCAGTGCCCAGCACGATCTGTCTGAAAAGGGTTAGAACCCCGTGGGTAAGGTGTAAGATGAGATGCTTAGCTCTTACCTTCAATTTTTTCTGCATTATCTCCTTTTGCTTCCTCTTCTTTAACTGGGGGGCTTATTCTGGGGGCCCTGTTTTGCCCCTGGACCATTTCTGCGAGCACTTCTTCTTGAGAAGTTCGAGTTCTAGGAGCAACTGGAAGTGTCTGTTTCTGTGGAACTTTACATAAAGCAAAAGAAAGGAAATACACCCATGGTTACAATTCCATAACTCTGTGGTTAACATCACATGTTAAATACAAATCCCATCCTCGGGCTCAGTACACTTAAGATATTCAAAACAAAAGAACTACTGTTTTTCTTACAATGTTCTCAAGAAAGACCTTCAACTTATTTGCCTTACTTGTGTATAGGCAGCATCTAAAGCTTGAATCTTGGCACTCAGGAGGCTAGCACAGTGGAACTGCAGCAAGTTCTGGGCCAGACTGGACCACATAATGATTGTCTACTTTAAAAGCCCAAAACAAACAAAAGCGCACACACACACTGGAGTGTGTGTATGTCTGTCATGTATGAAATAAGCAGATGCAGTGATCCATGGTCTCACAAGCGATCCAAACTGTAACTTAAGTAGGCAAAAAATGAATTGTTTAAATGCAACTTTTTAAAAATTCTTTTACTACTAAGTTCAAAATGATCTTAATCTCTTGCCTCTGTTTCCCAAGTGCTAGGATCACAGCACACAGAACCAGGTTCAATGTTATCTCTTGAAATGTCACAGAGGGATACTAAACTTGCTTGGGAAATAAGTCACACAGAGACTTTAGTTCAAGCAATGTTGCCACTGACATAGCTTAAGACTTAGTGTCACTAGCTAACTAAAGTTAGAAAGACTTAGTGTCACCAGCTAACTAAAGTTAGACACTGTAGAGAGGACAGTTTATACAGCACTAACATAATTCACATTTAGGTTTGCTATGAACATGTTTCTATTACAATTTTTTCACTAAGAGAAGGGGTGTAGTGGTGCACACCTTGAATCTTAGCACTTGGGAGGCAGAGACAAGAAGATGATCTCTTTGAGTTTGAGGCCAGTGAGCTCCAGGACAGCAAGAGCAACAAAGAAAAAACATGTTTCAAATAAAACAAAATAGAACAACCGCCAACTCCCACCCCAGAGATTTGCTCAGTAATATGCTGCCAAATGGGCCTCCAATGATTTAAGGGTGAGCGCCTAAAGCATAGCTGTAACGGGTACATTTTTCTGTTCATGGTTGGTTTCCTTTTGGCACTAGCCAGAACCAATGTCCTTTATTAATCTGTGAGTACTTAGAATGATTTCTCAGTGGGAAGGCACATTAATTCTGCAATAGCTGTTCTTCCAGAGGAAGAAAGGTTCTATCCCAGCATCCACATGGTGGCTCACAACCATCAGTAACTCTAATTCCAGAGGATTCAGTGTTCTCTTCTGCCCTCCATGCAAGTACAAAAACCTCATAAACATAAAATTAAAAAAGCAAAGTTTCAAGATCATGGAAATCCTTTAAAATTCTTATTCTAAGCAACTGCTGTATCAGAAGAGTGAGTGTAAAGAGGTAAACTGTTAGAGCAGGTGCAGGCTTTTCCCTAATCTTCTTTATTCTATATGCTAAAATCTATTTAATTCAAGGGTAAATGAGAGATGAGAAGAAGGTAGATAAGTACCAAAAATTGTTCACTTCAATTCAAGAAACCATGATGTGTGACAAAGGGCAAACAGAAGAATACTGTGAGAACATCCACCAAATTCATAGTAAAAACTTGAAGGGCTGGAGAAATGGCTCAGTGGTTAAGAGCACTGACTGCTCTTCCAGAGGTCCTGAGTTCAATTCCCAGCAACCACATGGTGGCTCACAACCATCTGTAATAAGATCTGATGCGTGCTCCTGGTGTGTCTGAAGACAGCTACAGTGTACTCCTATATAATAAATAAATCCATTTAAAAAAAAAAAAACTTGAAGATAATTTCAGAGCTGGTAATTCCTATCAGCTGAGTACCACAGAATGTTTCACTGGCTCCAGCAGATGAAAAGGTGCACAGAATGTAATAGCAACACAAACCACTCACCACTCCCAGTTTAGAATGAGCATTCAATAAGAAAATTTTGTTATAAAGACTCGACACCTCAAAATTTGACATCAAACAATTTCAGAGCTTCTATTTTAATTAGGGTAAGAACATAACAATTCTCTGCCTGGCATTTTATTACTAGATTCCACCAAAGGAAAAGAGACTGGTGTATTCATATAGCAGTTTTAAACATGTCTTTCTTGGGTCTGGGGACGTGGTTCAGGGGAACAAGGCTTTCTGAGCATGCATAAGGCCATGTGTGAGTTCACTCTGCCCAGCACAGCATTTCTCTACCGTAGGAACTATTATCCAATTTTGTTCCTTTTATACATAAGTACATATACAATATGGAATTAAATGGTATTAATATGAAAGTCTCACTTTTGTCAAAATTCCCTTTATAATTTGTGGACATTATCAAGTTTATGCATGTGAAGATTTTATTATGCTCAAAGAACTGCTATGACAGTTTCTCAAACTGGTAAAATCTTTTAAAACCATGCTGGTTTTATTACTTAATAGGAATCTTTACACATTAAGACAAGCATGCTTAACTTAAAGAAGCAATCTTTTACCAGTACAAACATACTACATTGAAATTACCTGCAGGATAGTTAGTTGTTTTTGTTACAGACTCTTGAGCTTCAGAGATAGCCTTCAAAATTAGATTCTTGTTAGCTTGTTTAGAAGGTGGAAGAGAAGGTCTAAAAGAGTTTTAAAAAAAGGTATTTTTATAATGTTTTAAATTTCAGTTCTTTATTACCTATTATGTCGTTACTATATAGCCTGTTTTAAACACAGCAGTTATAGTTTTTAGAACATATCAATTAGCTTTTTCAAAGATGACTCTGTATTAACATTTTCTCTCACTAATTTCTAGTAGTCTCTGCAATTCTCTCCAATTTTAAGCAAGCCCTATTCCAAAACCCAGGTGATGCTGTCGACAGCTTAGTACCAGAGCACTTATCTACTATCAGCATGCACAGCACCCATGTTTCTTCCCCAGCACTGTCAAAGAAACAGACGAAAACCCTGTAGCTACATCAAGCAGTTTAAGATTAATTTACTGCTATGGTCACATACCTCCTCTCAGGTTTTGCTGGTACTGACACACTGCTGGACAAGCTTCCTACCCGGGTCCCATAATCCTCATCTTCTTCCTCCTCTTCTCCATCATGGCTAAATCTTTTTACTTTAACAACTGAACTTACCACAGGCAACTTTCTCTTCCGAAAGTTTTCCTCCTACAACGAGATAAATTTAAGCTTACCTTGCATTGAAAATGAAGTTCTATCACAAGAATATTTGTTTTTATTTTAAGATGAACTTAAGAACTGAAAGGAGTGGCTTTCTTATAAAAAATGAAAATGCCTCCTGAAATAGCTAACTCAAAAAAAACTTTTTAAATTCTAAAATTCTAAAAAATAAATTAAAAAAATGTTTAAAAAGACTTATTTATTCATATATGTAAGTACACTGTCGCTGTCTTCAGACACACCAGAAGAGGGCATCAGATCTCATTACAGAGATCGTGGTTGTGAGCCACCACGTAGTTGCTGGGATTTGAACTCAAGACCTCTGGAAGAGCAGTCGGTGCCTCTTAACCATTGAGCCGTCTCTCCAGCCCTAAATTTATTTTTTTAACAGTTGCACAGAGCACTGTTAAGGGAACTATTGAAAGTGAGTTATGTGGTTGCTTAAACCTAAAACTGACACCCTACATAGATACCAAAAAGAAAAGCTAACTCCAAATGCCAAAGTCACGAGGCACATGTGCAGGACATAAAAACCTCTTTAGAGAGCCAGTCTGAGAGGAACTGTTTAAGAGAAACACACAACGTGTTTAGTTACACAAGTTATATTTGGAATCTGCAACTGCCAATCTCTAGCCTAGCAAGCCAGAATCTACATACATCTATACAAACCTCAATATTCATTTTATCCAAGTTGTTTCTGAAGAAAGGGCTATAAGTATCTTCTACGCTGCCAAGTACTTCTGGTTCACACAACCGTCCTGCTTCATACACCTGGCTGCTCTGTCCATCCAGCTGCTTGGCAGTATGGGTACTGCTTTGCTGCTGCTGAAGTTGCGGCCTGTTTAAATGAGTACCAGTGTCTGCATTTCTACTTGCAGGTGGTCGATAAATTTCTATAGAAGGGCGAGAAGAACCGTATGTAAGTGTCACTGTAGGTTTTTTCTGAGATAAGGAATTCTCCTGCACAAAATTGAGGTCTTCATCAATGAGATCATCTGGTTCTGGCTTGATATCAATCACATCTTCAGAGGGTGCTGGCTCCCTCAAAGGTTTCACTGTTGACATTAGCCTGGTGGAAGCTCCATCATCATATGAATGTCTATAAATGAAGAAAAGCACAGCATTATGCCAAAACTATTATTATCCGCTAATCTTCAAAGAATATTTATTCAAAAAAATTTCTAATGAGGAAGTGTAGAGTTTTTAAAATATTCACTACTTTCAAATTATAGTCATTCTTTTAAGTTTTATTTTTTTGGAAATAGGGTCTCACTATGTAGCTCTGGCTGGCTTGACATACATCCACCTACCTCTACCTCCAAGTTCTGGGATTAAAGGCCTGTACTAGGGCTAGAGGGCTCAGTGATTTTGAGAACTGGCTACTCTTCCAGATAATCCAGGTTTCATTCCCAGTACTCACACAACAACTAATAGCTATACATAACTTCAGTTCCGGAGGCTCCAAAGACCTGTGGAGAACTCCATGGGTGCTACAAGACATGGTGCACAAATACAGACATCCATATACATCAAGTGAAAAAAATTTAAAGGTTTATACTACCACACCCAGCCCTCATACTTTAAATTTTTATTTACTAAATGTCAAATAAAAAAAAAGCACATTCTGATCACCATTAGCTTATTCAAAAACTTGCTCACAATTGGGTATGGTCTGAATTGGAAGGAGGCTAAGGAGATGGCCAGAGCATTAGTTACTCTTCCAGAGGATATGAGTTTGATCCCAGTACCCAAATGGTGACTCCAGCACCAAGGATCCTATTCCTTTTTCTGGCCACTAGAGGCACCAGATATGCATAGGATTCACAAACATGCAGGTAAAACACCTATACACATTTTAAAAAAAGGATATGTTCCATACTTGCTCATGTATTCAATACTTGATCCCTAGCTCACTATGCTCATTTCAAGGCTACGGATCCTTTTAGGAGGTAGAGCCCAACTGGCCAACACAGTCACTAGTGTGTAGGAACAGACCATTGCTGATAATATCCAACCCAGGTTCTGGTTTCATTTTCTCTGCTCCCTCATCCACTACAATGTTAGGAATCTCTTTCATATGGTTTTGCTACCATGACTCTATAGTCTGCTGCTGGGATGAACTAAGAGCCCTCTGAACTTTGAACCAAAAACAAGTTTCCTCCTCTTCTTCTTCTTCCTCCTCCTCCTCCTCTTCTTCCTCCTCCTCCTCCTCTTCCTTTTCTTCCTCTAACATGTCAAATCAGGTATTTTGTAATAATAAATGACAAGGAATAACTAGTCCATGATTATTTATTTCCAAAAATTGCTGAAAATAGGAACTAATGGATTTATACACCCATCTGGCTGTAGTAGGCACTGGACTTTTACCTGACGTTAGTGGATTTGTGCTCCTGTGAACTTGTAGAAACTCTGGAATCCCTTTTCTCAGGTCTAGAGCTAGAAACGGCAAGGGGAGGAATGGCAGCTTCATGCCTTCTCTCATCTCCCCGACTAAAACTGCTCTTGTTTGAAGGCACGTTACTATCAAAGATGCTGGTATCAGGAGACTTTAGACTAGAGGGCTCTGCAAAAGAAAACACATGATTCTGGTAATTTTTTCCTTATCTCTCCTCCCCCTCACCAATAATTCAAAAGCAATATATTTAATATAGAAAGGATTTTCTTTTAATTAATAACTCCAAGGTCTGTTTTTTGGTTTTTGTTGTTGTTTTTAAAAAGGCAAAAACGAGTTTCATGAAGCCCAGGCTGACTGAATACTAGAAAGGATGACCTTGAACTTCTGATTCTCCTGGCTCCACCTCTGGAGTATCAGGATGCTGAGCAAGTACCACTTTTGCAGTTTTTCAATGACAGGGACTAAGCGTGGGGCTTTTTGCTTGCTAGGCAAGCACTGTATCAATGGAGTTATAGCTCTAGTTCCTCAAATCTGATAGTTTAATAGCAGAGCTGGAGTTTATTAAGAGATTTTAAAATAGATTTTAAGCACTAGGGGTTAAAAGGCACTTGAGAGTATGGGCATGGGATTTTTAAATAAGAAGACCCTCAACAGTCAATTATTATCATTATATTGCAAGAGTATTCACTTATGTTTTAAATACTAGGTTACTTATTGTGCGTGTGCACTCATCTCATTCCACATTGCTTTTAGTAGCTGAATGGTATTCTTACACACCATAATAGTTTACCTAGTTTATTATCACCAGACCTTTAGATAACTTTCAATTATAACGCAGTGAGGTATCTTTAAGGTTAAAGCCTGTGCACATTTATGATTGCTTCCTTTGGTACATGACACTGTTGCTCAGTACTGTCAAATCACAGCTCTCTTTACATTTAAATGAACCACTAATTCTAAAGTTACCAATGCTCTTCCACTACAGCATAAATGAATAACTTTATAAAGGATCACACGCTGTAACAAGCAGAGATTTCAGAAAGCTATCAATTTTATATATCTTACCAGTTGTAACAGAACGAAGTTTATCTAATACACCATGGAGCCTAAAAAACAAACAAACAAACAAACAAAACACCTTAACAAAAATTGTATTCCAATTGCCACTCTAAATCTGTTGACATTACATCTAGATTAGCTCTTTCAAAAGCATTTAATGATATTAAACCAAACTTTCCAATCACACATTACTTTTTCTTTAAAAGGCCTTACATGAATACCAAAGAATAAAAAAAAGCAACTTTTTCAATATTTATCCTCTGGAAGAGGAAGAAAAAGGAGGAGAAGAAACAGCAGCAGCAACAGCAGCAGCAGCAGCAGCAGCAGCACCACTTCCACTGCCCTCCCAGGTAAGGAAGACGGCTCAGCAGCATAGCAGCTAAATTACTAGAAATTGAACTTATGGCCTTATGTAAACCGTACAAGCACTCTAATATCACTGATACACACTATAATGGCTCTCTTGTTACTTTTTGAGACAGGGTCTAAGTTGACTAGGCTGGCCTTTAACTTGTGAACCTCTTATCTCAGCCTCCCAGATAGCTAGGATTACACTGTGTTGTCAGATCCAGAATGTTAGAAATAAACACTTACAAGGCCCTGGGTTCAACTGCCAAAACCAGAACCAAAGAAAAAAAAGACAAAAACATCACCTGACAAGTCTTTTTTTTTTTTAAAGATTTATTTATTTCATGTATGTGGGTACACTGTCACTGTCTTCAAACACACCAGAAAAGGGCATCGGATCCCATTACAGGTGGTTGTGAGTCACCATGTTGTTGCTGGGATTTGAACCCAGGACCTCTGGAAGAGCAGTCAGTGCTCTTAACCTCTGAGCCATCTCTCCAGTCCCTGACAAGTCTTGATTTAAAAAATGTCACCTTGCTCCCTAATAACTGAAGATCAAAACAGCGTATGGTAAAATAAGAAAAGTATCTCAAACATATAATACTGTTTATTACAGCTGGGGTGTGTGTGTGTGTGTGTGTGTGTGTGTGTGTGTGTGTGTGTGTGTGTGTGTGTGTGTGTGTGTGTGTGTGTGTTCTCTCTTTCCCTGCCGTCTTTCCTGACCTTTCCTACAGGGTTAAACTAAGGACTGTGTACACATGCTAAGCACACAGTCAACTCCTCGTCTACACACCCTAATACCGAAGCTAATGGCTTCTTGGACAATGTACCAATGAAAGATGAATAAAGTTAGTAAAAGAATTTCAAAACATGCTGTCCAATTTTACTATAACTCTTATTTTCAAAATTAAGCAAACAGGATACAACTTTGCTTTAACATAACTCTTCTTAATAGCTACATAGAAGGCAATTTTGCACAGCCATCTTCCCAAAACACACCAGAGTTTTCTATTGTTCTATTTAGGCTCCATTAACATGTTTTCTCGTCAACACAATTATTTCAGGGTTCCCCCCCCCCGAAAAAAAGGATGGAGTGGGGAGACCTCAGTGTTAAGTTATAAAACTGATAGCAAAAAACACCAGAACAGGGCTGGGCTGGGAGAAGAAGAGAAGGACGTAGGATGACAGACATGTGACAACACGACTTTACACACTAGGTTCAGATGTGACTAGGTTCAGAGTTGATTCCCAAATCCCATAAAAAAGCTGGGCGTTGGAAGCCACCTGTAATACCAGCACTCATAAGGCAGGATCTTGGGACAAGCTGTCTAGATAAACTAAAAGTAACTAGTAAGCTCTGGATTCAGTGAGAGACCCCCTCTCAACAAACAAAGTGGAACGTGTTCCAGCAAGACACCAATGTCAAATCAGGCCTACAAATATAAAACACACATACACATGCATGCGTGCACATCTTGTGTATTTACATATGCAAACACATACATATACTAACAAAAAACAAGTAAAAATTGCTATCGTCTGTTGAACACTCATAAACACTGGTGAAAGTACCAAAGTGAAGAAATGATTCATTGCAACTATACATGTGAAACTGCATTTGTAGCAAGATGAGAAACTCATTTTGATTCAGCAAATGGAATACTGGTTTACGAACTTTCTTACACAGTCCATTAAGTCATGTGAAAAAGAACCTACCAGGTCACTCTTCTGGTTTAGATTAGCTGAACTGAAAACTCAAAGTGATCTAAAGGTTTAACCAAAGGCCAGCTCACAACAATGCTTATAAACGAAACAAAGTCTTAGACCAGAGATGACTTTAAAATAGAAGTGTTCACAACCATAGTATAATTTCTTCAATCAAAAACACCATGAGCATTTGAGAACTATATTAAGTAGGGTATACATCCACAATGTAAGATCACTGTACTCTTGATAATGTCTCCAAAACTGAGCAATATAAAGCAGTAAATTCTGCTCAGATTTTCAAAGTAGTTTGGCCATATGCAGTTGCCAAAGAGACTATGAAGACTGTCTTTAGGAGTCAAGGCATGAGCAGACACTATTCCCTCAGTGCCTCCAAGTCAAACTAACCAGGCTAAGTGCTCACTCAGCCCTGCCCCATCAGCTTTCCCTGTAGCTGATGGGTCTGTAGTCTGTGGGCCCTCTGATGAGTATTTCTATCTGTGTCAGCCATATCATGATCCTTCCCCTTTCTCACTCTGCCTTAAGCCTGACAACCGAGCTGGCCTTCTTAAACTCAAGCTTTCTTTCGCTTCTTCTCACCTAAGGACACATGTGGTTTGATAAAGGGTAGTACAAATCATGAGTCATTTTTATATGCAAAAATCAAGTTGCTCAAATTCCAAACTGTGAAAGTGACTGAGATGTTTGTCAAATGAGCACATGCATGTGTCAGGAAAAGAAAAATGGCTTAAAATAAAAACAAAACGAAAAGAAAAAAATCTTCCCCATAAAGGGGAAAAGCCAGCCTAGCTCAAAATGTGATGTTCACTGTAAGTGGTTGTGCTTGCTGTGCATGGCGCTAGTGGCAATGATGAACTGTAGAAGGTGACAGATGTAAAAATGGCTAACATACATCAAGGGCTCCTATGGTACAGGCATATCTGCTTGCACTCTGTATGCAATGGCTAGGTTATCCTCACAATTATATATGCAGATGATTTACAAGTCCCATTTACAGATGGAGAAGCCTCCAGAGGCTGTGCTTTACAGCTCACAGCCAGCCTCTCCACAACGAACCTCACGGACTACAGAACATCTCTTTCTAGACAGAATACCAACTCTGGCTTTGCTCCAAGGCACAGATATTCAGAAACATACCATACGGTGAATCGAATTGTGTTGTTCCCTAGAAACAGGGACAGGTCCTCTGTCATTTGGTCCTGACTTTTCTTGTTGGCCACCATCACCATAATGTAATCAGGAAGTTCTTCATCTATTTAAAAGGAAAAGTATACCAAATTTTTAAATGTCTTCTCAATATTTGTTTTTGCTCAAAATCATTGTGCTTGAAAACAGAGAAGTAGCTTTGATAGCTCAAACTTCACTCCAACAGAGGCTGGAGAAGAAAGCTCAGCTACCATTTTCCCCTTTACCCCACAAGTACTTCCACTTTTAGAAGGCCAGGAATTGGAAAAAAACTGATTCATTTCTAGTTATAAAACTAGGCATACTGGGTCATGAAATCAATTGGGGAAATGTACTGGTTTTTTGAAAGAAATCTTTTTAATGTCCTTCAATTTCAGACACTTCTAGAAGTCCCCAATAACTGATTGCATTGTTTAGTTTTCTGTTCAAAACAGTATTCATGTCACTTAGAGAATACACTTCTTTCTACTCAGTTAAGGTTATTTACTTTACTCCGTGTTATAAACTTCTAGCAACACCACATACACTAAAACTACACAAAACTCTATAGCAGGTATAATATCAAGAGTTCAGTTATTAATACCAAAGACCAAAGGATGGAGAACAGTTAAATGGCAACTCAACTTCATTCATCCTGACAGTGGCAACCCTACACGTAACTGCAGGTAAAAAGCCCAAGGACATTTTAATAAGGAAGCAAAGTCATGAGGAAATCTAATTTCTTTTTGAGAAAAGTCGGGGTGTGTGTAGGTGTGTGTGTGTGTGTGTCTGCCTCTATCCCAAGGGGGTAATCTTAAAACTCATGATCTTCCTCCCTATGTCCTCCCAAATACTGAGATATTGACATACAACTCCACACCCAGCTTCAAACACATCTTTATGAAAATTTCCTTAGTATCTAAAATATTCATAATTTCTACATGAACAGAAAGGTTCATCTGCCAGAAATTTGTTTCAAGGGAAAAACATCTAGGAGCTAAAGAAATGGCTCAACTGTTAAGAGCACTGGCTGTTCTTACAGAAGCCCTGGGTTGAATTCTTAGCACACACATGGCAACTCACAACCGTCTGTAACTCTAGTTCCATGGGATCCAACACCCTAATACAGACATGCATGCTAGTGCACATAAAAGTAATAAATCATTTTTAAAAAGAAAAGGTAAAGATTCCAAACTCTTACAGAAGCTGGACCAAAAGAGAAGGCAGTACTTCGAGGAAGCATGCAGTAAGTGAGAAAATGAAGTAACAAGTGCTCAATCTTTGTTTTGCTAAAGTTTCAACAAAAGCTCCCAATGTACTTGTAATACATAAGCTAATCTTTATTTATATATCATACCGTGATCCAACACTAGTAACTCAGGGTAAACAGATAAGACTGCTGAGATACAGGTAATTTTTCTTTCACAGTACCAATGAAATGACTGCTGTCACTATATCAATTTATAACTCTAAAGTTTTATAAGATCAGTGATTGTCTTGGTATAGAACGGGGACAAGGAAAGGCATTAAGAACAGGTTACAAAGCCAGAGTAACTATGTAAATTTAGGAAGAAGTATGAATAAATATGTTCAGTTCTTTTTTTTTTATTTATTTTTTTTTAAAGAGATGCTAGTGATTCAAGCAAGGGATCTTGTGTATAATGTTAGGCAGTCTCTAATGAGCTATACCAAGTCCAGAAGATTTATCAAATTGACTGGTGATGGTTTTAAGAGGATACACATCAAGATATGCCAAATACACTTATATAAAAACACACATATGTGCAATATAAACTATCAATCATTTCTCAGCAAAGCCTTTAAAATTCACAAGTTGTCTTCTCAGTAGACAATGCAATGATAATTAAGAATCTAGTGCAAAATTAGCATCTGGTCATAAAATATTCTTCCAGAGTCAGAGAGGTCTCTGAAATACATTCAAATTAGCCTACTGGGGATAGAAGACAACAGTAATCACTGAGAAGGTTCAGAGAAGCTCTCATCTCAAGCACATGAATGAAAACTGAATTGTCACAGCTACACCACTAACTATTTCGCCTGCAAGGAGGTTCTTCTTTGTACTCCACTTTGAAAAATACTCAAATATTTATTGAGGGATTGTTTGCTTAACCTTCCAGAACTCTGGGATTCTTTTTAAGCATAAAGAAATATGAGAAACTGTGACTACCAGCAGGGGCGTTGACTGTAACCCCAGCACCCAGGAGACTGAAACAGGAGGAGCAGCTTGAGGCTGGCACAGCTTTGTAGCAGGTCAGCTGGAGTGAGTGACCCAGTATAAGACCCCATCTCTAAAAACAAAAGCTATCGTGTTCTGGACAGTGAAATATACCATCTGCAAATAAGGTAACTAACTTAAGCATAAACAAAAGACTTTGCTTTACTTCAGAGTTGAAGAATGACATTTGTTAGCTCAAATTATGGATATTAAACTGCAGGCTTTCCTCTAGAACCCAACATGAAACTGTTAATCTTAAGGAATTTCCAATTTGGGAGTGCAATGGTGCTAAGAGTTTACGAGGGTCCTAGGTTTAAGTAAAGAGGAAGAAGAAAAGGGGTACCCATAGAAGAAAAGTTTGAAAAGCAGCAGAAGGGAAGAAGCTGATGGAATGTGAAGACTCCCTGGCATTCCACAGAGGCTCTGGCTCTCAGCTATTCTTCAGTTAAGTATTTTCATAAAGTTTAACAGAAGCACCAAGAACCCCAAACTTAAGGTCCCAATCATCAACCTGCTGACAGCCACTAATGTAGCTCTCTCCATATTTCATTTATTTATAAAGAGTAGTAATACTGCCACCCATCCCAGCAGTATTTTCAGAAAGAAACACAAGGGAATCTTTTACAAACTAAAAAATCTTTTTTGGAATTTCTGAACTTCAGTGGCAGTCCTGAATGTATCTTAATAACACACCTGAACTTCACACTGGCCATCACTAACACAGTTGTACACGTGCAATGCATCTCTCACAGCAGGAACCCACTAAGCATTAAAGAAAAAAGCAATTAAAACTAATAAAATTCTGGTTCAGCTTTATTTTTCATATCCACGAGGAGTTTTGCATCAATCCTGAAAACACCTGCCCACCTACCAACTGTCGTGTATGAACTAGTAATTCTTAGCGTCTTCAGTCTCAGGCTCCTTCTGATGATGTGAACTGTACCTACTAATATTAACCATGTAATCTAAAATGGAGAATTTGTAAAGGATTTAATTATCAATGTACAGATTATAGGCTAATAGCTTAATTATATTAAGTTGATGGTTTTCTAGAGGCTAAAGTTTCCCAAACAAAAAGCGTAGTTTTGAGGATGGCCTTGCTTCCTACTCCATAAATCGCCTTGGAATCATGTCCAGAAGACAAATGAACTCTAATCTGTCTTTTGCATTTAATCTGTGATAAGGTTGTTTAATATTGAGGAATGTAAAGAAAATCTAGTCCCATAAATATGTACTTGGAGTATTTAACAGCCTCTCTAGAGCTCGTGGATATCCTATGACACTACACTGAAATTCACGCTGTGGTTTATTAGCGGTACGGAATTTAATATAACACCACCTAACTCTCTGTACTGTTACAAGAAAATCTACCTATACAACCTTTATTGCCTTTTACCTTTGCATAATGTAATGTGTGGTGGTCACTTAGAAGGTGCTAGCTCACTGGTGAACCAAGGTATTTCATTACATGAAGTCACACTGTTAGTGCCTCCATAATTTCACCACAAAATCTTTCAGTTCTGGTAAGCTCTCAAGTTCACAGAGGTAAACCCAAACTTTCAAAGTTTTAATTTTCATTTGAAAGTTCAACTTGTCATTGGCAATAAAAACTATTGGCTTTTTTTCAGGCCTATAAGTTCACGAAACCAATTTATCACAGTTTAGAATGTAAAAAGTTTTCTACTACTGTGATAAAACACTGTGACCAAAAGGTTTATTTCATCTTATAGCATATGGTCCATCATCTAGGGAGATTAGGTCAGGAACACGAGGCAGGAACCTGGAGGCAGGAAGGGATGCAGAGACCATGGAGAAGTGCTGCTCACTGGCCTACTTTTCCTGCTTTCCTAAAGCACCCAGCAACACCAAACCAGGATACCAGGCAGAGTAAACTGGACCCTCCCATGTCAATCAATCCCACAGACCAATCTTGCAGTGGCATTTATTCAACTGAGGTCCCTTTGTCCCAAATGACAATAGTCTGTGACAGATTGACACTTCATAGCAGCTACCTTACTTGGCAATCACTAATGCCTTTTCTTAAAACAATGGTATCAGCTCAGTGTGTGTGTGTGTGTGTGTGTGTGTGTGTGTGTGTGTGTGTGTGTGTAAACTGCTTTACTCTGTAGACTGTAAGCTGGCCTTGAACTCACAGAGACACTCCTGCCTCTGCCTCCAGAATTCTGGGACTAAAGGCATGGCCTCACAGCTGAGAAGCCAGTTTTAAAAACATTATTTTATCTGTCTCACTGATAACACTGTAGATGGAACTGACTTTAAAAAAAAAAAAAACTAACTACAATTTGACCAAGAGTTCTAGTAAACTCTGGTGTGACCTTTTAAGTTCACTTCATACAATCCAAGTGTAAACATAGTATCATGTCGAATTATCTAACTATTATGAAAACAAATTTGACTCCAGAAGTCAGTAAGGGTCTCAGGCCTGAATTACTACCTTAAGGTACCCATAATTTACACCTCAAGCCACCATGAGTGGAGTCAGACAGGCCTCTACCCCCAACCCTATTCAACTACTCAAAGCCTTTGTTTCTATTTGTACAACTGGGATATCATCATTTACATTTTAATGGCGATTTTTACTTTATATGTGTAACAGCTAAACACTGCCTAACCCAGAGTTAACACACTCATTCTGGGAGGCCTGGGGGAGAGGGGCAAATGAAATCACCACTGTCAGGTTCGAGTAGGAAGAACATTAAAAAAAAAACAAACCCATAAAACATAAAACTTACTGAACCAGCTCTGTAGCAAATGCCAGAAGCAACTAACGTTCATATCCAAAATGAGAGAGAGAAAAGATCTCAAAGGTCATGACGAAAGTAACAACAGGAAAAACAGTACAAGATTCGGACAAACATGGGTCAAAAAAACCCACCACCAACAACAACAACAAAAAAAACCAGACAGCTTCAGAAGGGGGGAAAGGCTAGACTATTTCAGAATAACGTCTTAGACGGGAGATGGGGGAAGGGAACTCGGGGATGCTGCTATAGATGGTTCAATGAAACGACAGTAGAGGAAACCAGGGATTTCAAGGTAGACCACCCAAAGGGCTTTGGGCAGAGTCACTCAGACACAAGTCAGCTACAAGCCCTACATTATATTGAGGCGAATGACGAGAATCAACTTACCCACGTAAGCTCCTAATTCTTGTAATTTCCCCTTAATGGCACTCTGAGGGAGAGAGAAAACCGCGACAGTGAGAGGGCAGCTCCGCGCCCCCGGGAGGAGGGGGAGGGGATGCCCGCCTCCCGTTCCCCGCGCGCCGTGCTTTCTACAGCCGCCGCCCCTGTGGCTCTCAAGGACCCGCCGCCGTCCCGGGAGCCGACCGCCGCGCCTGCGCTCAGTCAGAGGCGGCCCGCGAGGAGAAGACGCGGCAGGCCGGGCCCACCCGCCCCGTTACTCCTGGCAACCGCCTGCCCGCCATGCCCAGCGCCCGCCAACGCGGGCCTCACCCGGATCTTGCGGCTGATCTCGGTGCCGATTTCCATGGCTCGGCGGCGGGCGGCCAGGTCAACACTGCGCGGCGCCTCGGTTACCTGGAACCCGCCGCGGGCTGCCACCCTGCAGCCTGCCCCCCTAGGCCGCCGCTCCGCCTCCGCCGTGCGCGTCCCCGCCCCTGCTGGCGCCCCCGTGCAAGTGGGAGCCAACGCGCATGCGTGTGTGCACACGCATGCGCGCGCAGTCCCGGGCAGGGGGCGGGGTCCGGAACCTGTGCTCTGGCGACCACTGCTGGTCGCGCAGAGGACAATGGCCTACAGGTTACCTGGTTTCACCTTGCTCTTTCTAGGCCTGGGGAGCCATTCTTCTTCCCTTTCATGGTTTCTCATTTGCAAATTTTATTCCACAGGTAATCAGGATGAAGTAATGTATAGCCTTGATCTGAGTTCAAGTCTAACCTCAAGTATCATTATGGGATTGATATATATTGTCAAATGACAGTAAAAAGATTATTTTCTAGAAAAAAACTATTATTACACTTGGTGAGGGGGGGGGCAATATTCAGAACCCATGCATCATGACCTTACTTTAATCCTAGAGGGATTTTTTTTGTTTTGTTTTTTGAGACAGGGTTTCTCAGTGTAGCCCTGGCCTGAAACTTGTTCTTAAAGCCATGCTGGCCTTGAACCCAGTGATCAGCCTGCCTCTGCCTCCTGAGGGCTGCCAGTTGCAGGTAACAAGAGTGGCACTACCACCCTCTAGTGTTACAACACTCTGTAATGTTGCCAGTGTGAGTGGGAAGTGGGGCCCTCTAGCGTTAGAGTCGGTTTGCGGGCCTCGGATACTGGGTCCCAGCCCTGAATGTATTAGAGCTCCTTGGGCCTAGAAGTTGGGGTTGCAGCTCTCAGTCTCATCTGGGATTGCAGCTTCCTACGGGTCCTAAGTATTGGGATTTCTCCGTCCATAGTGGCAGCCGATTATACAGCTCTCAGCCAGGTGCCTGGCACACTTGGCCCTGTGACCAGGACCTGCAGGTTCTCTTCTCTGGCACTTCATTGCTTTCTACTCTCAGCTCTGAGCCTCTCCTTGCCCCTCTCAGCTTCTTACCTTACCCTGGCCACTCTTAAACAGCTCCCTCCCTCTTCTATCTGTTGCCTCTCTTTGGGCCCACAGGGCTGAAAGTGGGTCAGAAAAGAGAGCTTGAGAGAAGCCTCTTGTTAAGCCCACTGTTGTAACCACAGGGAAAGCTGCTCCTGAGAGTGTCCCCCAGGCCTGAACAGTCTGTATAAGCAGACTCACAATGGGATGTTTGGATTAATCACAGCTATTTGTTTTGGCCAAGCCCAGCCATATGTTGGACTAATCACAGCTTTGCCTCTTAGCACCAATTACAGCTATCTCTCTGCTAGACCACAAGGAGAGGAGCCTGCCCTCTGGCCTAGGAAGAAATAATTGCAGGTTTGTTTGAAGTTCTTCAAGGCTCGAGATCACAAACTATCAGGTACAGAATCTTCCCAACAGCCCCTTGTTGGAGCCGAGCCTTCAGGAGCTGGGACGATCCGTCCGGACTGCAGGCTTCGTGTAAATGTTTCAAGGTGTCTGTGGACTGTCGGTGCTGATCTAGGAGCAGTCTGGCTGTTTGTTAGACTCCTTCATTTAAGGCATCCAGAGCAGCAAGGGAGAGTTCAATGACTGCTAATAGTTGTTCAAATTGTTCAAACCCTAACATTGCTGGCTTATAAGAAAATGAACATCGGAAGGCATGCTCACAATGCAAATTGAAAGAATTTGTCGATTGAAGTGACTTTAACAGATTTGAAAGTTCTTTAGCATACTTGACACACAATAGAGACAAGAGGTCAACCCCTCACTTACCTCATGCTATCATCTCCATGCTAACAATGACTGACACTCCCATCTCTAACATGTTCTCCCTGAAACCCACTCCCAAAATTTAGATAACTGTGTCTGCTTCATTTTCTCCTGAATCCAGCATTTTCAGTGTAAATTCATCTTTATTGCCTGCAACTCAGATTTATTTCTACACTAGATTTCTTTAATTCTCCCTGTTCCTAACCATGAGAAACATGGAAGAATCCTTTTCTAGAAGAGACATCCAGAAAAGTTTCCATTCTCCCCACATTCCTCCAAGTCTCTGAGTGGTTTGGAGGTATGTTTTGGTTTTGATTTCAGTGTTAGCTTTGTGGCAGGGCCACAATGTTTGTACTCAGATTCCTGTTCTGTCTGCCTCAGCCTCCGAGGTGCTGGGATTTCAGACATGCACCAACTATGCCCATATTCTTCTTTAAAAAAAAAATCTTTATTGGTTCTTGTGAATTTCACATCATATACCCCATCTCCCCATCCCCTCATACCTGCCCTCCACCCTTGCAACCTCCCCCCAGAGGGGAAAAAAATCTCATTTAGAAGCTGTATTGTGTCCCATTGTATTCCATTTATTTGCTTGTAAATGTTCATTGGAATAACTCATTGGTTTAGTACAAGGCCTCTGGCTTCTGCTACTCTCTCAGTATTGGGACCTCACCCGGACTCCTCTCAGCTATCCTGTTGTTGCCTTGTGTCATGGAGACTCTAGTTTTGGGTCTGTAGGACTAGTTCCTTCATACCCTCCAGCAGTTCATTGATGGGGTAGGTTTTGGAGTAGGCCAATTCAAAGCTCTGGATCTGGGCCTGAGAGGTATCTGATCTCACGCTGTGCTGACCAACAACACCCACATCCAGGGCCAGCTCTCCTGAGTGTTTCAGCTGGTGAGGGACAGGGCCAGTGGTCCCACTCTCATAGTCCCAGGGCCAGCTTTCCCATCTGCCACCCTGTCCCAACTGACAAGGAAGGGGTGGATTATGCCTAGCTTCTTAAGAACTAGTTTCTACTAGCCAGCTCCTGCTGCATAACCAGAGGCCACAGGTAGCAATTTAGGACACACATATGTCTTTTCCTGCACTTTCTATCAATCCATCTAGCAATGCAAGCACAGCTTCCTTGGGTCTTAAGCTCAGAGTCTCAGCAGTCTTCCGCGGAGGTGGCAGACAGGCTGAATTTTCATCTGGAACTTGACTAAGGAAGAATTTCATTCCAGGCTCATTAGCAGGAAATGATTTCATGGGACCCTTAGGAGCAAAGGCTCCATCTTTTTTGCCAGCTACAGACTAGAAGCTGTGCTCTTGTTCCATGCCAAGAGCCTCATCAATATGGCTGCCCTCTTAATTTATAAAGATGTGCTTCCCCCGCCTCCACCCCCACCCCCAAACACACCCTGGTTCCTCTGTTAAGGATTTACGTCTCATTCAGTTGGGCTTAACCGAGTTAGGACCTTTTTTATATCTCCATAATCCCTTGTCCTCACCATATCCATTAATTAAGTAATCTACACTCCCAGGGATTGTAGAAGAGTAGAAATCACAGGGCTACCCGGGATCCGGCTGCCGTAGGCCCCTTGACCTGTGACAGTTCTTCTGGTATCTATGAGGAAATGGATATGATATCTTAGGTTTTCTACTGTGACTATCAATGTATGCGCTCGTCCTCCCTAGCAAAATGATGGCCTGAGTACCACGCACCTTTTATATTTCTATGGAAGTTCTTTCAGAATGGTAGTCTCATAATAAACATTTCTCAAATACTTGTAGGTTAAAAGAAATCAAAGGCTTGATTTGCAAAAGCATTTCTCTTGGGTAAATTCCGAGGCCCTAGAGTCGTGAAACATTGATGAGAAAGGGAGGAGCAGGTGACAGAGAACGGGGACCCTGGGGCCAGGATGTCTGGGTTCAAGTGCGACTCTGCCACTCTCTGAGGCCTTAGGCAAGAAGCTTCTTTTCTTCATGCCTAGGTTTCCTCATCTGTGGCACAGATATAACAGGCTTCCCCATTCAAAAATTTCTTATAAGGTGGAGGTAAGTTAATATTTGCAGGGCATTTCGAGCTGTGCCTGGCTCGCAGCAGCATTATGCCTGTTGATTAAAAATTAAATGCCTGCACCGAGCGAGACACTGCGTTTGGAGCCGGGGCGCACAGATGAGCAGGACCAAGTCTCTATGCTCATCTCACAGTTCCAAAGCCGGGTAAGTTTTCTTTTCTATTCCTTTATCCACCATTCCACAGCCAAGAACAGGAACATGTTTTTACCATCATTGCACCTTAAACAGGTCGGCATCCAACAATTTAGTTACTATTGGAAACATCCTGTGTGAAAAAGAGCCAAGAGCATTTTCATTAAAAAGATATCCAGAGGCCTGGAGAGATGGCTCAGTCAGAAAGGTGTTTGTACATTAAGACCTGAATAACCCTAGCACCCCCATGAAGAAGCCAGGCATGGTGTGTTTTGTGCCTGTAATCCCAGAATTGGGAGATTGGACGTAGGATACGTAGGGCTTGCTGGTCAGCTAGTCCAGGCACATGAGCAAACTGGGTCCAGTGAGAGGCTCAGCCTCGGAAATAAGATTGAGAACAATTGAAGAAGATATCAGCACTCACTTCTGGCACACACACACACACACACACAGAGAGAGAGAGAGAGAGAGAGAGAGAGAGAGAGAGAGAGAGAGAGAGAGGAGAGAGAGAGAGAGAGGGAGAGAGAGAGAGAGAGAGAGAGAGAGAGAGAGAGAGGGGCGCGCAGGCACTGTGGCACATGCCTATAGCTCCAGCACTTGGGAAGCTGGGGCAAAAGCATCATGAATTTAAGACCAGCATGGCTACATAGCAAGAGCCTTTCTTTCTTTTTATTCATAAGAAGGAATTTATTTAAAGTACTGAAGACAGGGTTGATGGGGTTCTCTTTTAGACAACCGGTTTGTAATTATGGAACAGGGAAGTGCAGGCTGTTTGAGAACTCAAACACACTCAGATCTCAGATGAAGAGGGGTCAGAGCCATAGAGTACCCCACTAAGCCAATGGCACTTAGGGGTTGGAGGAGGCTGTTCAAGGAGCTTCTCTGTGACATGGAGCTTCACAATCCACATCCTTGAAGGGCTGAAGGATTAGTCTTACAAAAGAATAAACCGCCTCATGACAAATGGCATATTTTTCTCCGAAGGGACAGTATGAAAGCCAGATCACAATGAACTACAGTGCCAACTAAGAGGGTTCCTGGCTGCCTTCCAAATAGAGGAGAGAACTGAAAAAGAACACTGGTCATGAAGTTAGCAGGGCCCAAGCGCCAGCCCTGGCTCTACAGAGCCTTACGTTCTCTTAACAATGGTACCCCTGTGCCTCAGTAGGCTTTTATGTTTATGTCCACTGTGTGTGTGTGTGTGTGTGTGTGTGTGTGTGTGTGTGTGTGTTACTACTCTGTGTGGAAGGAGGGGGCTAGAGGTGGTGGGGTTTTCCAGCCTGGAATGCTTTTCTTTTCCTCGTACTGACCTCATATTTGTCTTTCCAGATTCAAACAGAGGGTTCTCAGAATGATTAACCAGGCCCTATCAATCCATTAGGGTTATACCCTTGTGTACATTTCCTTCCTTACCTAAAATCATATCTTCACCTATTGTTCACAGACGAGTCCCCGAGAGGGCAGGGCATGCATTTTATCTTTCTCCATGCAACACCTGGCTTCTAACACAAACAGAGTGAACAGACGTTTCTCTTCAGTACTGACCATCAAATGGCATGTCCGCCTTTGGATCAGAATGTCTCTATGCTGGGGGCCTTGGAGTAAAAGCATTTGCCTCTTGTGACGCAAGTCTGGATACCGGAATTCAGTCTCCAGAACCCAAGCAAAGGCAGAAGGAGAGAACCAACTCCACACAGTTGTCCTCTGACCTCCACACATGCAACATGGCTCCCGACCACCACCAATAACAATAGATAAAAATTGTTTTCAAAGAACCCTTAAGTATTGGAGATTATTTTTATGTCAGTCACTCTTACTATGAGTGAGACACCATTGTTGTAGTATTTCTATGAGGTCCAGGAGAAGTGATCTTTAAAATCATCATTCCTAAAGTTGTGGAGGTCTCAGGCCTAGTGCACAGGTGAAGCAATTCCTACAGTCAGGATCTTACAGTGAATGGTAATTTATACTGGAGGATGAGAAGGATGTTCACCAAGATACCAAAGCAGATTAACTTAACTCCTATGAAAATACTATTTGAGGAGGGGGAGCTGGAGGCATGGCTGTCATAAAGAGTGTGCACTGCTTTCTGCAAAGGACCCATGCTGGATTCCCAGTGCCCACACTGGGCCTGCTGTAGGGAGTCCAGTGTCTTTTTTTCCAGCCTCCAAAGACATTTGCACTTGTGTGCACACACGGCCCACACATAGACAAACGTGCATAAAAACAAATCTCTAGACACTCAGCAGTGGATCACCCAAACCCGTGTCCTTCCTGCTTGTCGCTTCGTCTAATGTCATTTTAGGTCAGAGCTTTCTTTCTACAGTTCTGTTGAAGACTTATTTTTAACTCTGTGTATATGTGTGCACGGGAGAGGAGGGTATGTGCGCACAAAGTGCAGGGCTAGGGAGAGGCTAGAGGTGTTGCAGCTGGCATCACAGGTGGTTGTGAGCCACCTAAAATGGGAGCTAGGAACTGAACACAGGTCCTCTGAAAGAAGAGCCCTTGTTCTTACCTGCTGAGTCATCTCTCTAGTCCTCTTTCTAACTGTATAATTCAGTAAGAATTACTTTCAATCATAGAAGTGTGTGTGATGCACCACTTTCTGGGCAATAAGATGTAGGCGTGTGTGTGTGTGTGTGTGTGTGTGTGTGTGTGTGTGTATAATAGTCTGTAAGGATACATAGGAACCAAGTAACTACCTCCAGAAAAGCTGAGTGTTTAACAGGCAGGGCAGGGGGAGACTTTCACTTAACAATCTTGTTGTAAATGTTGGGGTTAAACCATATAAGTCACCTCGCCCCCTTTTGTAGGAAGTATTCAGAAATAACTCATACCTAATCATTTGTCCTCATGCCATGCTATGGGGATGTTTCTGCCAAATTAACATGAATGAGGGAAAATAGAGCTTAAGTGCATGGTTGGTAAATGACATCTGTGGACTGTGAAGAAGTTCAACTCTGTTGTCTAAAGCACCACTTGGGTTTTATGATCATTTTCTATTTTTAAAATTCTTTCATTTTCTTCCCAATTCAATTAACACGTTTTTATTTAGTGCCTACTGTCTGCCCAGTACTGCCCTCGGAATTCTAAGAGGTATAAATGAAGCCTCCACGAAACAATTTATAATATTCCTGCCAAGAGCGGCAGCCACAGGGTGGCTAGAACTTTTTCTGTCTTGGAAGTAGAGCTCTGGATTGAGTCGGAGAGACATGGAGGGCTGACATCAATGGGAAGGGGTCTGGATGCCCTGGCTGTCCCCTCTTTGATGGGGGCAGAGGGCATGCTGGAGAGAAGAGAGCAGTGACAGTGGCCAAGGAGGCATTCTAGACCACCCATAGAGGTCTGGTAGCTGAATTTCACCTTGGGCAATCACTGGGAAGGACTGACAAACCCGAGGGAGAGGTAACCATGGGAGTAGCACAAAGGGAAAGAACCCTGAGGAGATGAAGCCAGGTGCCCACGATGAGGGTTAACAAAAATACCGTATAATAAGCATCAGCATCGAGGCCTAGAATGGAGGAAACGCTTCACATATATTTTACTCACGTTTACTGGATAGTGATCCTCATTCCCAGCTTATAGGAGAGGACCCAAGCACACAGAGGCTAGGAATGTGCCAGTAAGAGTTGGAGCTGGGGTTTGAATCTCAACAATCTGACTCCAGAGCCTCCATCCTCAATAGCTCTATTCTGCACTGAGTATGCTTACAGCTCTCCTTGGGGGACCATGTTCCCGAGGAGGTCTTAATCCTCTGGAGTCCTGGTGGGGCAGCTCCTCAGTTCTCTCAGCGCTACTTGCATGGTTACCTCTTGGCAGTAGTCCTTCCGGGTGGTTCCCCAAGGTAAAGCTGAGCTATCAGACATTTAGGGGAGATCTAGATCCCTATAGAGTGGATTCTGGGGAGCAGCACCTTCAGCCCACTCCCCATTTGGGTCAGCTTCCCACCTCTCTTTAAGTTTAGAGTTCCTACAGAGGAGCAGGCACTGGAAGGGGGTGGGGTGGGGTGCAGAAAGTTTTGAATGATCTCCAGCAGTGTACAAGAGTACTCCAGTAACCCAGTTACTTGACAGACCACCACCTAATAATGCAACCGACCCTTTCTACCTGGACTCAAAATAACCTCCCCTTCACCTCATTTTTTTTTCTTTTCTTCAAAGCTCTGCTTTATTTGGAAACTTAAAATAACTGGTCACACGGTTAAAAACAGCAGCGGCGCGCCCCCTCCCCGGCGGCCGGCCGCAGCTGTCCGGCCTCCCCCGCGCCCTGCCGCCCGCATTCCAACTCTCTGAGGTCACGCGCCGCCGCCTCCCCGGATCCGCGCGCCCGGCCCAAGGGGAGGGACGCGGGCCCCGCAGCTCCGGCCCCGGCCCCCGAGCTCCCCCAGCGAGTGCTGTCGCCGCCCGGCTGGTGTGGGCAAAGCGTGCGGTCGGCGCGCGGGTCCGGGACACGAGCGGGCGAGCGCTAGCGGCCGCGGCGGCCGCGCGGAACCCAGGGAGGCGGGACGCAGAGCCGGAGCGCGGCCCCGACCAGGCGGGAGCCCGAGCAGGTGAGGCGCGGGGGACTGGAGCAGGGGCGTAACAAAGAGCAAAGTCTTCCCTTGCCAGGCTTGCTCTGATCTCCTAGTCATTTCTAAAAAGAGTCTGGAACTTCTATTCCGGACTCCTCCGCGGATGGCTGCGGCTTAATTCTGGATCATGGTTTGAAATCTTGGGCATATTTGTGCCTCTCGGAATATGTGGAGTATGAAGGTTGCTGTATAACTTTGGCAACAAGGGACAAAAAACGAAGATCTGTTTGGCAACTCCTTGTTTCGGTTTTGGAGCAGGGCGTCTTTACTCCTGGAGGAAGAATTCTTGGATCTGCAAATTCCAACTTGTGATTTCTGCAAACCCTGTTTAGATTGGCTGCTCTGAGCATGCTTGTCCTATCCCCAGCCCCCGCGGCCAAGAAAGCCTTACGATAATAGAGAATGTTAGAAAACACGTTCTGAATCTTTATGAGCTCCAGTGTACCACTGCAGTATGTGTAATAGTTACTAGCCGATGTTTTCCTTTTTCTTTCTTTTTTAGTTTTGAGCAAGACAACAGTTTAACACTGAAAATAGTTGTTTTGTTTGTAGGCCATTTAATTATAGATTATCAATGTACAAATGTTCTGCGAGAGACATAGGATTGATTTAAGGCACTAAGATATAGACGTTCTAAAAATGTCAGACACTTTGTTTTTATTGATTATTTAGTGTTAAAGGAATAGTGCGGTGTTCCATGAACAAGTGGTGAGTGACTTGAGTGTGGTATCTGGTGAGACTCAGCGTTAAGGTAAACGTTGGAAATCTTTGGAAGGGAATATGGCTAAGAAAAATGGACTCGATAACAGTGCAGACCACCTTTTGTAAACTTGTGAAGCAGAATTTAATATGTATCTTTCCTTATTCTATAATGGAACGGTTTTGTAGAGAAATTGTTCCCTTTTTTTCTTTTTAAAGGCTCTTAATACTCCATTTCATTTACTTGTTGGCACCTAAATCTATCCTCGCCAGAGTATTTTAAATTTCTACCTCTTGGCTGTAATATGCAAACATAATTTATGGCATCATTGAGATATATATTAATCAAGCATTGCCACAGTCGGCTTTATACGAATAATCAAGAAACCAGACATTCTTAGGAGAAAAATGCATGCAAATATAACAATCAAATTATAACAGTTGCCAAAATAAAAAAGAGAAAACATTGGTTTTTCCTCCTCCCCAATGCTGTAAAACATTCCAAATCTCAGCAACAACTGGAATTTTGAGTTTGCCTAATCAGAACTTAGGTTAATAATTAAGTTATATAGTATAGTATACTGTGTTGAAGGCATAATTCCATCTTTATAGTGAAGAAATTAACACATTTGACAGTATATAAATCAGATGTCTTCCCTTTGGACATGCAGAACTTTTTAAATATACCTTGCTGTTTCAGTTGCCACGGTTTGAAGTCTGAAACCTACAGGCTTATGAGACAATACTTGGTATTCTACACTTTCGTTGTTGTTTAGGTCTAGGGAAGCACTATTAGTGTATCTTATGGTTAAAAGCTTGTTGAAGTTTTTAAAAGTATTTTCATTTTCTTGATTTTTTTTTCAGTTTTGCTCCATTGTTTATACTCTAGAAACAGCAAAGAATATTGAAAAATATTGCGACAGACTCTATTTTATTATAGTACACTCCCACCCCATCCCCACACCTCCAATTCCTTCTATGGAATAGGGCTTTTAACCAAGTAAGGCATCCAGCAATTACTAACATAGTGCTATAGGCTTCCCCTTTTGCTCGCCCTGGCCTTCTTCATCCCCGAGTTTTTTAAACTTGTCTTTCTGGAAAGAGAGGGGGAGCTCTCACTAGAGAGCTCCAAAAAAGCAAAACAAAAATTTTAGGAACCTTGACCATGTCCCTATTAGTGATACAGCTCTGAATATAATTATAGATGCCTGCAATCTCCTTAACGACAGAGACGGCTTAGGGTTCGTCTTAGATTTCCTAAGATGCTCATTACAGCCTTGTGCTCAGAGAGGCAGAGTACATTTGTGGAATGGAATCCCAAGACGTTAAGTTTGGCAGTCTAGGGTCATAACTAAACCTCATTTTCTAGCTCAGCCATTCCACAAGCCGGGTGCCCATGACCTCTGTGGTTGAGTCTCAGACTGTGAGCAGGACAGAAAGGAATACTGGGACTGATAGAGAAAGCCAGGGAGATACAAAATAGTTAGGTCCTTATTAGTGTGAAACCAAGAAAGCTGTTTCGGTTGAGGCCTGCGTTCGGTTTGTCCTGTGAGGCTTAGGGACGGATTGTCCCATCACGCAGTCTCGCACCCAAATAGGTAATCGGCTAGGATCCAGCCCAGCTAAAGATTTATCCACGGAGGAAGGGGCAGAGGTGAGAATGGTGGCAATGTGAGGGATGGAAATAGCTGAGATTTTTGTCAAATTGTTAAGGGGAAAATATTTTTAGTTGACATACATCCCGAGTTGTTGTTCGTCCCCAGTTCATTCACCGCAGAAGTTACTATCAACAAGCATGGTTAAAAAGTAGTGTGTTGGGGTTGGGGATTTAGCTCAGTGGTAGAGCGCTTGCCTAGGAAGCGCAAGGCCCTGGGTTCGGTCCCCAGCTCCGAAAAAAAGAACAACAACAACAAAAAAAGTAGTGTGTTTTGGGGGAGGGGGGTGCTGTTATGTGGATACGGCCTCAAAATGCGCGCCCAATCTCTCCCTGCCTGTAGGACCAACGCCGGCCCTTTAAGTCCTCCCTCATCGGATCACAGTGGGGGCAGGTCCTTTCGGAGCACGTCCGCCCGGAAACGCGGCAGCAGGCGGAGGGTTCCGGGGCCTCTGACATTCCCTGTTGGCTAGGCAACTCCGCTTGTGCTTTTCTCCCAGGGGAAAGGACTTGCGAGCAGCGGCCCCCTGCTGCCCTTGGCTTCATGGGCTTGCCCAGCCTTGCCTGTCCTCTTTAACCAGGATGATGTTTAAGGCTTGGCCCTTTTCTGTAGGTGAGCGCCCACAGCTTCCTTAGGTGTCCCTGCTCAGGAGAGGAGTTCAAGCACGCTTTTTAGAACTGGTATTATATGGTTCGAGAACTAGTATCAGTAGGGTGCTTATAACTTGTTTATACACAAATCTTTGTACTGATGTTAATAATGAACCATAAGGGACTTTAGAAATGCTTGTTAAGCACTTTATCCCCGTTGAGCCTCACAGTTGCCATATGTTAGGCAGAGGGGATTATTCTCCCTACTTGGAGTTCAGAGTTAATTTGCTTAAAGGACTAGTTTTCTTGTGCACTTAACAGTAAGTGAAGACACCAGAATACTAGGAAACTCAAAAAGAATTGTCTGTGAAAAGAAAACCATATCTCCAAACTAGCAAGATGAGCAGTAATGCTTTGTAGTTAGTTAATAGACGTGCTGGGCATTATCTCATTTAATTCTAACAAGCCAGGGCTGCTATCACTAGAGGCGAGGTAGAATAAGGGGTGGGGTCTGACCCTCTGCCCCACCCCCAGCCCTCGTGATAGACTTTCCTGCCACCTCCCTGCTCTTGTTAGAGCCTTCTTATTCCAGCGGAGAGGCAAAAGTTACTCTTTATACTCAGTTCCACCTATTTTTACTTTCGTCTTTCCTCAGCGCTGGCGTGGATGCTCCCATCGCTTGGTCGTTGGAGACTCGGTTGCTTTTTAATGGCAGCAGCGGCTGTTGGATGACTAGAGTTTGTTTTGACTGGAGGGTCGCTTTTGCTTGGCACTATAACTGCTGGATTGGTCCTTCCTGGCCCTTCCACTGTTGAAGGGAGAAGATGCCACTGCCATTTGGGTTGAAATTGAAACGCACCCGGCGCTACACTGTGTCCAGCAAGAGCTGCCTGGTTGCACGGATCCAGCTGCTCAATAATGAGTTTGTGGAGTTCACTCTGTCCGTGGAGAGCACTGGCCAGGAGAGCCTAGAAGCTGTGGCCCAACGCCTGGAGCTGAGAGAGGTAAGCTGCAAAGGGAGGCTGCAGGTTTTTCTGGCTTGTCTTCACTCCTTACCTCATGGTGGCTGTGTATTCTAGTCAACCAGACACCAGAAGCATGTACTTCCTGTCCGTGACTGCAGGATGATGAGCCTGAAAGCCCACCTCCCAGTGAGGAAGGAAGAGATCAGAGCAAAAGTATTATTACCCCATGGGGATGCTCCTAAAAGAATTTACAGTGTAGCTTTTGAACGCGTTTGTACCTTATGTCTCTCATAAAGGCTGTGGAGAATAAAATGTGCATGTATTTTGCGTTATCCAAGTTCTCAATTATTAAATCCCAATTTCTGGTCGTTCAGATCAGTCTTCATGCATGCATGTATGTATTTATTCATCCTTACAACATTTTCTATTTTCCGTGGGCCAAGAGTCATACTGCCTGAAGGTTGAAAATTGCTTTTCTCACCAACTAGTTCTATAGCCTTAGGCACGTTACTTGGAGAGGTCTGAGCCCCAGTTTCTCCATCAGAACTGTGATTAACAGTGGTGCCTCTTCTCACACGTTTCACCATAATCACCAATTCTTTTTTTTTCGGAGCTGGGGACCGAACCCAGGGCCTTGCGCTTCCTAGGTAAGCGCTCTACCACTGAGCTAAATCCCCAGCCCCCATAATCACCAATTCTCATCTATCACAGTAATCATAGGAACTTGTGCCCTGGGAAATCCTCAGTTACTGAGTAGAAAGTTGTGGAGTCCTTAAATATCCCCGGGAAGTCCTAAATTTAAAATCTTTTGTAAGGCCTGTTAAAAGATTTCTAAATGTGGGACCCTCCCCATGTTTGGCTCCTTGAAACCAGGTCTTAAATGACTCATTTTATGTTGCCAGCTGGGAATCACACATAAATATTGCACTTCATAAAATGTCAGGAGTAGATAAACTTTGCTGTAGGAAAAAAAAATCAGTTGATTATTTAGTATTGGAAACCTGTAAGTGCCAGCCATAGGTATTCAGATGTAACCACCAGTAGCTTATCCCAGTGTTGAGACCAGCTGGAAGGCAGGTATGATGCTTTCTCTAATAGGAGTAGGGAGGGAGGAACAGCAGAGGTAAAGCTCCTTAGGCAAAAACGCTATCTGATCTGTGACATCAGGGCTAGAGCTAGGGTCTTATCAGGCTTCGAATCACTGTTTGAATAAAAGTAACAAAGGCATTTTGTTGTCTTTTAAAAGATTTAGACCTACCTTGATGATCTAAATATAAGATAGACTTTTAAAACCAAAGTTTTTTTTTTTTTTTTTTTTTTTTTTTTTTTTTTTTTTTTTTTTGCCTCAGCCAGTCCTCCCAAGGATGATTAAAAAGTGGTTCAGGGGCAGAAAGTAGCCACCTGCATTTGCTGGTGGAGAGAAGTGGGGTGGAAGCTGGGGATATTTAGGACCAAAGAAGCAGCTGCTGGGAGGAGTTAGCCCGGAGCTGGGGTTGGTACTCAGGTTATCAGTAGATTTTGGGGACTGTAATTAAGAGAGGAAAGATGACAGAGCTGGGTTCAGCTTGGGAACTAAATACTGGGTTTGAGGTGCCGGTTGGTACTACTTGGTCTAACCGGAGACGCTGAACGGAGAGGTAGGTAGGTATGCTTTTCGGAGGGCCTGGCAGGAGATTTCTGCTGAAGGAACGAGGCCTGGGGATCTCAGTCTAGCCGGGAGGCATAGCCAGGAGGGAGGTAAGGCTCTCCCAGGAGAATTGGAGGAAGTTGAACAGCAGAGGAGAGAGCCTTGGAGGAGATCTAATGGATTGGAGAAAAAACAAACCGAACCAAAAGAAAAACAAGCTGGGTCACTGGACCCCCATGATTGCCCTCATGTGCACTTCTTTAGTTCCCCAAACCCCCATTTTGCTTTTTTGTTTCCCCACAAATTTTATCCAGTTACACCAGGTGCGCCCTACAGCCCCAGAGAATCAGCTCCTTAAGGACTACCGCTGCCTTTATTTTTGTAACCAGAGCATAAGGTTAAACTCAAGAAGAACTGCTGGCCAGCATTGTTTCTTTCTTCCTTTTTTCCCCCTCTGTTAGTCAAGAAACTCAGGGCTGGAGATGTGGCTCAGCGGTTCAGAGAACTGACTACTTTTGCAAAGGAACTGGGTTCAATTCCTGGCACCCACAATGGGGGCTCACAGTCAACTGTACGGCCTCTGTGGGCACCAGGCATGGACATAGTGTATAAACATGCACTCTGCAGGCAAGAGTCTAGTACACATAAAATAAATGAATGTTTAAGAAAGTGGCAGCAGCCCAGGGAAATTGCCATCTTTTTTTAGAGGCTCAGCCTGAGGATTCCAGCAACTTTATTCAGCTATGGTTATGCCCTCAGCCCAAGTTTCTTCCTCCCCTTCCTCCTCTTCCTCCTCTTCTACCTCCTTCTCTTCCTCCTCCTTCAGAATTATTACCATTTTCGAGAGACAATCTCATGTAGCTCAGGCTGGCCTGGAACTGACTGAATTGCTTCTCCTGCCTGGCCTCTAGAGTGTTGGGGTTGAAGCAGCGTACCACATGATTGGTCTCTGAGGCCAATTTTAACACAAGAGCAGAGTGCACGGAGAGAGCAGGCATAATTCTTAGGGGAATGAGGTCTTGTATTTGGGAAGATCATCCGCTGTCTCAGCATTCAACAGCAGTCACAGTTAGAAAGTTTAGCAAACTTTAGCTTGTAAAGCTGGAGAAGGTCTGCTCTGTAATGTGTAAACAGATGGCTCGATCACCAGGCCTAACCTTTCCGAATGACTGTTCAGAAATAAGCTGAGTGGGGTAACACCTGTTCCGAGATTGTGTGTATTCAGCATGTGTGTGATTCAAGCAAGAACTGCCAGTGTATTGGTATCTCTTGCCAGGCTCCCACGACGCAAACCTAGAATTATTGTTGTAGATTTGGGTGAAGAGCTTGGCTGCTATCAGTTCTAAGCTGCAGGAAGAAATTACTCCTTTTGCTTACTTAAATACCATTTTGCTTCCGTAATACAATAGTAAGGGCTTCCCAGTAATGCCACATAAGCTAGAGTCAGGGACTTTAGCATCCATTAGTATTTTACTCAGGAGGCTGGGGCAGAAGAATCTCAAAACATTTTTTTTATTAATTATTTATTTACATTTTAAATGTCCCCCTTCCCTCTGAAAATCCCCCCCCCTTTGCCTCTAAAACTGTGCTCACCCACCCACCCTCCCACTCCCATCTCACCCCTATAGCATCCTTTCATGGTGGGGCATCGAGTCCTCAGGACCAAGTGCCTCCCCTCCCATCGATGCCAGATAAGGCCATCCTCTGCTACATATGTAGTGGGAGCCATGGACCGACTCATGTGTACTCTCTGTTTGATGGGTTAGTCCTGGGGAGCTCTGAGGGCTCTGGCTAATTGACACTGTTGTTGTTCCTCTGGGGTTGAAATCCTCTTCAGCTCCTTTAGTCCTTTCCCTAACTCTTCCATTGGGGTCCCTAGGCTCAGTGCAGTGGTTGGCTGTGAGTATCTGCATCTGTCTCAGTCAGGCACTGGCAGAGCCTAGGATCTCAAATGTAAGTTTGAGGCCTGCCCGAGCTACAGCCCTGTCTTCAAGAAATCAAACAGACAACACTTTTAACAAACCATAACAGTCATAACCCAAGACAAGTAAGGATTACCCAGTTTAATCAGAATGATACAGAAAACCAGGACAGTTCGGTGACATGTAATGAGACACGGAACTGCCAAGAGCCCCATGTTTTTGTGCTCTTAAGAGCCAGGCTGTGATCACCTCCAGCCCCAAAGGAAGCCAGCTGGGAGGAGGCAGAGCCTACTGGAAAAGATATCGCCTGGAAAATGATAGGTTTTCGTCTTCATAGGGGGAATCCCACTGCCTTCCAGCCAGGTTCTTTTGAGTGGGGAAAGTCCCTTTCTGAGGACCAGTGTATCAGTTTGCCTCGTGAGAGGGTGTTTAAGCAATAAAGTTCCAGAGACAGTCTGCAGGCTGGTCCGATTAGATACCGGTTCTTGTCACTTGCTAATATTAAATTACTATTAATCTATAGGCTTTTCACACTGGGGTAAATAGTGGTGGTGGTTTGAGATTTTACTATTATTGTGTGACCTCGAGCCAGGGCCCTCGGTGTTAGGAAACTCATCAGACTTACTATCTTTTCAGTCTCACCAGGTTTGGCCAAGAACCTGAAACAACCTGCCTCAGCCTCCTTGGCGCTTGAATCCCAGGCGTGAGGGACCACAGGAGCCACCTCACCTTTCATGTTTGTTTGTGGTGCCTGTGCTGTGCCTCTGTGGCCCACGATGTGGCGGGCGGCTGAGTTCTCTTTGGATTAGTTTCTTCGTTTATAGAATCCTCTCTTGGCAGCCACTGGTAGTCACACGGTGTGCACGTTTCTACAATATTGAAGCGGCTGCTATCACTGCTTCCATTCAGCTGATAAAGCCCTTCGTACAGTGTCCTTTCCCGTTGCCTACCAGCAGAACTTTAAACATGGAGTCAGTTTTCATTAGGCTCAGGCCAAGTCCTAGGCCATGAAATACTGGATTCAGTTTATATCACTCTCTTTAGAGTATGCCTTTTAGAAAAATTTATATTTAATGATAGTATCTCATTTTTTCACACTACCATGGACTTTTTTTTTTCTTTTTTCTTTTTTTTTCCGGAGCTGGGGACTGAACCCAGGGCCTTGCGCTTGCTAGGCAAGCGCTCTACCACTGAGCTAAATCCCCAACCCCACTACCATGGACTTTAACTAGGTTTATCGCAAACCTATTTCTTGTCTATCTTGCCTTGATTTTAGGGTCCTTGTGTGACTTAAATTTATATTTGCTTAGAGTTTTTTCAAAGTTTTAAAACCCCCAGTCAGGATACAGGGCAGTTGTGAAAGGGGGCTGGTGTGTGTGTATGTGTGTGTGTGTGTGTGTGTGTGTGTGTGTGTGTGTGTGTGCGTGCGTGCATGTATGCTTGAGCATGTGATCCTGTCTGTAGGTGCTTTAGGGAAAAATGTCCTTTGGTTACTCCATGTGTGCATGCCTGTGTGCATGCCTGTGTGCATGCCTGTGTGCATGACTGCACTCCTGAGGCTGAGTTAAATGCTCAGCAGCCTCTAGAACCATCCTCAGAGCACGTTTTTGAAGATGGGATAGTGCACACAAAATCTTACCTCTCACAGTTTTACTCCTGGCTTAGGGCATTTGTTTACAAGGTTGTGATTTATTATAGATTTTCCTGAAATGTGTTGTAACTAACACTTCGTCACAGACATCAACATTTTATATTTTAACATGTAAACTCCATTGGCACAGGATTGCTATTCTCTGATGTATTTCTGGCATCTAAAATCGTGCCTGACACCTTGTTGTATATCATTCCTGAATAAATATCCTTTTTAATTTAAGCCTCAAGATGGTTTTACACTTAGAATGTTTGTTTGCACTTAAGTATGATTGCAGTTCATTATGTAGCTTTGTTCCGCACCTTGATTTTACTTCCTGGAGAGTGGGGGACATTTCTAAAGCTTTGTACTTAGTTATAAAAGCACTTTCTTCCCTTCCTCTCTTTCTTTCTCTCTCCCTCCCTTTCTCCCCCTCCCTTTCTCCCTCTCCCTTTCTCCCTCTCTTCCTTTCTTCCTGTCTTCCTTTCTCCCTCTCTTTCTCCCTCCTTCCCTCCCTCCCTTCCTCTCTTCCTTTCTCCCTTCTTCCTTTCCTCCATCTTTCTTTCACCCTCCTTATCTCCCTCTCTGCCTTTCTCCCTCCTTTCCTCCCTTCCTCCCTTTTCTTTCCTTTTTCTTTGCATCTCCTTTTCTTTCTCCTTCTATCCCTCTTTCCTCCTCTTCTCTACCCTATTTGGGTTTTGCACATTTGCTCTATTTTCTATCTCACTCAGGCTTGTCTCACACTTGCTGTCTTCCTGCCTCAGCCTCTGAAGTAGCTGGGAGCATGTGGGCGGGCCACCATGCCCAGCTCACCATCTACTTACTTATTTAAAAAGATTTTTTAGGTTAATTTTATTTTATACTTGTGTGTGTTTTGCCTACATGTATGTATGTTACCACATGTGTGTCTAGTACCCACAGAGATCAGAAGAGGGGGTGGGGTCCCCTGGCACTGGAGTTAATCATGGTTGTGAGCCACCATTTGGGTGCTAGGAATCCAGCTCACTCTAAACCACTGAACCATCTTTCTAGCTCCTGTGACTTATTTATTGATGATGCCACTGAATTTATTGGACTTGCTTATAGAGTGCAGGTGAAAGGTTACTTATGGGAGCATGGATCACTCCAGGAAGAGCCGTATGGCACTTTTATTTCACTTTCACTTTGGGGCTTCTTCTGGAAAATGAGGAGCACTCTAGTTCTTCTGGCTTCGAGGGACGTTTCTGATTCTGGCAGAGTCAGCTTCCCCACCGCACTAGGACGCGCTCCTGGCTTGGGAGTATGCCATCTTCAGTCAGCCTGTCAGGGTATTCCAGATATCCACCACCCTTACCTCCCCTGGAATCTGAGAAGACGTGGGAATTTCACATGCCTTTCTCTTTTCCTGCCGGCTTTCATGTGGACTCTAAAAATAACCAAAACATGATAAAGAAAAAGTACACCACATACAAATGTTTTAGGCTGAATCGTTGAGAATTGAACTCAGGTACATCTTTATCTAATGGATAAGACTGTGGTATAAAAAAGATAAGTATTTTGCTGACCTTCTGGAGGAAATGTAGTTTTAGATTGATCTCTTTATCTGAGGAGCTTTCCAAAAGCCAAAGGTCAAAGGATTTTTAGAGTTCTTTTTACTTTCAATGATTTTTAAATTCATCGTGTATGCATGTGGGCATACATGTGTCCCGGTGAATGTGTGGGGGTCAGGGTACAACTTCTCTCCACCACTCAGACCATCAGCACCGGTGGGCAAAGTTTACAAGCTAATTCTCCAGCCCATCCTGTCGCTTTTCTCTTGATCTTGATAAGGAAGAAGCAGGCGAGTCAGTAAGAGTCATATGTGTCGACATGGCTATGTGCACGCATTCCTAAACACAGAGTCGCACAAGTTATTATCGGATTAGGAGCCTATTTACTTAGATGATAAGAGCGTTATGCAACTTTAGTTTAATGTTTAATAAATTTAAAGGCTCTTATGTGTAGCTCAACTGTTAGAGTACTCGTCTGACACACAAAAGACCCCAGGTTCAGTCCCTAACAAGGCATAAAACTGACCATGGTGGCTCCCATCTGTAAGCCCAGCCCTTGAGAGGCAGAGGCGAGATCAGAAGGTCGAGCGCTTCTTGGAAGACCTAGTAGCCTGGAGACTTGAGATACTGCCTCAAAGACCGAAAGGCAAAGGGCCGACATTATAAAGGACGTGTGCTTCAGTACTGGGGTTCCAGACAACGAAAGTGACCTCGTCTACTGCCGTTAGCATGCCCCAGTGGTAGAGTCTCTGCTCTCTATGTAGCCAAGCATGTATTTGCTCACCAGGGCGGCCAGAGTTGAGTTCCCAAGGTTAGGGGTGAGTGTGGGAATGGGGGAGGGGTGGGGTTGCTCACTCAGTTCTGTCCTTGTCCCTGAAGTGTATCTCACTGTGTATCCCAGATTAACCCTTACCCCTCAAGCCTCTTGCCTGAACCTCCTGACCTTCTTTAAAAACTGATACACATTTTTGGATTAGAGTATTTCCACATGCATACATAACGTGGAAAGATGTAGTCAAGACCCTTCGCATTTCCATCCCCTCAAACATTTGACGTTTCCGTGTGAACCTTCAGAGTCTCATGTGGTTATTTTGAGACCAGTTGTCGATGGCTGTAGACTGTAGTCTGTAGACCAACGGAACACATTTCTCCAACCTGTGTTCCCATAGTCCCAGTTTCTTTCTTGCTTATCTTAAAGATTTATTTATCTCAGTTGTTTCATGTCTGGATGTTTTGCCTCCATGCATGTCTGTGTGCCACTTGTGTGCAGAACAGGGGGCCAGAAGAGGCTACTGGATCCTTTGGAACAGGAGTTACACACAGCTGTGAGCTGTGTGTTCTGGGAGTGGACCCCAGGCCTCTGGAAGAGCAGCTAGTATAGTTCCCTTAACTACTGAGCCAGCTCCCCACAGCCCTATTTATTAGGGTTTTGTGAGGGGATCTCATTCTGTAGCCAGGATTGCCTGGAATGAATGGAGGCCAGCCTCCAAGTCAGGGTATGCTATCAGCTTCCTTTCCTGATAGGGCAACTTACTGCTAAGGTGACAGCTCCTGGATGAGGGAGTTGGGAGAGAGGGAGAGAGGGAGGGAGGGAGGGAGGGAGGGAGGGAGGGAGGGAGGGAAAAGAGAGAGAGAGAGAGAGAGAGAGAGAGAGAGAGAGAGAGAGAGAGAGAGAGAGATGGGGGGTAGGGGGTGTTGTGACTGGGAATCCTCACTGGAGGATTGTAAATCACTTCCCTCCCGGGCATCATTTTTGTGTCCATCTGGACAGTGAGTTTGTGACAAATCTTCAGTGTCTGAACTGGTGACTCACACGTCATGTAAACATTAATCGAGTGCCTGGGCAGTCTACTGAGCCTTCTACTCCATCCTGGTCAGATGTGCTCCCAACCTCCGCCTGCTGTTTTCTCTTCTAACAACAGGGTCTCATTGTTTCCTCAGGGTGCAATGGGTTAGCAGATACTTTGTTACTGTGTTCTTCAAACAACTTGTGCACTCGCAACTGTTGACCAGATTGTCTTTATCTAACCTTTCTCCTTTCCGTTGCTGCTTTGGTGTTGGGGGTTAGACACATGCTTTGAGCAGACTAGTCCTGTACCGTTGCTCCCAGCTGCTTCCTGGCTCACTTGTTTAATTTAAGTTTTGGAGTTTTCAGATGGGATCTTACTCTGTAGCCCAGGCTGGCCTAGAACTCATCCAGGCTAGCCTCCAATTCTGGGCACCTTGCCTACTAAAGGCTGAAATTCCAGACTCTCAGCCCTTTTGCTTGTTTAAACTTTTTTGTTTAACATCTATTTCTGTGCGTCCGTACGTGCATACGTGCGTGCGTACGTGCATGTGTGCATATTGGCTCTTTCCTTCTACCACGTGGTCCTGGGCATTGAACTTGGGTGGTTATCAAGCTCGGCAATAGTGTCTTTACCTGTTGAGCCATCTCCAAGGGCCAGTGTTTGTTCTGAGACAGAAGTTAACTGTGTAGGGCCAGGCTAGCTGAGAACTCCAGATCCTTCTGTCTCAGGCTGGTGATTGCTGGGATTACAGACGTATGCCATTCCTAATCCTCACTTACCTTCTAACGGACTAGTAAAATATCCAGAGGCTATTGAAATTTATGCCAAAAAATGCTAATTTCAGTAGCAGAAATGGTGTCCCACATCCTAAAGAACAGTTAGTATGTAAATTATAAATGATCACAAGAGTTTTTGTGGCTTTCTCTTCATTACCAAGTGAGATCCCCTAGAAAGTGTTTATTACAGTGTTCATTACAGGTGGGCAGAGGAGTCATTTTGAATAATAAGCAGGCTAAGAAAATATTCAAGTAATACCATACTGGGGACAGAGATTCTTTTCATTTTCTTTTCGTTTTTGTGCTCTTGTCTGTTTCTCTCTGTTTTCTGAGTAGGGCCTTTTTTTGCAGGACAGGTTGGCCTTGAACTTGCCATCTCCTGCACAGCCTTGTAGGTGCTGCTGTTGTAGACATGCATCACCACGTTCGACTCATTTATGTACCCTTTAGATTGCTCAGACTCCAACTCGACTAGTCGATCTCAATGTTGTGTGCATTTTCAACGACTTGAACTTTGTACCACTGAACAAGGTGGAGTTTGGGTGCGAGACGGATTTTGCGTTGCATTCCTGAAAGGTAGCTTTTAGGGTCACTGGCTGTGTACAAAGCCGTGCTTGGAGCTTTACATATGCTGACTGGAACCCAGAGTAAGTGGCCACAGATGAGCACTTGTTGGCTGACAACACACTAACACTCACCGTGTCAGTGTTCAGTTAGCTTGCTTCTGGCTTTTCTGGTTTCTTTTCATCTTGTAAATGTATTGATTGTGATAACATATTAAGGGCAACTGGGAGAGAAAAGATGTCAGTTTGGAGGTACACTGCTTTTGAACAGCGGATCACCAAACATCTCTTTTCTTGCCAGGTTTGATGTATATTATGCTGCAAATAACTTTAATTTTCTTTTCCTCACACTTCGTATTCACAGATACTATTTAAATAGTTACATACTTGGCTCTGTGTGCTTAATGACTGATTGGCCTTTTGAAGTGAGTTTATGTTTGGGTGGTAAAATAACAAAAAAAAAAAAGGATCGCCTTTGTTTACATTATTTACTTCATGTGTGTATTCATTTGTGGGGTATGTGCTTGCCATAGCTTGCTTGCAGGGGGCAGTTGGGTCTCTCCCTCTACTTTGTTGATGTCAGTGACTGAACTTTGCTAGGCTTCGAGGCAAGCGACTTTACCCCATGGTCATTTGCTAGCCCTGTCCGTTTGGTTTCTGAGACAGGGTCTCATGTAGCCCAGGCTGGCCTTGAACTTAGTGTGTAGCTAAGAAAGTAGCCTTGAGTTCCCGATCCTCTTGCCTGTACCTCCCAAGTACTGGTATTACAGGTGTGCGTCATGCCTCGCATGCAGCACGTGTGGTCGTAAGGAATATTATCAGAGATGGCACCATGGTTAAGAATGCTCGCTCGCTGCACTTCAGAGGACTCCAGTGTGCTTTCTTAGCATCCCCGTGGCAGCTCCCAACCCCTGTAACTACAGTCCCAGAGGAGCCTCTTCTGGCTTGCTCGCATCAGGCACCTATGCAGTACACACACACCAGCAAACACCCATGCACATAAGATACAAAAATGAATCTTGAAGAACACATATACATTTGAGTTAGGCTGCTAAACAGGCCCAACACATCTCAAATTTATAAGATTTAAATAAAAAAAAATCTGTGGCCCATTTACTGGTCTGTGATACAGGAAAGACCCTGTGGTAGAACAATCTAGTTAATGGTCAAAGAACGAGAAGCTCCTGCTTGCCCTCGTTCTGAGAGTCCTAACCCAAATGACTATCATCTTTTGGCAATAAAATGTTTATACATATTAATATTTTCTATTTAATCCTAGTTTCCTCTTTAGAAACATGTTGGTATTTTAGTCTTAAAATCCACTGTTCTAGAGTGCACCTTGACCAGCGTATGGTCTATGGTGCTTTTTTTTTTTAGCACTCCCAGGACCCAAGACTCAGCCCTGGGAGAACAGAAACTGTGTTCTCTGCTTCAGTGCTATATACTAGCACCCAGGATAGTACTTGACAGCTAGGGGATGATCAGTCAAAGTGAGCTGAAGGCGTATATAAATCCAGGACATCTAAGAAATATTGGCAGACTTGTTTTATTTTTATAGTTAATGGGTGATGTCAGGACTCAAACCCGTAGCCTGTTCTGTGCTAGGACAGTGATTTACAACTTAGCTGCATTCCCAGCATGAAAAAATGTCTTTTTTTTTCCTTTCTCTCATTTTTAGTGCCCGGATAGAACTTGCTAGGCAAGGTCTTTACCATGGAGTTAAATTCTCATGCACAAGAATCTAGTTTTAAAATTATTCTGTTTACAGTAATCACGTGCTTCCTAGTGTTTGTTTGGGATTATGAATGGGAAAAATGAGAGTGGTTTCTCCAGGTGGGCAGTAGTCCTGTTCATTCCCTGAACTTCATTGCAATAAGTCTCCAGAGTTGGCTTTTCCCACTATGCTTAAATGTTAAAGCCACAGTAGAAGGAACTTGGACACAAAGAGTTTCAATTACTTGAACTTCAGTTTGATACATCTAGTATAATTAGATTTGTTACCTTCCTGAGTCTTCATTTATATGTGATAATGTTTTGATATTATATATTGTACTATTGCCTTTAAAATAATGAATATGTAATTTGATTAAAGTGAGAAGAAAATGAAGAAAAGCTGAACAGAAAGGAAAGGGACGAGCTGTGTTGAGGCAATATGACCACTGCCATCTGCCAAAGGAAGAGGTTCCATACTTTATTATTTATGGCAGACTCAGTGTGGAGGTCAGCTTGGGGCTTGAATTAGCTTAGAGCTTGTTAACCACTTTTGTTAGATGATCTCTGCTCCTGGTAGACTTTATCTTGGGCTCTCTCCTCTCATCTCTGTCCTGATGAAAGCCTTCTAACTTCAGCAGGTTGAAGAAAGGCACTGAGATAAAATTATATTTGCAATTTTACATGGGATTAACTTTTATTAAACATAATACACTAGTGGCTTTAAAAACCCTCCAGCTAATTTGTGTATCTCTCTGGTCTATTTTAAAAATAGAGTACAATCAAAAAGAGTCTTAAAATAATTAGACAAGAGATGACCCAGGAATTAGGCAGTCTGTTAGGGTTGGACCTGCCTGGAGCAGCTGGCGTCTGTTCACTTAGAGCAAGGCAACCATATTGTCTGGAAAGAAGCCAAGCCCTATTTAACTTTGTTTTGACTCTAGTTACACAGCAGACAGTTAGCTACAAATTTAGGAGAGTGGCAGGGATAATTTTTAAACAGCAATGAAAGAAGCCATCAAATATTTTTGAAGGTTATTGTGACTTTTTGGGGGTGTGTGATAAACTAGAAAAGAAAAAGATAATGTGAAATATCTGACCCTGTAAAAGCTTCATAGAAATCTAGTTAATGATCACTGTACATTTATGTAAGGATTCCAGAAAATTCAGTGTTTGAGAGATTTCTATCAGAATGAGTTTTCCATGGGTGCTCACTTGTAAGCACAGGCAGGAGGAGTAAGCACCTGAATGAGTTTCCTATTAAGGAAAGGTTCTTATCCAGAAAGTTCTTGGAGGGTGGGCACCAGGAATGCAAGGGACACGAACAGAGCCAGTGATGAAGAACAGTTGGCAAGTCACATGGTGGTGTTCTTCATGCCCTTCTGAGGAAGGCAGATCATTCCTTCACTCCTGATCATTACTTTCCCTAAGAGGAAACTGAGGCTTGCTGAGGCGGTCGCTTGGTTAAGAGCTGGTTGACACAGCTCCTGGAACAGAGGTGGGGTCTGCTCCTTACCCGCCCTGAGGCACAGTTCCTCAGAGAAAATATAGTTAGTTCCTATGCTGAGGTCAGACAAAGCTTTCCAAAAACTCATAAATAAGGGTAGGCAGCCAAAAAGAGTGAGTATTTGGCTTTGGGAAAAATCTGCTTGTAGTCACAGATGAAGAAACTGTAGTTAATTTGCGTCTTGTAAAGTGTGATAGAGAACAAGTCATTCTTCTGTCTCTGGGAAACGAAACTCAGGGTAATGAACTTTGTTGAAGAATAAGTACAGCTTATCACTTTCCTAAATATCATTGCTAATCTCTGGAACTATTTATAAATTTCCCTACCTCTCCTTTTGCTACTGTTTTTGTTATTTTGAGACAAGTTCTCACTGTGCCCAACTTAACCTGAAGCTCATTATGTAGCCCAAACTGGTCTTGAACCCATATCCTATTGCTTCCTGAGTGCTGGAATTGTAGGCATATGGCCACTATTTAAATTTTATAGCCAAGGAAGTAGCCAAGTCCAGCTGTATTTAAAGGGTAAAGTAATGCACACAGGATAAATTTAAGATCCTCTAATTTTAGTTGTAAGAGGTGGTATGCTGTTTTGGATTTGGGGGATGTGGTTAAGGAGGTTGTTTTGAGTCAGGATTTTTGGGATTTAATATGTAGAACAGGCTTGCCTTGAACTCAAGAGATCAGCAAGCCTTTGCCTCCCATGTGTGCCACCATGCCTGGCTAAGAGATGGCACACTTAATTTTTAAAAATAAATTAATTTTATTATTTTATGTACATAGGTGTTTTGTCTTCATTTATGTCTTTGTGTTATGTGCATGCAGTGCATGCAAAGGCCAGAAGAGGGCGTCAGATCCCCGTGGAACTGGAGTTAATAGATGGTTGTGAGCTGCTGTGTGGGTTCTTGGAATTAAACCTGGGTCATCCAGAAGAGCACCCAGTCAGTCTTCTTAACCAATGACCATCTCTTCAGTCCAAGGGCAAATATTCTTCCATTATCCAAACAGTTTTCAGTCCTAGAGCATGTCTATCCTAAGCTTAATATCAGCATAGGAAAAATGTTTGACTTGCAAAGTAGAGGTTGGAGGGTTGTGAGTTTGAGGCCAACCTGGGCTACAGAGTAAATTTGAGGTCATCTTGAGTTGCATAGTGGGACCCTTTCTCAAACAAAAATAGATGTAAATATAGACTAGCCCTTTCTCTGCTTCTCTTTCTTTCTCTCTCTCCCCCTTCTGTCTCTGTCACCCTCAATAAACCTCTTCCACGTGGAAAAAAAAGAATAAATAATGCCTACAAGTAGTGTGCATAAGAGATGAGGCCTGGCTTATGTGCACTCCAAAGTGAGGGTCTTAGGATGGGAGATGGAGTCACCATACGTGCATTAAAAAGTACTGTATCCATCTTTCATCTAAATTCTTGAAATTATAAGTAGGAAAGATATTTTGGAAGAAGGAACCAATTTTTCATTGGCATTTGGCAGAGTTGGCAAAACTAAGTCATCCCTCATAAATAGGGAGGGGTATGACCATAATATGTTATATGAAAATAAATTTAATTAAAATATTAAAGACAAATATAATGTTCTTCTTATAGCATTGTGCATTCATATAGTCCCCATCCATCTCCTGTGCTGGAGTTGTGACTCACAGAAACAGGTCAGACTGATTTCTTCCGGTTCCCAGCTATCATCTGCCTGCTAGACTGAACCAGAACTCTGGATTAGAAGCATCAGGCCATGCCTGCTACGCTAGGTTTTTCTGTTCGGTAAATTGTTGAAGGCAGAACAGTAGTTGCTTTCTCGTAAATGATGTACATGGGCTACAGAAAACAGCAATGGTTCTGGACTTTTGACTTATTAAAGTTCATGAATTAAAAAAAATGATATTCATGCAGCTTTTTAAGGGTAGGTGTGTGTTGGAGGCCGGGGCTGGGACTGGGGCTGGGGCTGGGGAGCTCTTCCTCTGGAGCTCAGGCTGGCCTGGAACTCTTGAGTAGCTCAGACTTGGCTCCAGTTTGTGATCCTTTTTCTTCCCCTACAGCAGTGCTGGACTTCAGGTGTTACCTGGGTGGCTAAATTATAGTTTGTGTGCACAGCTGCCTATGTAATGTTGGAGGGACAGTATGGTGTGCTGTAATGCTTGGGAGTCTGTAATGGTGTAAGATTTACCCAGGAACTTAATAGCCTTTTAGGGTCCCAAAAGCATTCTAAGTAATTCTGGTAGGGGTGGGCTGCCGACAGTACTTGGAGAGACGCTCGCTTTGGCATCTACGCAGTATCTCTGTGGTTCTTGGACAACTAGATCTGCGAGATCAAACTGTACTATTTGTTTGCAATGTCTTGGGTGACAGGAAGAAGAGTCTTCATTCAACCAAACCTCTTGAATTCCTACAGTATTCTAGTTTGTAGAAATAATGGGACAGTATGAACTTTCTGCTTGTATATGGTGATAGCCTGGCATTAAAAAATTAGTTTTTCCTTTGTAAAAATGATAAGATAGGGCTGGAGAGGTGGCTCAGTGGTTAAGAACCCACTGCTCTTCCAAAATGTCCTGAGTTCAATTCCCAGCAACCACATGGTGGCTCACAGCCATCTGTAGTGGAATCTGATGCCCTCTTCTGGTGTGTCTGAAGACAGCAACAGTGTACTCATAACGTAAAAGAATAAATAAATTAAAAATATTAAAAAATAACAAGATAAATATTGTGAATATCCAGGAAAACCAAACATTCCTAAATTGTTAAACTTACTTTATTTTATGTGTGTGAGCATTTTGCCTGCACATGTGCAGAGCACCATGCACTTGCCTGGTGCCCTCCGAGATCAGAAGAGGACATGGGATTCCCTGAAACTGGAATTTAGAGGCTTGTGCGCTACCATGTGGGTTCTGGTAATACAGCCTGGGTCCCATGCAAGAGCAGCAAGTACTCTTCAATGCACAGCCACCTCTCTAGCCCAGCAAAAGTTCTTCTTGAGCCTGGGTCTCGCTTTACAGCCGAGGCACAGTCCTGCTTCTGCCTTCTGAATGCTGAGATTACAGGCCTGAGCTACCATGCTCAGCTTTAATTAATTAATTAGCTTACTTGCTTATTTTTTAAATTTTTGAGGCAGCTTGCACTGTGTATCCCACCAGGATGGCCTTCAACTCACAGCACAGCCAAGATGGGTCCTGAACTCCCTGCAGGCTTCTTGCCTCAACCTCGAAATACCGAGATTACAGGCATTCAGCACCTTGCCTGGCTTAAAGTTTATTTTTGTTTTAATAAGTTTTTCAGGTCAAATAAAATAGCCCAGATATTTTTAAGTTTGACTTATGCCACGGTGCTAACCATCCATTATGATAACAGTAACTGTTTCATTTGAGAGGGCTGAAATGGAGTGACACTGAAAAGCGCAGTTTCCGGTGGCACGAGCCACTCCAGGCACTCAGGTGCCACCTGTGGCGGGGGCTGCTGTTGTACAGCACAAATATGTCTTCACTGCACAAGCTCCTGTTTGACAGTTGCTCTAGAGTCTAGAATAGCGGAGCAGTGGTTTTCCAATGGCCTTGATCTGTGAATTGATTTTAAGATAAATTGTCAGTGGCTAGGGGCAGCCATATCATAACCTGCTGCCTGCTGTCATAGCCATTCAGGTTGACCAGGCCAGGGCTGCTATCCATTTACCTTAGTAGTTCTATTGTACAGCAAATGCAGACTGTGTGTGTGTGTGTGTGTGTGTGTGTGTGTGTGTGTGTGTGTGTGTTTGTGTGTGTGTGTGTGTGTCTGTGTACGTGTGTGTGTCTGTGTCTGTGTGTGTGTATGTCTGTGTGTGTGTGTGTCTGTGTACGTGTGTGTGTCTGTGTCTGTGTGTGTGTGTGTCTGTGTACGTGTGTGTGTCTGTGTCTGTGTGTGTGTATGTCTGTGTACGTGTGTGTGTCTGTGTCTGTGTGTGTGTGTGTGTGTGTGTGTTTGGACTCAGGGTAAGACAGAATCTTGGTATACAGATAGCCCTGGCCTTGAACCTGTAGCAGCCTGTTGCCTTAGCCTTCCAGGTACTGGAGTCACAAGCATGTGCCCCCATGCCTGGCTCTGGTCCAAAGCTTCAGCCTCTGACATAGTAACCTACCTAGGTCACTTTATTGCACTAAGTGTAACTTTTCATGTCGGGCGTATGTTTGTGTGAGAGAGAATGAACATAACACACACACACACACACGAGAGAGAGAGAGAGAGAGAGAGAGAGAGAGAGAGAGAGAGAGAGAGAGAGAGATATCGCCACATTCTGTTCTTTAATTCAAAGTTCATTCTTCATATTAAACAATTAATTTAAATATCCCAGTTGCTTTGAATTTTTATCTAATGGACTTTGAGGGGCAAGAAAGAGCTGTGATTGCATCTGTTACTAAAATTCTGGCGTTTACATGAAGTAGTTTTATTTATAGAGGCCAAATCCCAGAATAGGGAAAAGCTGGATTAGCATACGGTTTAGAATTATTCTGGGTAGAGCACTCCTGAGGGCTTTTAAAGTCATATTAGTTATAAGGCTGCTACCACAGCCAGGGAGTAAAATTTCTTCAATGATTTGGTCATGCAAGCCAGAGGACCTGAGTTTTATTCCCAAGAACCCTTTTGTACAAAGAACCAACTCCTAAACCTTGTCCACGGAACTCTACACTGGTGCACACAGGTGAGCACGTGCACACACTCCTTTTTTTTTTTTTTTTTTTTTGTTCTTTTTTTCGGAGCTGGGACCAAACCCAGGGCCTTGCACTTCTTAGGCAAGCGCTCTACCACTGAGCTAAATCCTCAACCCTACGCACACACTCCTTAATACGTTTTAATAATGGTAACGTCAATGATTTGGTAATGGGAACAATTTTTTTCCCACCTCCATTTCCTAAATCCTATTCCCTATGTAGAGCTTAGCATTGCCTCTTTTTATTTTTCCTGTAAGTCTTGGCTATTGTCCCCTCTGAAAGGCACAGGAGACCATTGCCACTCGGTCCCCGGTCTTTGGGGTGGGGGTGGAGATCCTTGGGATGTTCTCTGCATGACTGCCTGCTTCAGTGACCTCCCTTCCTTCCAGATCACGTACTTCAGCCTCTGGTACTACAACAAGCAGAATCAGCGTCGCTGGGTGGATTTGGAGAAACCCCTGAAGAAGCAGCTGGACAAGCACGCGCTGGAGCCCACCGTCTACTTTGGAGTGGTGTTTTATGTGCCCTCTGTTTCCCAGCTGCAGCAGGAGATCACCAGGTGAGGAGTTCCCTGCTGCCTGTGATAGAAAGTCATCTGGAGAGGTCAGAAGAGCGGAGCTGGGGTCAAAGGTCCCCGAGATAAAGGCCTGCAACCAACTTTGCCCTTTGGCCCACACTGTTTAGTCCCTGGATTACTAAGAGGTTCTGGAATGTGGTGTGTCAGACCGAATTATGGCCCAAAGGCCCAGGGAAGACGATCACGTTCATCTGGGCCGTGCACTCCTGGGATACCCTCTCTAATGTTTTTGTTTTGTTTCTGGTTCCTTGTAATGAGGAAATGGGAGAGTGGAGATTAAAAATGTGTAGTCTTAAACTCTGTGTTCTCTCCTCAAGGAGCTGGCCAGGTTCTTAGAATTATTCCCCTAGAAGCTGTATTCTGTAGATGGGTTGGCCATGGGGGTCGGAGGGGACACAGAGAAGGAAGATGTGTATGGGCAGAGTGTTAGCTAGTAAACACACTTCAGGGGTATAAGGGTAGAAGAGGGCTGGGAGAGACTAAGAATTCTTGCTTTGTTTCATCCTCCTGGTTATATAAGGCCCTTTCCTGTGCTGGAGAATGCCCCTGGTCATGCTCCTTCCCGGCCCCCTAGTGTCCACTTTGTGTCCCTTCCCATCCTGTCAGTCCCCTTTGTTCCCTTACATGGTTTTGTTTCTCCTTTCATGTACCTTTTGTCTCTGTCCCCTCTCGCTCTCACACTCCAGTCATATTCCCCTGACTCAGTGAAGCCCCGGGATGCCCCAGGCCATGCTGTCCTCGGACTTGCTTGTAGATCCGTCTGGGAGGTGGTTGGTATCACAGCCTCCATGATGGTCACTTGTGTTCCTGTCTTATCTCCCTTCTACATCTCAAGCTCATGTTTTCCTTGGCTTTGCCTTCCATTTGAAAGCTGCAGTGCCCTGCAGATAGTAAGAATTGCTGCTGCCTCATGCTTGAGGAATGCTGTTTGAATCTGCCAGGTAATTTTCAGAAGACACCAGGAAACGGAAGCAGCAAGGGTCAGCTAGTAGGGATGGGCGCAGACTGACTGTGGAACAGGTCCAAATTGTAAATATCGGAGAGAGTAAGTGGAAGCCAGGAGGAAAAATACTAGCTGGCTGCTTCACTCATTGAAACATTTACTAAAGACATTCTGTGATCTAAGAGCTGTTGGGTAGTCCCTTGAATCTGATCTTGGAGGAATTGCCTTCTGGTGGAACTGGCAGTTCATATACATAAGTAGTCGCAGCATCCTATGGGGACAAACATATGATTTAAAGTTCCAGGTTCCTAGGGGCAGGGCATGGAGAATGTGACTTAGGAAGGGAAAGAGCTGACTTCTTGACAGGCTTTAGAAGAAATTTTCAAGTTGGGAATGGCTTGTGGAAAGCAGGTGAAAAAGCAAGTCTTGGGTAATACTGGAGAGGAGAAAAGATGTTTAAAAACCAGGCGTGTACTAATCATAAAGACATGGTACAGTGAGTAAGGCTTTTTCAAATTTTAATCGTGCGGAATGATCCAATTTGTATCTTACAAAGACCATACACATTAGCTGATAGATTACAGATTAAAAACAAACAAACAAACAAACAAACAGAACTTGTGATTCTATTGGAAGTGGCAGGAGACCAGTGGAGAGCCATTGTTAGAATAGAGCTCAGACCTTACTTCACAAAGGCATGAGCCATACATAGAAGGGCATGAAAGGGAATGGGGTGATTGGATTCAGCCAGCAGACTGCTCCCTGATCAGGAGCAATCAATAAGAAGTTCTATCAGTTAGAAGTATGGTCATGAGTATCAATAAGAAGCTTTCCAGATCTGAAATGAGGCTCTTGGTCAACCGTGCAGACTTGTGACAGCTCTACAACGCAAAGCCTGGTTCTTCTCTTACATCCTGTTGCCCTCAGCATCTCCTTCCCACTTACTAGGTCCCATCATAGTGTAAGACATCTGGACAGGTTCTAGGTCTCAGCCATAGAGTCAGGAAGCAGAGCATTGGTTTCTAGGAAGGAGGAAGGGAGGAGGATTACGGTTCATGCAAAGGAACTCTTTTTTTTTTTTTTTAAATAATGTGTTTTTATTTTTATTTTTTTATTTTTTTAAAATTTATTTAATAATAATAATTCTTTGGTTTCCGGGCAAACATCCCCCTCCCCCCTCCCCTTCCTTATGGGTGTTCCCCTCCCAACCCTCCCCCCATTGCCGCCCTCCCCCCAACAGTCTAGTTCACTGGGGGTTCAGTCTTGGCAGGACCCAGGGCTTCCCCTTCCACTGGTGATCTTACTAGAATATTCATTGCTACCTATGAGGTCAGAGTCCAGGGTCAGTCCATGTATAGTCTTTAGGTAGTGGCTTAGTCCCTGGAAGCTCTGATTGCTTGGCATTGTTGTACATATGGGGCCTCGAGCCCCTTCAAGCTCTTCCAGTTCTTTCTCTGATTCCTTCAACGGGGGTCCTATTCTCAGTTCAGTGGTTTGCTGCTGGCATTCGCCTCTGTATTTGCTGTATTCTGGCTGTGTCTCTCAGGAGAGATCTACATCCGGCTCCTGTCGGTCTGCACTTCTTTGCTTCATCCATCTTGTCTAATTGGGTGGCTGTATATGTATGGGCCACATGTGGGGCAGGCTCTGAATGGGTGTTCCTTCAGTCTCTGTTTTAATCTTTGCCTCTCTCTCCCCTGCCAAGGGTATTCTTGTTCCCCTTTTAGAGAAGGAGTGAAGCATTCACATTTTGATCATCCGTCTTGAGTTTCATTTGTTCTAGGCATCTAGGGTAGTTCAAGCATTAGGGCTAATAGCCACTTATCAGTGAGTGCATACCATGTATGTCTTTCTGTGATTGGGTTAGCTCACTCAGGATGATATTTTCCAGTTCCAACCATTTGCCTACGAATTTCATAAAGCCGTTGTTTTTGATAGCTGAGTAGTACTCCACTGTGTAGATGTACCACATTTTCTGTATCCATTCCTCTGTTGAAGGGCATCTGGGTTCTTTCCAGCTTCTGGCTATTATAAATAAGGCTGCGATGAACATAGTGGAGCACGTGTCCATTTTATATGTTGGGGCATCTTTTGGGTATATGCCCAAGAGAGGTATAGCTGGATCCTCAGGCAGTTCAATGTCCAATTTTCTGAGGAACCTCCAGACTGATTTCCAGAATGGTTGTACCAGTCTGCAATCCCACCAACAATGGAGGAGTGTTCCTCTTTCTCCGCATCCTCGCCAGCATGTGCTGTCACCTGAGTTTTTGATCTTAGCCATTCTCACTGGTGTGAGGTGAAATCTCAGGGTTGTTTTGATTTGCATTTCCCTTATGACTAAAGATGTTGAACATTTCTTTAGGTGTTTCTCAGCCATTCGGCATTCCTCAGCTGTGAATTCTTTGTTTAGCTCTGAACCCCATTTTTTAATAGGGTTATTTGTCTCCCTGCGGTCTAACTTCTTGAGTTCTTTGTATATTTTGGATATAAGGCCTCTATCTGTTGTAGGATTGGTAAAGATCTTTTCCCAATCTGTTGGTTGCCGTTTTGTCCTAACCACAGTGTCCTTTGCCTTACAGAAGCTTTGCAGTTTTATGAGATCCCATTTGTCCATTCCTGATCTTAGAGCATAAGCCATTGGTGTTTTGTTCAGGAAATTTTTTCCAGTGCCCATGTGTTCCAGATGCTTCCCTAGTTTTTCTTCTATTAGTTTGAGTGTGTCTGGTTTGATGTGGAGGTCCTTGATCCACTTGGACTTAAGCTTTGTACAGGGTGATAAGCATGGATCAATCTGCATTCTTCTACATGTTGACCTCCAGTTGAACCAGCACCATTTGCTGAAAATGCTATCTTTTTTCCATTGGATGGTTTTGACTCCTTTGTCAAAAATCAAGTGACCGTAGGTGTGTGGGTTCATTTCTGGGTCTTCAATTCTGTTCCATTGGTCTATCTGTCTGTCTCTGTACCAATACCATGCAGTTTTTATCACTATTGCTCTGTAATACTGCTTGAGTTCAGGGATAGTGATTCCCCCTGAAGTCCTTTTATTGTTGAGGATAGCTTTAGCTATCCTGGGTTTTTTGTTATTCCAGATGAATTTGCAAATTGTTCTGTCTAACTCTTTGAAGAATTGGATTGGTATTTTGATGGGGATTGCATTGAATCTGTAGATCGCTTTTGGTAAAATGGCCATTTTTATTATATTAATCCTGCCAATCCATGAGCATGGGAGATCTTTCCATCTTCTGAGGTCTTCTTCAATTTCTTTCTTCAGTGTCTTGAAGTTCTTATTGTACAGATCTTTTACTTGCTTGGTTAAAGTCACACCGAGGTACTTTATATTATTTGGGTCTATTATGAAGGGTGTCGTTCCCCTAATTTCTTTCTCGGCTTGTTTCTCTTTTGTGTAGAGGAAGGCTACTGATTTATTTGAGTTAATTTTATACCCAGCCACTTTGCTGAAGTTGTTTATCAGCTTTAGTAGTTCTCTGGTGGAACTTTTGGGATCACTTAAATAAACTATCATATCATCTGCAAATAGTGATATTTTGACTTCTTCTTTTCTGATCTGTATCCCCTTGACCTCCTTTTGTTGTCTGATTGCTCTGGCTAAAACTTCAAGAACTATATTGAATAAGTAGGAAGAGAGTGGGCAGCCTTGTTTAGTCCCTGATTTTAGTGGGATTGCTTCGAGTTTCTCTCCATTTAGTTTAATGTGAGCAACTGGTTTGCTGTATATGGCTTTTACTATGTTTAGGTATGGGCCTTGAATTCCTATTCTTTCCAGGACTTTTATCATGAAGGGGTGTTGAATTTTGTCAAATGCTTTCTCAGCATCTAATGAAATGATCATGTGGTTTTGTTCTTTCAGTTTGTTTATATAATGGATCACGTTGATGGTTTTCCGTATATTAAACCATCCCTGCATGCCTGGGATGAAGCCTACTTGATCATGGTGGATGATTGTTTTGATGTGCTCTTGGATTCGGTTTGCCAGAATTTTATTGAGTATTTTTGCGTCGATATTCATAAGGGAAATTGGTCTGAAGTTCTCTTTCTTTGTTGGGTCTTTGTGTGGTTTAGGTATAAGAGTAATTGTGGCTTCATAGAAGAAATTCGGGAGTGATCCATCTGTTTCAATTTTGTGGAATAGTTTGGATAATATTGATAAGAGGTCTTCTATGAAGGTTTGATAGAATTCTGCACTAAACCCGTCTGGACCTGGGCTCTTTTTGGTTGGGAGACCTTTAATGACTGCTTCTATTTCCTTAGGAGTTATGGGGTTGTTTAACTGGTTTATCTGTTCCTGATTTAACTTCGGTACCTGGTATTGGTCTAGGAAATTGTCCATTCCCTGTAGATTTTCAAGTTTTGTTGAATATAGGCTTTTATAGTAAGATCTGATGATTTTTTGAATTTCCTCTGAATCTGTAGTTATGTCTCCCTTTTCATTTCTGATTTTGTTAATTTGGACACACTCTCTGGGTCCTCTCGTTAGTCTGTCTAAGGGTTTATCTATCTTGTTGATTTTCTCAAAGAACCAACTTTTGGTTCTGTTGATTCTTTCTATGGTCCTTTTTGTTTCTACTTGGTTGATTTCAGCTCTGAGTTTGATTATTTCCTGCCTTCTACTCCTCCTGGGTGTATTTGCTTCTTTTTGTTCTAGAGCTTTTAGGTGTGCTGTCAAGCTGCTGACATATGCTCTTTCCTGTTTCTTTCTGCAGGCACTCAGCGCTATGAGTTTTCCTCTTAGCACAGCTTTCATTGTGTCCCATAAGTTTGGGTATGTTGTACCTTAATTTTCATTAAATTCTAAAAAGTTTTTAATTTCTTTCTTTATTTCTTCCTTGACTAGGTTATCATTGAGTAGAGCATTGTTCAATTTCCACGTATATGTGGGCATTCTTCCCTTATTGTTATTGAAGATCAGTTTTAGGCCGCGGTGGTCTGATAGGATTATTATTATCTTTCTATCTTTATTTCTATCTTTCTTTACCTGTTGAGGCCGGTTTTTTGACCAACTATATGGTCAATTTTGGAGAAAGTACCATGAGGAGCTGAGAAGAAGGTATATCCTTTTGCTTTAGGATAGAATGTTCTATAAATATCCGTTAAGTCCATTTGGCTCATGACTTCTCTTAGTCTGTCTACGTCTCTGTTTAATTTCTGTTTCCATGATCTGTCCATTGATGAGAGTGGGGAGTTGAAATCTCCCACTATTATTGTGTGAGGTGCAATGTGTGTTTTGAGCTTTAGTAAGGTTTCTTTTACGTATGTAGGTGCCCTTGTATTTGGGGCATAGATATTTAGGATTGAGAGTTCTTCTTGGTGGATTTTTTCTTTGATGAATATGAAGTGTCCTTCCTTATCTTTTTTGATGACTTTTAATTGAAAATTGATTTTATTTGATATTAGAATGGTTACTCCAACTTGCTTCTTCTGACCATTTTCTTGGAAAGTTGTTTTCCAGCCTTTCACTCTGAGGTAGTGTCTGTCTTTGTCTCTGAGGTGTGTTTCCTGTAGGCAGCAGAATGCAGGGTCCTCGTTGCGTATCCAGTTTGTTAATCTATGTCTTTTTATTGGGGAGTTGAGGCCACTGATGTTGAGAGATATTAAGGAATAGTGATTATTGCTTCCTGTTATATTCATATTTGGATGTGAGGTTATGTTTGTGTGCTTTTCTTCTCTTTGTTTTGTTGCCAAGACGATTAGTTTCTTGCTTCTTCTAGGGTATAGCTTGCCTCCTTATGTTGGGCTTTACCATTTATTATCCTTTGTAGTGCTGGATTTGTAGAAAGATACTGTGTAAATTTGGTTTTGTCATGGAATATCTTGGTTTCTCCATCTATGTTAATTGAGAGTTTTGCAGGATACAGTAACCTGGGCTGGCATTTGTGTTCTCTTAGGGTCTGTATGACATCAGTCCAGGATCTTCTGGCCTTCTTAGTTTCTGGCGAAAAGTCTGGTGTGATTCTGATAGGTCTGCCTCTATATGTTACTTGACCTTTTTCCCTTACTGCTTTTAATATTCTTTCTTTATTTTGTGCGTTTGGTGTTTTGACTATTATGTGACGGGAGGTGTTTCTTTTCTGGTCCAATCTATTTGGAGTTCTGTAGGCTTCTTGTATGCCTATGGGTATCTCTTTTTTTAGGTTAGGGAAGTTTTCTTCTATGATTTTGTTGAAGATATTTACTGGTCCTTTGAGCTGGGAGTCTTCACTCTCTTCTATACCTATTATCCTTAGGTTTGATCTTCTCATTGAGTCCTGGATTTCCTGTATGTTTTGGACCAGTAGCTTTTTCTGCTTTACATTATCTTTGACAGTTGAGTCAATGATTTCTATGGAATCTTCTGCTCCTGAGATTCTCTCTTCCATCTCTTGTATTCTGTTGGTGAAGCTTGTATCTACAGCTCCTTGTCTCTTCTTTTGGTTTTCTATATCCAGGGTTGTTTCCATGTGTTCTTTCTTGATTGCTTCTATTTCCATTTTTAATTCCTTCCACTGTTTGATTGTGTTTTCCTAGAATTCTTTCAGGGATTTTTGCGATTCCTCTCTGTAGGCTTCTACTTGTTTATTAATGTTTTCCTGTGTTTCTCTAAGGGAGTTCTTCACGTCTTTCTTGAAGTCCTCCAGCATCATGATCAAATATGATTTTGAAACTAGATCTTGCTTTTCTAGTGTGTTTGGATATTCCATGTTTATTTTGGTGGGAGAATTGGGCTCCGATGATGCCATGTAGTCTTGGTTTCTGTTGCTTGGGTTCCTGCGCTTGCCTCTCGCCATCAGATTATCTCTAGTGTTACTTTGTTCTGCTATTTCTGACAGTGTCTAGACTGTCCTATAAGCCTGTGTGTCAGGAGTGCTGTAGACCTGTTTTCCTGTTTTCTTTCAGCCAGTTATGGGGACAGAGTGTTCTGGCAAAGGAACTCTTACAGGCGCTTGGTACTCAGGCTCTTTACCCTGTAGCAGTGACGTCATGTGTTTTTTATATGACAAAATGTAGGTTGGAGCAGATTATTCCATGGCAGTTATACCTCAAAAAGGTCTTAAAAAACAGTCAGGGCTGTAGATACAGTTCATTGTTAAAGCAGTAGTGAAGCTCTGGGCTTAGTCCCCCCCCCCCCCCACACTTAGAAAACAATGCTCTTCTCCCCTCTAAAAAAAAAAAAAAAACATTAAAAAAAAAAGGCATTGAACAGAAATCCGAAACACAAAAGGACTCATCAGGGAAATGGCAAGCAAAAACCAGGCAGCAGAAAACTCACGCACATGACAAGACCTTAGGGGGATTGTTGTTGGCAAAAGATAGTAAATTTTGAGGGTAATAAATGATGACCGGATAGATTGAAGTTTTACAAGTTCATGAATTGCTAGTATGTAATCCCTTGGTCACTACACTAGTCCACTTTTTGTTACTTATAACAGTATTGTAACAGCCTGTTTGAGTGTTAATGGGAAGAGACTTATCTTGCCTCACCATTCTGAAGTACACATCTGTAAATGTGGCACTTTCCTGGTATGTCATTTACAAGGAAATTTCCACATGGGTTTTTTACATAAAGAATATTGAAGTCGCAATGAACAATTTGTAGCATATATTCTATAATAAATCCTGCTCAAAGCTAAGGTAAGAAGCAAGCCCCAGTTAGTTTGTTCTATGCATTAGGATGCTGCATTCCAAGGTTTTTACTTGATATTAGGAAAGAGTCTAGAATAATGAGGAGTTCGTGGCACATGCCCACTAGATATACCTCCGTAAATACCATCTCTTTTGGTTTTTGAAAGCCTTTTAGAAAGTTGCAGGTTTCCTCCCTTTGATACCCCAGAATTACCAGTATTCTATTCAATTCACTGATTGCTAAAAACGCATGTTGTCTGCTAGCTGGTAGAAGGGGAAAGCTGGATCTAAATTCATTTTATTTGAGTAGATGGAGTGTTGATCAGGTCGTTTGGTTACCAAGGGCAGAGACTTAAAGCCAAGCTGAAAGCCTGCCATAAGAAAGCATATGAATTCTGGGGAACTCAGATACAGTCTGCGCTTGGACTGCTCAAAGAACAAACATAGAGATGGCATTCTAATTTTCATTGGCAGAGTCACTAGACCAAACCTCACACTATCTCCAGTGTCTAGAACAGTTCTGTAGAACAAACAATGACAGGCCCTAGCACTGACCTATTCAGGGAGTAGAAGGAAGCATCATGTTTTGACTCTGGAGTTTATCCTGATAGAGAGATGCTGCTTGACTGGAAATGCATTGGTGATAATCCCTTGCTGGACTGGGACATGTCCAGTGCTGGTAAGGGCTTTTTCAGCCCCTTCATTTTATTGATAATAACATGCAAATCTACAAACTCTGACTTGCCCAATCCTAAATCTGAGAGCTAGAATTTACACCTTGGCCCCCTTGACACTGAGAGGGCAGAAGAGGAAACCATGTGGTTGCTGGGAATTGAACTCAGGACCTCTGTTACAGAATATTAAATTCTCTTAGAATTGTTATTTTTAGGATTGTACTTTGAAAACTTAACAATAGCCTGATCTGAATCATCAAGAATTATTCGCCTTAAATTTTACAGAGCTACCCACCTAAAGTCTTTTACTCCCAAGTTACAAGTGAGAGGCGTAAGAGTAAAGATTGGTCACGGAGTGCGTGTTTTCCTTACTGTGAGGAATAGATTGGTTAGCCAGGACTGTTTTACAGGCAGAAGACAAATGAGGAGCTCCTCTAGAGAGGACTTTGACCTCAGTTTTCCCAGAGGGGATGTGGCTTGCTGAAGATCAAGCCAGGCTCACACATGCTAAGCAAGCATTTACCCCAGAGCCACATCCCTGATCCCTTGTTTAGACTTTGAAATAGTTAAAGTAAGGGATAAATGGTGTGCTTATGTTGTTTGTGGCTCTCTTTCCACTTTTTGAAAATACCCACGGCTACACTTTTACCTGACAGTTTCCGGTCCCACACTAAACTATGGTAAAGTGCAGTGAGTGAGTCTTGGCTGGAGATTATAGTTATGTGGGTTTCATAAACTCATCCTTTAAAACAGGTACCAGTATTACCTGCAGCTGAAGAAGGATGTTCTGGAAGGAAACCTTCCCTGCACATTGGAGCAAGCCATTCAGCTGGCTGGCTTAGCTGTTCAAGGTAAGCCATGCATGTGAAGGAGGGCTCTGTCAGAGGAAGGTGCTGGCTAAAACAGAAACAGTATAGGATCCTGTAAGTAACTGATTTTCTACATGAATCGCTGTAATATTTTATGTATTAACAGAACACTAGGTTTTTATCTGGAGACTGTAGGGAGACTCTGGATCACTTCAGTGAAATGCGAGACTTGTGGACATCTCTGAAAGACGAGTTATGTAACGTGTCAAAGGAGCAAACATACACTTACATGTACATATATCTAAGCATGTAACATGCTAAGTGTTCATTTCGTTCCAAGATTTAATTTGAACTTAATTTTGGGAGGGATGACTTTTCTATCAATAATTTTGATGAAATTATATTCACTTATATTTAAAGAACATCCCATCTCTTTGGTTTCTCTAATAATAACTTCTAAATTGTAGAGCAGTCTCACTCATAATAGAAGTGGTTTTACTTCATAAATTTTTAAAAATCAATTGCACATGTCTATGTGTATATCTTTGCTGCCTGGAGATTTCTGCTGGTGCATTATTTTAAGTGGTAACTGGTGTTTAACCATGGAAACTGGAATATAATCAAAAGAAAACTTCAGCTGGACACAGTGCCATATAACTTTAATCCCAGCAAGGAAGTGGATCTCTGTGAGTTCAAGGCCAGCCTGCTCTACATAGCCAGTTCTAGGCCAGTCAAGACCACACAGTGGGTCCCTGTACCAAAACAAAATAAAACACAAAGGAAAAAGAAAAAGTGTTAAAGTTCCTCCAGATCCTAGCCGGCATGGACTGTCACCTTGAGGTAACAAACCTCCGTCACCTTGGTGTGCAGTTCTGTGTATGTCGCCTGAACATATGTATTCACGGGACATGCTCCCTGGCCCCACTTGGTTTCTTCTCAACACTTACTTGTACATAAGTCACCTGCAGGGCAGACTTCTCACTTCATAGACATTTTTTCCAAGCCAGCGTGCATGAATCCACGTATAGTTCTATAAAAGACACCTTAAAGACTTAAAGCTCTGTTATCTGTCAGAGCTGGTTTCTGAACCACATAAACACATCATCCATACTACTTACTGATTTTTGTTGTGCAAGTGTGTTTTACCAATTAAATGTAACTAACATGTGGATGTTTATCGTTTTATTCAGCTGATTTTGGCGACTTTGATCAGTATGAATCCCAAGATTTTCTTCAGAAATTCGCCTTGCTCCCTGTGGTAAGACCTCTTTCAGCATTGGGCCCTTTTATGTGCAGTTTGTTCCTGTACTCTTAGCCACCCTGATGGCCCACGCGGTGGATGTTCTAAGCAGGACTGGCATTATACAGTCAGTTCCCTCTTGTGAACGTCTCGTGTGCCAGTCTTCCCTGTAGTCTCCCTGATCTTTGAAAATTCACAGACACGGAGGGCATCAGTTTCTGTGCTGCACGTTTGGTTATGAGTCTGAGGAGAGGGATTTGGTTTTGGTTTTGGAGACTGACAACATGAATGTTGGAATGAAGTTGACTTGTTATCAGTGTTAAAACCTCTGCTTTCTAAAGTGGCTGTTGAGAAACTGGATGTGAGCATCTCAGTGATGCACCGGATGGACTGCCCTTCTCAGTGAGTTGACGCTGAGCTCAGAACTGACTCAGGGCTGTTTCCAGCCTGGAAACTCAGCTGAGACACCCCCTTGGAGGAGTGGAGAAGGCAGGGCAAGTCCTTTGGCTTCTGAGCAGAAACCACTCAGTTCATTACGTGCATCACGGCCATATACAAAGGCAAAGCTTTTGTTCAGCATTTTGCCTCCAGGGCGGAAGTCGGTGACCATAGCAGTGGCTCACGGTAAAGAACGAGCATGCTCACTCCTGTGTCTCCTTCAGGGGTGGCTACAGGATGAAAAACTGCTGGAAGAAGCAGCCCAAAAAGTGGCCTTGCTGCATCAGAAATACAGGTAATACAGAGAGGATCCATGGCTTGTGGCTGCTGGAGTTTGAAATATGCTTTGTATATAAAGTTGGGCACTTTACTGCAGCCTGTTTGTGAAGTGAATTAGTGAAATGAGTGCATGGTCAGGGAAGTCTGTCTTCTGATTCAGCCCTCCAGGTGCTCCTCCCTCTCTCATCCCTCCCTCCTTTCCTTCCCTCCCTCCCTCCCTCCCTCCCTCCCTTCTTCCTTTCCTTCTTTCCTCCCTCCCTCCCTCCCTTCTTCCTTTCCTTCCTTCCCTTCCTCCCTCTTTCTTCCCTTCCTCCCTCCATCCCTCCCTCCCCCCTCCCTTCTTCCTTTCCTTTCTTCTCTTCCTCCCTCTTCCCTCCCTCCCTCCTCCCTCCACCCCCCCAATGTTGTTAGAGGTTGAACTCAGGGGCTTGTACATAGTAGGCAGTCACTTTACCACTGAGCTACATCCTTTGCCCTTGAGGTTTATGAGAATCAGGTTGACCTCAAACTTGCTATTTTGCACTGTGCCCATTGCCTGCCCCCATACTTTTGGAAGCAGGAGTTCTGTCCCCTGGGGAGCTGTGATGAGAGCCTTCATGTCTGTTACTCAGATTATCCTTGCAATTCTTGTCTTTGCTTACTCTCCCCAATGGTGAACCTCTATTGACCTAATCCCTTACTCTAAGCCAAGTACAAAGAAGTCCAGATACTTGGTATATAGACTTACACTCTGATAGCTCCAGTAGTCTTTAAGGAGACTATTGCCTTCACTTAGAAACAAAGGAAACTGACCTCAGAGTGACCGAGGTCCCTGACACTTGCTAAAAGTGACTTGGAAGTAGCTGTGCCAGTCTTTGTATGTAGTCTCTTTCTACCCCCATTGGTGGCAAAAGAGTAATTTCCCAAAGTATCGTCCTCTCATCTCTCCCTGTGCTCCTTCCCAAATGCTCACAGTATTTTCTCACTCTCCAGAAAGCACTTTCCACTCGTCTACCTCTGTGTCTACACAAGCCATATTCCCCCTAGTGCACTTACTTGATTCTAAAGGCACACTGACCCACAGGCACACACGACCCTGGTTTTTGTCATTTTATTTCATTCATTTATACTGTCACTTAAATAATAGGACTTAGGAACCAATAAGTACTTTCTGTCCTTAAGACAGAGACAGAGTGCCGGGTGGTCCGGCTCAAAGATAAGTAGAGTAAGTCTCTGCCTTTCAAGCAAGTGTTCCAGTACCTTAGGACAGACAGCGCAACCCACTGTGCTAGCATCTAGCGATAGAGAAAGGGTGTGGTGGGGGAGGTGTGGGCAGATGGTGTGAGGACTGCGTTGGGCAGTTTCTTCAGAGAAACTGGCAGGAATGATGCGGTCACAGATCCCTGAGGAAACTAGTGATTGCCGGGTCCATGTGTGGCTGGTAGGTGTATGAGGAGGAGGATGTTCGTGCACAAAGGTTCAGAAGTGTGAGGAAGGCGGTACAGTCAAAGCAATGCAGTCTGGGACGGCTGCAGTGGGAGGAGCCTTGGCTCATGAGGAAGCAGCTGATGAGGGTGGGAGGGGAGTCGTGGTTAAACACCCTTCCTTCCTCAAAATTCTAGGGCCCCAGTCATCTGAGCTAAAAAGGGATCTGTGCATAGCCCCTTTCTGCCCAGTTCTTACATTTAGTCCTTTTTTTTAAAAAAAGATTTATCTATTGTGTGTATGTGACTCCACTGTCACTCTCTTCAGACACACCAGAAGATGGCATCAGATCCCATTCCAGATGGTTGTGAGCCACCGTGCGGGTGCTGGGAATTGAACTCCGGACCTCTGGAAGAGCAGTCAGTGCTCTAACCTCTGAGCTATCTCTCCAGCCCTATCACTTAGTCTTTAAAAGATTTATTCATTCTATTTTATGTGTATGAGTGTTTTGCCTGCATGTATGTACATGTATCATACACATGCCTGTGGAGGTCAGAAGAAGGCACCAGATCTCCTGGAACTAGAGTGCTATGTAGGTGCTGGGAATCAAACCCAGGTCCTCTGGAAGCTCAATCTATGCTCTAACCACTGAGCCATCTCTTCAGTCCATTACTTGGTTTTTAAACCAAATTCTCAGTATTTCCTGATATTTTAGGATAATTAGGCGACTGCTTGCTAGTTTAGATTAAAAACTCCTGGATTTGCCTTGATGACATCTTGGTGGCTGCTTCGTCTCTTGTCTGTCCTTTTTACCTTCCTGAAGGCACAAGGTTAGGTATATTTGCCGTCTGCATTTAGCACAGTGCTTCATAGTGCATTTTTGATATGTTTCAGAAAATCAATATAACCGATTACTTATGCTTAGAAGCCTGAAATGTTTATAATGTTCTATTCCAAATCGATGTACATTGTTTTAGAAAAGCCTATAAAAGTTTAGATGTGGGAGCAGCCTCACTAACATCTGTTGGATTGCAGAGGGCTCACAGCTCCTGAGGCCGAGATGCTGTACATGCAGGAGGTAGAGCGGATGGACGGCTATGGAGAGGAGAGCTACCCTGCCAAGGTATGGATGACTACTTACGGTTGAGCAAGCTGGGCGTGACTATGGGTACCCACAGACACAGCCACTCTGGTGGCTCAGATAGGTGAATCATTTGAATATCGAATAGGAAACTTAGTGAGATTTTGTTGAAAAAAAGGGAGGAGGGGGTGCTTAGCAATTTGAGGAAATAGCGTGGCCACAGCTTTTGTGACCCGACGTCTGTAGTAAAGCGCAGTCCCGTATTGAGTTTGTGCTCTGGTGGGGTCAGGAAATTGTTCTTAATGTGGCTCAGAGGGTCAGGCACTTGCCACCAAGCCTGGTGACCTGAGTTTGACCCCGAGATTCACACGGTAGAAGGGGAGAGCCAATCCTCACAGCCTGTTCTCTGACCTCTGCGTGCGCACTGCGGCCTGTGTGCACCCACAGCCAAAGTAACCAAGTAAACGCAAGAGAAGACTATTTTAGAAGAGTCCATGCTCCTCACTCCATACTCAGGGCAGGACCGGGTTTGCCCATTCTATTTTCTTTCTTTCTTTCTTTTTTTTTTTTTTTAATTTCTTTTTTTCGGAGCTGGGGACCGAACCCAGGGCCTTGCGCTTCCTAGGCAAGCGCTCTACCACTGAGCCAAATCCCCAACCCCTCTATTTTCTTTCTGAGTGGTTGCCCTGTGGGTCTCCTGGACAGTGTTTACCTGGGAAGCAAGTTTAGGGAAGTGGATGCATTTGTCCCTGTGCTGTTTCCCAGGGGTCTCCCCTCTCCTCTCCTCTAGGACAGCCAAGGAAGTGACATATCCATTGGTGCTTGTCTCGATGGCATCTTTGTGAAGCACAAGAATGGGAGGCCTCCCGTGGTGTTCAGGTACTGCTCTGTGTTTAAATACTTAGTGGTTATTGCTGACATGTCTCCCTCAGCTCTCACTGGAAAATGGAGATAATTCCCTTTCTCAAGTTAAATGGCACCCAAGTCCAGGGCTTCATTAACATGCTACTGTCTTCAAAAACAGATGTGCAGCGAAAAGGTCGGGTAGTGATGTCCTGCTTGCAAATGCTTCAATGTGCAACTCTGCCACCACAGAGAAGCCATTCTTTGCCTTGAGAGGGAATTTTTCATTTGAGTTCTGGTTTCTGGGACTACTTATTCACTGTGGAAAAAATCTAGGTTTTCTTCTGACTGTAGTTATGGAAAATGGCAACATCTCAGCAAACTTCATTTTTTGCAAAGTTGCTTTCCCTCCAGTTATAAAAAACAGTACTGTTTGTACAAATCTTGGAGTGTATGTAGTAGGAAGGTACAATGACAGATGCAGCATGCAGTTCCTGAGAAGTGAACTTACAGGTGGGTTAAGATTACTTTCTAGTATTCTGTGTTCCAATTATATCTTTTTGGACACATAATAATTCTTTGAGATTTTTATATCTTTGTATAATGTCTTCAGACCATATTACCACAATTTCCCCTCTAATTCCTATGGGTAAAGTCCCCAACTTGGTATTTATATATATATATATATATATATATATATATATATATATATATATATATATATATATATATATTTGAAACCTATGGAATCCATATACTCGTGGGTATGAAGCCATACACTGAAGCATAGTCAACCTCTTAGGGGCCGCACCTTTAAAGAAAGCTGACTTTCCCTCCCCAGGAAGCTGACAACGGTCAGTAGCTCCTAGGCTAGGGTTGAAGATGGGTTTGAACCTGTGCGGACGGTTACAGCTGCAGTGAATTCACAAATGCCAGCATTCCACTAGTGTCTAGATGACACTGTGGAATTCTTCCCTGACCTCTGGCTTTTATAATCCATCCCCCTTTTCTTCCACGATGGTCCCTGAGCCTTGGTGAGAGGGTGAGTGACATAGATGTTCCATTTGTGATTGACCACTCCACAAATGTTTACTTCATGCACTTTGACCACGCGACTTTCTGTGTTAACCACCTCCCACCCACTGCACGAAGAAGCTTCTTTCAGAAAGTCTGAGAGCAGCACTGATTGATGGGTGTAGAGATCCAATTTGGAGAGCAGTTTGATACTATAACCACTTAGCAAAATAGGAGGTTTTCCCCTGGGGACAGTGAGCTCCCCACCATGTCCTCCTTCCCCATGTGGATCTAGCCTTACATTTACCCAGAAAGCGGTTGGGTACCCTGTAATGTTTGCTCCACTGCTACACCTGTAGGCGTGTCCTGCCATGCCTGTCGTTGTGGCCCAGCACTCATAGCTGGGTAAGACCATTGATGACGTCCCTCTCAGCATCCTGTGTCTCACCTTCAGGCACTGGGAAAGCTGGCCAGAAAGGAGCAAGTTCCCAATCAGTGCCCGCTTGACCTCGCCCGTTTATACTTAGATCTAGCAAATTAGGCCATGTTGTTCACTCTTATCTGTAATTCCTTAAGATCTGTCATCTTAGAAAGTCAGTGTTATGATCTTCTGAAAGTATTTGCACTTTTGCTCTATTCCATTTTCTACTTTACTGTTCTATTTTCCATTCTACATTCTATTTTCCTCTTATTTCTGGTTTCTATTGACTTTAAGCAACACAAGGTTGTTATTGTTTTCATCAAGCAGGGAAGCAGATCTACCACTTTCAACTGTTGGTTCCTCTGTGTCTAGCATTCATTAGTGTAAGTTATGAGGAATCTGGTGCTGTGTTGACTGCTTTCGTTATATTTTCTCACATAATTGTCTTCATAATGACTTGGGGGGTGGGGGTGGGCAGACATTACCAGCAGTGTTCACATGCGATAATGGAGGACTGAAGAAGCCGAGTGATTTGTCCAAGGTCACCCCTTCACAGCAGGAGATTCTCTCTACTTAGCTGGGGCTCTCGGGCACTGTATCATCACGTAGCCCTTTTATTTATTTATGTTTTTATAGCTTCTTTTACGCTTCTATTTTTCTACTTTATTCTTGAGAACTGGTCTTCCCCTTTAAGAACTTTTTTTTTTTTACTAAAATGACAACTCTTCTTTGTCTGGCTTTGCTCTACCGCCCTTGGGCCCTGAATTACTCAGAGTGACAGTGGCCACAAAGAGTAGATATGGCTTGGGGAGCAGAGCCCCTCTCCTACCCTACACTGCGTGTGCAGGGCTGCTTCCTCTGGCAACGGGGCTCTTGTCCCCAACCTGCTCAGATCTTCCCAGTGTGCTGAGCTGGGGGCGCAGGGACAGGAAAGTGGATCGGGGTTTGCTCAGATAGCTCTGTACCCAGAGGCCGTCAGGAAGTCTCCCTTGGTTGCTTTCCTCACCACACAGGGATTTTCAAATTTGTCTCAGTTAAACAACTAAGCAGTAAGTCAATAAATTAATTTTGATTTAACAAAGTTTAGCTAAATACTTAAGACAAGCCGAACATCCTGGGTCCAAAACTCCCCAGTTAAAAGATGTGGGGGGCAAAGGGCAGAGTTCAGTGGTAAAGCACTTGCTTTGTGCTTGGGAGGCCCTGAGTCTGCGAGTGAGGAAAACGAGCTTCCCCTTGAAGTGCTTCATGCTCAGGAGCTTGGGATTTCTAGGTTATGGCTGCTCAGCCACTGCTGGATCCCAAATATTTCAAAGTTTGCCAATCTCGGAAGTTAGCCACTCTTCTGATCCCAGTGGTGCTGAGGGGACTGATGGCCCAGAAATGCCCAGCATCTCCCAGACTCGGTTTGCTTCTGACAAGATCACACAGCTAGGTCATAAAACCCAAATCCAGTCTGTAAAAGCTAAGGATGATAAAATTAGACGCAGGGTAGAATTAGGACCTACTGACAACACTCAGAGTAAGTCACCCTGGCTTCTGAGCACGTAGCTTCCCTTCTCTTCACACTGTGGCTTCTCAGAGTGCACCCATCTCTCGCCCCTTACTTACCATCCTGTTTGCCTTCACTGCTAACCAGGGTGTTTGCTTTTATGTTGTCTGGTGCCCCCTTTGCCCCACAAGTGCCTCTTTAGGGACTGTCGCCACACTGATTTTAGTGTCCCTAGGGCCTGTACAATTATGGTCATCTGTGATAGTGGATGCCCTTTAAAGCATTTGCTCATAAGTAGTTGAGGCATGACAACAGGCTAACATAAATGATGGTGAAGCCAAGAGCAAGTCAGGTGTACGAGTTACTTTCCTGTTGCTGCAATAAAATTCTCTGACAAAAAGCAACTTAAGGATGTTCATTTTGGCTTACAACACCAGAGGTTTAGAGTCCATAATGACAGTGTAGTGTGGCAGGAGGCATGGTGGAAGGGATCCAGGACAGGAAGCTGAGATCACTCAGCTCACACAATTGGAACAAATCTGTAAACTTGGCTATAATATATATGCACATATATTTATATATAGTAAGTATATATTTACATGTAATATAACTATCTATTGTTTATAATAGAATATACTTATATATGTTATATAGTGTTATATATTATATGTAAATATATTTATATATAAGTTATATATAAAATATAAATATAATTTGTTATATAATATATAAATAATTATAATATATAAAGTTAATAAAACATATTAGATACAAACATACTCATAATATTTATATAGTGATATAAATAAAATGTATATATTAAATGTATATTTTTATATATATTTGCATATATATTTTTTTTTATTTTTCTTTTTTTTTTGGAGCTGGGGACCAAACCCAGGGCCTTGCGCTTGCTAGGCAAGCACTCTACCACTGAGCTAAATCCCCAACCCCTTTGCATATATATTTATATATGTATCATAAACTATTAAGTCACATATCAAACCTAAGGAACAATGATGTGCTACATCTCCTAGGTACATATGTGCACTCAGTATTCTCTGTTTTTCTTTAGGTGGCACGACATTGCTAACATGTCACACAATAAGTCCTTTTTTGCGTTAGAACTGGCAAATAAAGAGGAGACCATCCAGTTTCAAACTGTGAGTGAGCACGAAAGTTCATGGGACGCTTTTCAAAAAAGTTAGCAAGCTAGGGTTTCTGAGTTCGCTTTTGTGCATTAGGGGATGGGGAGTTTGGACTAATTTAGGACTTCATAATTCTATGTGCTGCAATAACTTGATGCTTTGAATGTTACAAAATAGCACTTGGGAAAAATGCTCACTTGTTAAATGTTGTTAAGCAAATGAGTCTTAGTATCCTTATTCTTTGATTCAAGTGACTTTGTTTTAAACATATGAGTACATTGTAGCTGTCTTCAGACACCAGAAGAGGGCATCAGATCCCATTACAGATGTGAGCCAGCGTGTACTTGCTGGGAATTGAACTCAGGACCTCTGGAAGAGCAGTCAGTGCTCTTAACCACTGAGCCATCTCTCCAGCCCCCTTGAGTGACTTGTGAACTAATTGTAAAGAGACTGAAGTAGAGGGGAGAGTAAGCCTTGCTCCCTTGGGTGCTGGTGAGCAGCTGTGCAGTGCTGGTTAGCCTTTATTTGCTCCTGCCGTCTTAACAAAGGCGACATTAAGACCCTGGAGCAAATGTTTTGTTTGGAAAGTCTCCAGGCGCTATTTCTCAAGAGTAGAATTGATACAAGCATGATGTTTAGAACTGTTTGCTTACATTGCTGAGCAGGTCCTTTCATTTTCTCCATTACCCTCTCACCATTTTCAGAAGTTAGCTGCAGGACTAGGGAGTAAGGGAGTCACTGTGGGGATGAGAGAGTCACTGTGGGGGATGAGGGAGTCACTGTGGGGAAGAGGGAGTCACAGGTAGGGGATGAGGGAATTACTGTTGGGATAAGGGAGTCACAGGTTGGGGTGTGGGTGATGAGGGATTCACCATGGGTGGGAGTGGTATAGACACAATGTCTCTGCATTATAAGTGTCTCCCACTCTGTGTGCTTCTTCTCTGCGACTCTGCGTGTGTTTCATTTGCAGGAAGACATGGAAACAGCAAAGTACGTGTGGAGGCTGTGTGTGGCACGCCACAAATTTTACAGACTGAACCAGTGTAACCTGTGAGTATCTCCTGCTATGGAAATTCTAGAAAATCACTTGGGAATGGAAAAAATGTAAAATTGCATTTATTCAGTTTGTGTGGGGGGCGGGGACTGCACATAGAAGCCAGAGGACAACTTGGGTGTCCTCTCCATACCTTTCACTGTCATAATCCTTAAAGGTTTTTAAAAGAAGGAAAGGATTTTTTTCCCTTTCTTTTTCTTTCTTTTTTTTTTTTTTTCTTTTTCTTTTTTTTGGAGTTGGGGACCGAACTCAGGGCCTTGCGCTTGCTAGGCAAGCGCTCTACCACTGAGCTAAATCCCCAACCCCCCTTTCTTTTTCTTTAGGGATAGAACCCAAGGCCCTCCACATGCTAGGCAACCATCCTACCACTGAGATATACTTCCCAGTCAGAGTCTTTTTGTTGTTTTGTTTCCTTGAGACAAGGTCTCAGTATTGAGCCTTGGCAGGCCTGCAAAGTGTCATGTAGATCAGGTTGGCCCGGAACTCACAAACTTCTGTCCCATTGTCTCTCCCTCCTGAGTGCTGGGATAAAAGGCGTGGGCCCCCATGTCTGGCTTGGGAGTAGTATTCTTTATAATTCTTAGTCAATATCCAGGTCAGTATCAATTTCCTGAGGAAAGATTATTCGTCTTTTAATATAAACAAATTATATTAAGTAAGAGGCTGTTCCAACATGTCCGCACGTGTGTGTGTGTGTGTGTGTGTGTGTGTGTGTGTGTGAGGGCCCTGTTGATAGTTATCCTCTCTCATCCCCTCATCCCTCTCCTTTCCCAGTCTGCATCTTTAACACTTTGTTATTCCTTCAGTTGATTTGCTGGCTATAGAGCTTTGCTTTGAGGTTCTGGCAGGCTTTGTACTCATTGTGTAGCCCAAGTGGACCTCAGACTAGCAGCAATCCTCCTGCTTCAGCCTTCCAAGTGCTGGGATTATTGGCCTGAGCTACTGCACCCACAGCTTCTCTTATATCATGTGCGCGCGCAAACAAATAATTTCAATTTTTGTGGCACAGCCACCTTTTCTGCTCTCCACCTACTCTTGACTTTGCATATGAAATTGTGACATTCAGAGAAGCCCGCAGTCGGGATTCAGGAAACCTCTTTAGCTGGCCGGAAGATGAGCATTTGTGACACTATTCTTGCGTATAATAATCACATCCAAATAATTATAGAATCTATTGGCACATAGCATTTTCACTCTGAAGCTTTTCATAAATGTAGGACCATTCGTGATGAGTCATCACCACCTCAGTTCATTTTTTTTTTTCTTGAAAACAGCAGTGACGGCCATCATGAAGAAGCCATTAAGAGTGATGCAGTTCAGTAAACCCAGTATTGCTTTGTGGCTAATGCCCTTTTGAAAAGTGTATTATGGCAGTTTCTAATTTGAATGATTTTAAAATTCAGAGAGAAAAGCAATGAATATGTGTGGGAGCTTGTTGTAATTAGAAATGCAATTTTTGGCGTATTGCCAAATGTGGGTAACGCCACATAGATATTATTAGCTACGTGTATTATTCTCGTATGAAGAACATTTAATCTTTTTTAGAGCTACTATGCATTTTCCAAATTTTGTTTTTAATTTCTGCGTATCCAGGAACTCTTAGTGTATTTATTTAAGAGTGTGAGAAACAATGTATCACGTGCCGTTTGTTTTCTGGGTAACTAGAGCTTATATCTCTGCTAATTCCTCCCACTTTGATGGGTAAGAAGATAGAAATTTGTACAGTCATTTTTGAAGGCCCTCAGTGTAGGCCTCATAACATCTAATCTTACGATGTTGGTAGGCTGAGGTGTTGGTAGGTTTCGTCCTTGTAGTTCAGCTGGATGAACTTACTGTGGTGGACAGGTAACTGTGCCTAAGTGGTAGTTACCCCTGTTCTGGAGATGGAGTCAGTTTCCACAGAAAGGAGTCACTTTGTCCTACAGTGTCCGTAACCCTCCTTATGTTCTTTCTATAGGAGAGTGGGCTGGGGCAGCTCTGATTCATTTAACCTTGGCTCCAGGGAGATTTACACTGACAGGACCCAGTATTTCTCTTTCCACCCTGACAAGCCACCGGAGGTAGCAGGGCCATCTTTTTGTGCTAACGTAGAAGCTCCCTTTGTTTTTTTATGTATAAACAGGAATAATGAGACCTTCCTTGATATCCCTTCAGGACTGTATTAGATATTAAATGAGGTAACGTGCCAGTCAGGTCAAAGGCCTCTTCTGGTATCCCGAGCCCAGCGCTGGCTGGCAGCAGTCAACCTCCTAAGCTATATGAGGAAAGGTGAGCGTGGGATACAACATTTCTTGGTGTAGGGCCTTTTTATCCCTTTTTTGTGGGTTGTGCCCTCCAACCTGCAAAGCTAAGTGAGAGAGGGGGCCCAAGAACCTTGAGAAAGTCAAATTTTCCAGTCAGGAGCATGCTAATGGCTGAGCACACTGAGATGGGCTGGCTGGCCATGTAGTTTAGGATGTGGGTGAACACAGCAGCCAGTCCACTTCTGTTTGGAGACCTTAGGTAGTCAGAAGACTGACTACTGGCTCAGGGGATAGGAAGATGTAGCACTGTCCTTCCCTTCTGGCTTACTGGGTCCCCAGAGGAGAGAGAGGACTCACTGATGAGTATCAGTCCCTGGAAAAAGCGGGCCTGGGAGATACTGGGAATTGTCAAAGGTTCCCACAGTTGGGTGGGTTGCCCACCCTCCCTAAAAGGCTTGGGAACAGAAAGCTGACCTGGAACTGGAGTGAGGCAGCTTCCTTTTCTGTGCAGGTGCTTGGGTAGATAGGATCACTGTGACCTACAGTGAGGCTAGCCCCTAACCTCAATATTTCCTGTAGCCTGGTTTGGCCTCTGCTTGCCCACAGAGGCGAGTTTGGGCAGGGATCCAGAGTCAGGTCATTGACCTTGTAGTAGCCTGTATGTGCACCTCTGGCCTGTCCTGAAACAGGGAAAAGCCGTGGGTATTTCCACTGCCTAACACGTGATCAAAGCCTGCCCTTCGCTAGCTGTGAATAAACCGATGGCCTACTGAAAAGAAGCTCACAGAGCAAGTGAGACCTCCCTTAGAGCTTTAGGTTAATAGATTAATTCAGTGTGTGTGGGCACGAGCGCACACATTTGGAAGTTGGCTCTCTCTCGTCACTGTGTAGGATCCAGGAATCGACCTCCGGCTGTTATACTTGCACACATGTGTCTTTGCCCTCTGAGACAGCTCACCTGCCTCAGAAATGTTCACTGAGCATTGACTTCTGTCCCTATTAACCATGCCATTCGTGTGCTCAGCACACATTTGAGGGCTGCTTATGTGCAGGCATGTGCTGGGCAGTGGTCATACTCCTTGAACTGCACGTAGGAGAATGATGAGAAAACGAGGCAGTGTTAGAAAGGTTTGTCCTCTTCATCGAACTTACAAGTTAGTTGACATTAGGGACATAGTCATTAAAGTGACTGTAGGGACCGCACTCAGGCATCCAGCAGACCTGCTCGTTCAAATGCTGGTTCTGCCACTTGTTAGCCATGTGACACCGGTGTGATCTACTTAATCTAAGTATCACTTTCCTCATTTGTAAAACTGAGATAATGATGGGCCCTCCCTGATGGCATCGTTGAGATTAGGATAGCCACCAGTAGTCGTGGCACAGTTTCACCAAGCCGTATCATGCATTTCACTTAAGCGGACGGCCATTTTATTATCCTCTCCAGTGAACACACTGTAGCTATTAACCTAAGGAGTTTGGCTGCATCACTTTACAGCATTGTCGCTAGCACAGACAGCATCCCAAGAGTTTGGGGCACAGAGCCAATGGTTGTTTTCCTTCATGTGGGTTGTTGATGATGGCT